>NW_022196906.1:48187154-48193605 GCF_008632895.1 Mastomys coucha | reverse complement strand
ATTGAGAAAAATGTATTTTCACTATTGCTGTAGATGAGCATCTACATAAGTCTGTTAAATTGATTGTTCTTTTATAATACTTATTTTTATTGTTATAATATTTTGTAAATTTTAAGGAATATAACAAAAAGATATTGTGGGTATTGAAGGGGGGTCTCTGGGAGGAGTGGGGGTACAAAAAGGAAACAAGAATGTGATTTAATTCTATTTACTTAAAATATGTTTTTAAATGTTAACAAATTCAGATAAATTGAAATCGTGTAACTTTTCTCATCATAATGCAATAAAAGTTTAAAAAAATAAATAAATAAAATCATTTTTTTTTCTAACCAAAACCAAATTGTTTCATGGAAAAAGAAGAGCTGTAGAGCTTATCACATATGAAGCTAACATTGCCCTCTTTGTCTTTTTTTTTTTTTAAATCTGTTCTACAGGTGACAGAGACATAAGGATTGATGATATCCAAAATTTAAAAGTGGTGGAAAACTTCATTAATGAAAGCATGCGGTACCAGCCTGTTGTGGACTTGGTCATGCGCAGAGCCCTCGAGGATGATGTAATTGATGGCTACCCTGTTAAAAAGGGAACTAACATCATTCTGAACATTGGAAGAATGCACAGGCTCGAGTATTTCCCCAAGCCCAATGAATTTACCCTTGAAAACTTTGAAAAGAATGTAAGAACCCTTCCTTAGACCTGAGTGTGTTGTTTCTGGTGCTGTGGTCTTAGCTGCTCCGGTCCTGTGCTTGCACCACACACACTTAGAGAGCTTCACCTGCCCTTCTCCTACGTCATGGGAGCACCTGTGTCTTAGAGCTTAGAACATGGCTGACACATTCATCCCAAACCAAAGATGCTGGCTCTATGTAAAATGTTTGCATAGTTGCCACCCAGGGAAGCAAAACATAGAAAGTCCTTAATTTGGCAAACACTTATTTAAGGCAACGATTTCTTCCATTCAAATTTATCATTTAATTAAAAAATTCTTATGTGTATGAATGTTTTTACCTGCATGTACGTAAGCATACCATTTATGTGCCTGGTACACACAGAGTTTAGAAGAAGGCATCAGAGCCCTTGGAACAAAAGTTTATGGATGATTATGAGCCACCATGTGGGTGCTGGAACTGAACTTGGGTCTTCTGGAGAAATATCCAGTGTTCTTTATCACTGAGTTATACTTCCAGCCCTTAATTTGTCACTTTTTTTTATAATAAAGTAAGAGAAAATAATACATCAATACATCATCTAGATTCAACTGTAGATTTCTACTTTAGATAGAAATCAAATAAGATTTAGTTTCATTGTTTCCTTTATTCTATCAAATGGCCTCAAGCATTGGATGTTCTTCTAAATAAAACTCAATAATTAAAAGAATCAACATTCTTTTTTAAACAGCTGGTATATAGGAGAGATTTTTTTTTTTTTTGCTTTCATTATGTCAGAACAATATTATTAAGATGGACTTTTCCAAATAGCATCCTGTGTTTCCTCTTTTTCTACTTGTGTGTAGCATGGAGACTTAATGGTGATAATGGTACTCTAATTAATGATTCTAGACAGGCAATCCAGATGTTCCCTTGTCAGTCAGTTGGTCAACATTTTTTTTCTTTGTAATTCTAATCATACATACATATTAGACAAAACAGACAGGCATGATCCTTATTAATTTTCACAGTAACTAATAATTTTCAGAGGACCTGATGTAATGGCATATTACTGTAATCCTAGCACTCTGAGGGAGAGTCAAGAGGACCAGAACATTGGGGCCAGCCCAGGCTGCAGAGATCCCCTCTCTTTCTCATACACACAAGAAGCTTGACCCTAATAGTCTGCAGATCCATAGCTTTTGTCTTCATTTCATCTATTATATGAGGTCACACAAAAACAAACTTTGCCTTACTAACTTGCAAAGCACCAGGAAAGCTGAAATTATTCTACAGGGTTTCTAATACTGCTCATAATGTGGTGATGTGCCCTGCCTTACCCCAGATTATTGACATGTAAAACAAAACTAGGGACTATCTATGGCTGGTGTGTTTCACAGGAGAGGCACGGTGGTTAAAGATGGATGCTTCATTAGCCACAGTCGTTGGTCTCAGGCAGGAAGCAGCATGGCGGAGTGCCAAGCTAGGATATTCTGACTGACCCACGTTTTCAGAGAAAAATCAAAGAAAGTTGGTTGCATGCTTCTGGCTAATCCCCTGATCATTTTCATAGGTTCCCTACAGGTATTTTCAGCCATTTGGCTTTGGGCCCCGCAGCTGTGCTGGGAAGTACATCGCCATGGTGATGATGAAAGTTGTCCTGGTTACACTTTTGAGACGATTCCATGTGAAGACATTGCAAAAAAGGTGTATTGAAAACTTACCGAAAAAAAATGACTTGTCCTTGCACCCAGATGAGGACAACCACCTTGTGGAAATAATTTTCTCTCCAAGGAATTCAGACAAGTACCTCAAACAGTGAAGAAGTGTGATCTATATACTCTGGAGCATTACTTATCAGTTACATGAAAACCATCCATTTTATCGAGTAGGTGACGTCATCCTCACCACAAACATTTGATGGTCTAAAGCATTTTATGGTTTCTTTTCTTTTCTTTTTTTTCTTTTTTTTTTTTGGTTTTTTGAGACAGGGTTTCTCTGTGTAGCCCTGGCTGTCCTGGAACTCACTCTGTAGACCAGGCTGGCCTCGAACTCAGAAATCAGCCTGCCTCTGCCTCCCAAGTGCTGGGATTAAAGGCGTGCGCCACCACTGCCCGGCCTAAAGCATTTTATGATCACAGCTCCTATGGTTTGTCAGCAAGCCAGGCATCCATTCAGAGAGCCAGGATGCAAAAGAAAGGAGTCTGTGTTGGGGACTAGTGAAGAAACTGAAGCCTTAAAGGACCAATTCTACAAAATACACCTTGGGAAAGAGAGGCCACCAGTAAAACCCGTCTGATCTCCTGCTAAAGTTTTACGGCTGTTATCAGCACATTTAAATGACTCTGGCAGAAGTACTTAAGTTATTAGAAAGGCCAGGCCAACATTACAGCATGTGGGGCTAGGCATAAATGAACAAAGGAACTTTCTCATTTGTGTGTGTATGTGTGTGTGTGTGTGTGTTTGTGTGTGTGTGTGTGTGTGTGTGTGTGTATGTGTATGTGTGTGTGTGTGTGTGTGTGTGTGTGTGTGTGTGTGTATGTGTGTGTGTGTGTGTGTGTGTGTGCGCGCGCGCGCGTGCGAGTGCATATGTGGTGAGGATGGCTGGGAAGTAACAGTCTAGACTCTTCCCACAGGTTAAGCCCAGTTGCTTATGGTGGATCCACTTGTAAATTATTTGGGGGCAAAAGTTAAACATGGGGGCATCGTTTCTGACTCTCAATTTGTGCTCCCAGGTATGTAGTTTGACTGTAGTAGGTATAGATTCAGGTAAAACATGCCTAAGTAGTATTAGACTGAGTAAAATATAGCTAGGACTCTGTGTGGTGTAGGGGGAAAATCAAGTGGTGCATTTCAAAGAAATCAGTCTTTTTTTTTTTTTTAAGTGTTTTCATTGTTGCTTAGTTCCTTTAGCAGTCCAAGGAAGGAAAGGCAGCAGGCCAGAGGGCCCCAACTTCTAAAGAACTATCTCTTCCTTTGACATACCTTCTCACCTCTTTTCTTTTATCATGACCCCATTCTTTCAAAGAATAAGGGTCAAACCCTCACAAATCCTTTTTTCATCCTACCTCAGATTTAAGAGTTACCCTGGAGGTTTAACTAACTTGTTAAATCACCATAGCCATGGGTAAAATGTACACCTTTGGAATTAGAGTCAAATAAATGGATTCATTTTCTTTACATCGCTTTGTGTTCTAAAGTTACTATAAATGCATGCAGTAACTTAAAAACTGAAAGTTAAAGTTCACTTACAAACTTGATATGTTTCCATTGAGTGGACAGCCATCATGCCCCATGGGAACATTCTTTTTGTTTTACTGTTTAGCAACAAGGCCACAGCTGAGTGTAAAACATGTGTAGGTGCCTTGGCAACGCGAACTGTGTTTTGTTATTCTATCTTTTCTCCATTCCCAGTCTAACTTTCCTTAGTCACTGTCACAATCTGCTTGGCATAGACATACTTGCTCATGAATAATATAAAAATTCAAGTGTGAACATTGTTAGGAAGGACATATTTGGGCTTGAATTTATATGGTTTAAAAAGAGAGCTAGTATATGACTATCCACCAAAACCTGTCTGTTTATGGGTCTAGATAACCATCCAGAGTTTGCTCTGGTGATCAAGGTGAAGGTTAGCATATCATACTAACTCACTCAATTATCCTCAGTGCACTACTTATCTTGCCCTCTGGAGCTGCATGCTTGAAGAGACCTCTTATCAGTGTTCCTCACTCACTAATTTTCCTGGCATATCTACTTTATTTCACACGTAAATATGCACTGAAGGCCTATATTTTATGCTGAAGTGAGAAGTTGAAAGAGTTCTATCTAGATAGTATGAACACAAAAATATGTTGAGAAATCCTCCATCCCCAGAAGTTGGGGGTAGAAACATGAAGAGGATAGAAAGAGATGAGTGAGGGAGCATTTCCCATTATCAAATATTTGGTTAAATGTTGAGTCTAGACTCTTCAGACAAACACCAAATAGTCCCACAATGGAGGAATCTGTCTGTTGGCTTTCCAGTAGGCTGATGGACATGTGTTTCAAAACCCTAAGTGCTCATTAATTAACAAAGGTGCCACAGATTCTATTTTTGTCTGCTTTCAAAGAAGTAGATTGTGTGTTACCAGTAAAATGCATGCATGTAAGCTTTACCACAGTCAAGTCGTGAGAACGACCATCGCTCTCCTCTCAACTGTGTTAATCAGGGTCAAGTCATGAGAACAACTATCCTTCTCCTCTTGACTGTGTTAATCACCTCCCCCAGGCTGTCATGGAGATGCTGTTTCTCTTTCCAAGTGGAAAATAGTAAGGTTCAGAACACTTCTGATTTTGGGAAATGACCATTGGAAAATACCATTTTGTATTTCCATCTTTCTTTCTTTTTTTTTTTTCTTTCTTTCTTTCTTTCTTTCTTTCTTTCTTTCTTTCTTTCTTTTTTTTACCTTTCATTTATTTTTACTTTGTCATATTCTTTAAAATTTGTAAAATATTGTAACAATAAAAATGAGTATTATAAAATTGTTTGATATAAAACAACAATCAATTGAACAGTCTTATGTAGATGCTTGTCTACAGCAATACTAAAAATACATGCGTTTTTCTCAATATAAATTTTAAATAACTCCAAACATATTAACTGTGGATTTTAAAATAATACACCACTACTAGTAATTTTTTAAATGAGCATAAATAGGTAAAGTCTTTTTGCTTGTTTGTTTGGTTGCTTTGGTTTTAGTAGAGCTTAAAATCTTGGCTCTTCCTGTGGTACAAGCCCAAAATAAGAACAGTTTTTAGACATTGGAGTTCCTGTAATAAGGCTGTACTTCAATGACCCTCACATCACCAAAGGATTTTACCTCCATTGTAGCTAAACTAAGAGTTGACAGTTCTGCTGAGCCAAGGAATGAATTGTAGGCATGATTTTTAGATATAGATTTCGTGCTATGGTCAAAGCTATTTGACTTGAGTGATTGTCTTCATTCTCAGTCCACAGGGAACAGGTTACATTCATTTAAGAAATGATGTGTGTGACTAATACAGAAATAGAGGCTCACAGCCAACCATTGGACTGAGTACAGGCTCCCCTATGAAGGAGCTAGAGAAAGGACCTAAGGAGCTGAAGGGTTTGCAGCTCCTTAGCATGAACAACAATATGAACTAACTAGTATCCTCAGAGCTCCCAGGGACTAAACTCCAACCAAAGAGTACACATCGGGTAACTCATGGCTTCAGCAGCATGTGTATAGTAGAGGATGGCCAAGTCAGTCATCAATGGGAGGAGAGGACCTTGGCCCTGTGAAGATTCTATGCCCCAGGATAGGGGAATGCCAAGGCCAGGAAGTAGGAGAGAGTGGGGTTGTGAGCAGGGGGAGGGGGGAGGGAACAGGAGATTTATTAGTTTTTGGTTTATTTTTATTTTTATTTTTTCTTATTTTATTTTCTTTTTCTTTTTTTCTTTTGGAGGAGAACCTAGGAAAGGAGATATTGTAAATAAAGAAAACATCTAATAAAAAAATCAAAAAAAAATAAATAAAGAAATGGTGTGTGTCTTAAGATGGTCTATCCATGAAGTCATTCACCAACTGTTTCAATGAACAATGGTTCTGCTTGGAGGGTGGCACAGACATTAGGTGAGGGTAAGAATCTGGTTCATTATCTGTGATGATTTTAAAAAGCATTCATCTCAGAGAAAGAGTAACTTATAAAGTCCTCTTCTTCAAACTTGCTGCAATTGTTGTCTCCCGGTGGGTGCTCTAGGACTGGGACGAACAATTATCTGTGGGAGCAAGCAGTTAGTA
>NW_022196906.1:48184790-48185176 GCF_008632895.1 Mastomys coucha | reverse complement strand
TGACCAATAAAGAATAGAATTAAACGTGCAAGAATGATAATTTGGTAACTGAACACTAGGAAGTCTAGCAGGCATGTATACTAGAAAACCAGCTTCTGTGTAAAACATAAGCTGTTGGAGAAAAACTTAAACGTAAATGGCACAGCTACAATGGCCCTAAGAACTGTAGTTAATCAGCCAAGGAGTAAACAATCACTTGTTGTCCATTAATGAGATAACCAGCTCTTTCCTTGGAGGTGCCATCAGTAAACACTACGAGTGCATTGTCAATTGGCTTCCAATCCGTTATCTTTGGAAAGATAACTTCATGCATATTTAAAAAACTTTATTAGCTTATCCTGAGGATAATGGTTATCTATAGTTCCTAGAAATCCAATTTGAGCCAG
>NW_022196906.1:48182640-48184686 GCF_008632895.1 Mastomys coucha | reverse complement strand
TGTAGTTTCAGCCAAGAGTCCTGTTCCATAGTAAAAGGATGAACAATGATATCTGGCTCTTTGCCAAATTAAGTTATAGCTTGTTTTCTACCAAGCATAATCGTCTGTGCAACAGCTTCATAATAAGGCACGATGTTAGGCTTAGGACACATCCTTGAATGGATCCACAAAATAGGTGCCTTCTGCCACAGCAATGCCGTAGGAGCATGGCTAGTATTGAAAATTAATAAATGCAATGGCAGAGAATAATCTATGTAAGTAATAAATTGATTCTCAATAGCCTCTTCCACCTGCTGTAAGGCAGATATTCCTTCTTTTGTTAAAGATCCAGGAGAATTAGGATCAGAATTACCTCTCAGAATATCAAATAAAGGCTTCAGGTCTCCAGTAGTAAGTTTCAGGTAAGGACGAAGCCAATTAATATCACCCAATAATTTTTTTTAAGATCAATATAAGATTATCAAATGGTCTCTTTATCTATTTAGGGGCCATAGTAACCCCCTCTCAATAAAGGGGATAGTAAACCTAAAAACAAGACAATATGTCTTGGGGAAATTTCCCAACAAACAAGAATAGTAAAGAAACAGACCTTTAAATCTATAACTCTTAGTAAAATCCTTTTGGAATTGCCACAAGAGATGGCAATCTAGTCTGTAATGTTCTTAATCAAATCATAGAATCATAAATCTTTTACCTGATTATTTCTTAATCATGAAAATAGGCATGTTCTATGGAGAATCTGATTCTCTCGGATGACCTGCTTCTAATTGCTCTTGTACTAGCAAAGAAGCTGATTCTAATTTCTTTAGAGATAAAGACCACTGATCAACCCACACAGGAGTATTATTAATCTACTAGATTTATCTGCACGGGGCACAGGAAATACAGTGGCCGCTATGGAAAAAGTGTAATCATAATAAGGCTTATGGCCTCTGTAGATATTAATGTCCCACTTGGACATCTGTCCAAAAGCCAGCTCCTAGAGTAACCGGACATTAGCTCTTAAAACATATTCTTAAAAAAAAAAAAAATGTACTTGTAACCAGACTGCAAAAATAATATTCAATGGGAAACCATCAAATCTAACCCTATTAAAATAAATTCTAAGGAAAAAACGTCTAATCCAAGAATTTAGAAGGTGCCTCCCAGTTAAAGGCAACCTAAACTCTTTGGAAACAAATCTGTGCAGAAAGTAGACGTCAGAGGCTGCACGCCACATCGAACAACCCAGCGGGTATGCACCCTACTCTGTCAGGCGCGGGCCACCTCCCCGAACTCCACCTCGTGCGGGCTGGCCCACTCCACCTCGAGCGGGCTGGTCTAGGACGGAGGACACAGAGGACTCAGGTGTGGAGCCAGCAGCCAGATGCTCATGCAAGCAGGCGCAGGCTCCTGGGCTCGGCCGGCCGCCGCAAAGCATTTTGGGAAATGTAGTCCAAAGGGACCTGTAAGCCGTAACCCTGCCTGTCCTGGCTCGTACCAGGACCCAAGCGCTCAGGCTGCTGTAGGAGGAATCATTGAACCACAGAGTGCAGAGCCAGCGGGCAACCTACGTGCTTAGCTCTGCGCAGAACAGTCAAACACGGCTCCGCCACCGGGGAGCTGCATCAGAGCAGGCAGCGGGGCCAGGAGAGTGCAGGCGGCTGCACCAAACCATGGAACTCAGAACCCAAGTTCCACACATGGCCAGCAGGCAGCCACGGAACCTGGTCTCCGAGACTGCCAACCCCTCCCAGCCCCGGCCACACCCCCAGAGCACGGCTCAGTACCGAAGGCTCTGAACCAGGCTGTCTTTGTGCAGTCCAGCCAATTCTTGCTCCCTGCTCCGATCTGAGCACCTGGGAGCTGCAACAGAGCAAGCAGCAGCGCTAGGAGAGTAGCTGACCGCACGACCCTGGCCCTGCTTGGCAGACCGGCTGACTGGCAGATCCGATGCCGGATTCTTGCGCACTCCCCCTCGGGCCGCCCGCCCCGCGCCCGCTGTAATACAGACACAAGACAAGACTTCTCATTCACACCACGATACAAAATTCACATGTAACATGA
>NW_022196906.1:48165366-48181584 GCF_008632895.1 Mastomys coucha | reverse complement strand
AGGAGTCCACATGCAATAGTTACAAACATCAAGCAAAGCAGCCACCTCCCAAGTTAATTGTCTATGTTTCTTTTGGTTGTATAAATACATTTGAAATATGTAAGCTGTTTTGAAAACCATGGTATAGTGTAAAAAACATCAAATAAACAATCCTACTAATAGAGAAGCTGAGAAAGGACAAGCTTGATTTCCAGACCATTATGTGGTACACAGCAAGACACTGTCATGTACAAACAAGCAGAAAGTGTATATGGATTGTACAATATTGGACCTATTTATCAAATTACCAAATTAGAGAGACCACTGGATGACAGCCAACAAATTTCTAATTCCTCCCATTTTTGGATTTCAATCGAATAGGATATGTTGATAATATTAATTTTCATATTAAGAGATGTTAAGGAAAAGTAATTGTTACTTCCTGTTGTTTTTGTTGTAAGAGGTGGAATTAGGTTTGTGTGAGTTTGTTGAAAGATTACTGTCTTGCTTCTTCTAGGGTGTAGTTTTGCTTCTTATGTTGGTGTTTTCCCTCTATTATCTTTTGTAGGGCTGTATTTGTGAAAAGATATTGTGTAAATTTCGTTTTGTCATGGGATATCTTGTTTTCTCTATCTATGGTAATTGAAAGTTTTGCTGGGTATAGTAGCCTGGGCTGGCATTTGTGTTCTCTTAAGGTTTGTATGACATCTGCCCAGGATCTCTAGCTTTCCTAGTCTCTGGTGAGAAGTCTGCTGTAATTCTGATAGGCCTTCCTTTGTGTTTCTTGACTTTTTTGCCTTACTGTTTTTAAAATTCTTTCTTTGTTTAATGCATTCGGTGTTTTGATTATTATGTGATGGGAGGAATTTCTTTTCCGGTCCAGTATATTTGGAGTTCTGTAGGCTTCTTGTGTGTTCATGGGCATCTCTTTTTTTAGGTTAAGGAAGTTTTCTTCTATAATTTTCGTGAAGATATTTCTTGGTCCTTTAAGTTTGGAGTCTTCACTCTTTTCTATACCTATTATCCTTAGGTTTGGTCTTCTCATTGTGTCCTGGATTTCCTGGATGTTTTGGGTTAGGAGCTTTTTGCTTCTTGCATTTTCCTTAACTGTTTTGTCAATGTTTTCTATGGTGTCTTCTGCCTCTGAGATTCTCTCTTCTATCTCTTGTATTCTGTTGGTGATGACTAACATTCTCTATGACTCCTGTTCTCTTTCCTAGGTTTTCTAACTCCAGGATTGTCTCCCTCTGTGATTTCGTTATTATTTTTATTTCCATTTTTAGATCCTGGATGGTTTTGTTCATTTCCTTCACTTGTTTGATTGTGTTTTCCTGTAGTTCTTTAAGGGATTTTTTTGTGTTTTCTCTTGAAGGGCTTCTAGCTGTTTACCTGTGTTCTCCTGTATTTCTTTGAGGGAGTTATTTATGTCCTTCTTAAAGTCCTCTATCATCATCATGAGAAGTGATTTTAGATCTGAATCTTGCTTTTCCACTGTGATGGTGTGTCCAGGACTTGCTATGGTGGGAGTATTGGGTTCTGATGATGCCAAGTAACCTTGGTTTCTGATGTTTATTTTCTTATGCTTGCCCCCTGCCATCTGGTTAACTCTAGTGCTACCTGCCCTTGCTAAATCTGACTGGGTCCTGTCCTTCCTGTGATCCTAATTGTGTTAGAACTCCTCAGAGTCAAGCTGTGTCTGTGATCCTGGGATCCTGGGATCCTGGGCCCCTTAGAGAACCCGGGAGTGGAGCTTCCTCTGGGTGTTGTGGGAGTGTTTGCAAAATTTGTGCCCAAAGTCTGCTCAGAGCATACTCCAAAAGCAGCTCGTGCCACTGGGCTGGCAAAGTTCCTGCATGCCTGGGTCCCACTGGTCCCAGTTACTTCCAGTGTTGGGACAGATGTTGTGTCCTCCTCACCTCTGATCCTCTGTGCCATTTTGTATTTCTAAATATCACATTTCACTATGTGAGTACATGGTGTTGACCATCCCCAAATATACCTGGACTCTCTTTTGTATCTTCTATCAGTTCTGGGGCTGACCTCTGACTTAGACTTTTAGAGAGACTTGTTAAACTCAACTTGGTAACAAATTGAAATATGTGATATTTTCAGCCAGGTGCTCAATTTAATTTAGGTAGTTATTATCTCCATCTTACTATTTTATGAAGCATCCTTTTACATCCCTGTTTGTTTGTTTGCTACCTACCAGCTAGAGTTTCCCTCTTTTATGCACACATAACCCATCACATATGGGCACTCTCCAGATTCTGTTAGTAAAATATTCAGTTTTTAAACTGAATCTCTCACTTGAAGAAGTGATCCAGTTGGGACAGGAACCCATGACTTCTGAACTTTATTCCAATTTATTCCTTAAAATGGCTTTTAGTTCCCCTATCTTCTATCTTGATTCTGCAGAGCATAAAATTGCCAGTCTCCCAGGGCCTATTCCAATGCAGGCAATATACCACTCCCTAAAAACCCACAAAGGGCTGGATGGCTCTCCCAGTTCTCCTATCTCTCCCAGCTCCCCCAGCCTTACTTTCATCTGAGGATGTGCTTCGGAGCGTGGAGAACAACAGTTCTCAAATCAGGCAACAGAGGCGGACACAGCAAAGGTTTGTGAGCTTTGAGGTGTGGCAGCTTCCAGCAGAGGGAGTGTAACCTTCCCAAGCTTCAGGCAGTCTCTCACTGCATAGAGTGCCAAAAACTATGGTTGGCATTATTGTCTGGTAATTGGAGATACCCTTCAATATCCATTTATTTTATCATTTTGGATTCCCAAGAGGCTGACTTCAGGAGTTCACCTGAGTTTAGATTGGGAAGCTGTCCACTGCGGGCTATGACACAGAAGGTTACTCTCTGTGCTTTGCTTTCTACATCTGAACATAGCTAAAGCCCAGTGTCCATCTGCTGGAGTTGTGACACTCTAGAAACTACCTGCTGACTAGTGACTATTCAAGACATATGATCCAGGGATAATAGTAACTTACTGATTTAGCCTTAAAAATATTTATAGGCATTGCTATGCTGGGTTTTTAGGAGAAATAACAGTGAGTAAGATATTCTCTCAAACCTATTGTAAATATTATTTTGAAAATTTACTTAATTGTCCTAATAACAGCAACACTATAGTCTATAGTTTCTTTTATTGCCTTTGTTACAAGCTCAGCCGCAAACATGAAGCCCAGTGCTTCCTGTTGCTTTGGTCTCTGTAGTTGTCCAACTCACATCTTTCTAGTTGGTTCTCACATTTTTATTTACCCCTCACACTTTCCCCGGTCAGTGTGTAAACCTTTGACTTGGCCTGTTAAATGTCGAGATCTGTGCTTTACCCTCCCGGTGGACAGTCAGAGCTAGGCACTCTGGGAATAGGAGGGTTGCCAATTTGGAAAAGGGGATTTCAGTTAAGGAAATGACTAAGGGGTCTGCAGTTGGGTGAGGGCAGGAGTGGCAGGCATGGGAACAGAAGAACCAATGATCAAAGCATCTGAGAGGAGAACAGGCTGAATCCGCAACACAGGGCGAACTGTGAAAAGGACCTGGACCAAATGTAGCCCATGTGAGCTGAGGAGACAAGGGAAGAGGCTATGAGCAAGAAGAGAAGCACCCACTGGAAGAGAAGCTGCTTTTATGCATCTTTAGGAGCAGAACAAGGGGAGAGGGGAGCCATACAGTCAAGCGTCTCAGTTAGAAGAAGAGGCATAGACAACACCACCTGCACGCTGCTGCAAAACAAGTTACAAGGGCAGCTGCAGACTTATCCTGAGTTCCTCGGAGACTGTGAGTCTGCCTCGGGTGGGCTCAATGTGGATATAGAAAGCTGGTCACATGTAAATAGAAACTGCACGTGACACATCCCAGCTCCTGGCTCAGGGCAGAACTCCCCGGGACCTCAGTTTCCACACGTGTAGAATGGAGATGGCAATATGTTGAATTCATTGTTAGGCATTGTGACTTGCGTAGAGTGAAAAACAAATAAGTGTCTGGTTTTGTTATTACCGTGTGCCAAACAGTTCGGTTCCCACAGCTCTAGTAAGAGGGAGATTTGGCCAAGTGATTTGTATGAAGCCATACATTGTCAATGCTAAATGGAGAATTGAGCTCAAGGTTTGCCTCGAAAGCCTACAATCTAAGACTTCCTAAGGATAGAAAAAAAACCTCATTCCTGGGAAACTAGTAGAGATGCATCATGGGAAACACTCATTTGCAAGGAAAAGTATAAGAGTTTGGGATAAGTAAAGGTGATTACCAAATAACCATTTAATGGGGGCCCTTTCAGATTATCTGATTCTATAGGGGCTTTGACTTTTATTGCCTTTGGGTTGTTTTATGGCATTGTAAATTATCGTTCATAGAAATGTAAGAAATTCATGTCTATAGACATGTAAATAAGTCTGCTCATTCCCAAGTAATAAAGATCCAACTACATGTGAAAATCATTTCAACATTCTTTTATTCCATATGAACCTATCACTTTGAATGAGTTACAACAACTAACAAGTCCCACATTCAGTTAATGGGGTAGATCTTTGCTTATGTATTCATTTTACAGTTATGTGAGAACTGCAATTTTTACTTTAAAGAAACATCCTTTAATACATGTGGAGAGGTCAGATTTAGCCCTGTGGCCTCTGTTTCCTGAGGAAGGCTCTCTCTGCTGTAGTGAAATCTGCTGACAGGAGATCTCAGGGGATTTCACAGGGCAGGTGCTAGGGTAAGGTCCAGGTTTGTCCTTGTGTTTTTCCTGGCCAGGGTTGATTAGGACATTGGCAAGCCAATTGGACTTTGAGAGGACCCAGTGTATACTGGAAGCAATTAACAGTCGATATGTGGGTGTGGATGTAGGCCTCAGACTAAACGAATAGAGTTTTATAGTGAAAAAAATTACATATGGGTGGGGACCGGGAAGTCATAAATAATGGATTTTGGAGTTATGTTTAAGTACTTTCTTTGCTCATTTCCTAGTTCCATGGTCTGGCAAATTATCCAAATTCCCTGCCAGAGTTTAAGCCTTAAGTACCCAGTCTCTACCACTGCTTCGTGTGTTTAAAGGCTTGGCTGTCAACGCATCACTAACGGAAATGGCAGACCCTTTAAGAAGGGGAGTTAACTATAGTCTGCAGGCGGTCAAAGGCCATGCAATTGAAGGAAACCCTGGGATCCCAGCTTTTTTGTTGATCTCAGCAACTCCTTGGCTGAGAAGTTTGGCTTTGCAATGTTAGCCCTATGCTGCCTTACCCAAAGCAACAAAGTCAATCACTGATGGACGGGTCATCTGAGGCTACAGGAGAGGAAAGATGCCAAACAGAGCCTCTAAATTTCACTTCTTCCCCTTTACCTATCTAGTGGGAAAGTGTGAAAATGAGGGAAGGTGGCACACCTACTGTGTTAGCACTTCTGCAGATTCTGACAAAGAAGGATGCTGTGAATAAATGCAGATAGGGAAACTTTTGAGGGATTTTGGGGGGGGGATTATCAGAGCACTATTTATTTCCAGTATATTCCAAGAATAAAAGAGCAACTATAACCTTTCCCAAGTGACATACAACTCAACTAGAAGAGAAGTCAGTTCTCTCCAAACAAGAAGTACATATGCTTTGATTCTCTCTCTCTCTCTCTCTCTCTCTCTCTCTCTCTCTCTCACACACACACACACACACACATGTAATCAAAGAGCATATTAGAAAGAAAAACAGGGGTGACTACTAGGGACAGCAATAGTGATGGCCATCATCAGTTGAGTATTTCTTCTCTGTTCCTGGGACTTCATGCCCTGTCATTCTTAGTCTCCCTGATCACAAGCTAGTAGCAGTTTCATGAGGCAGGGTGTGCCGAGGCCCTTTGCTAGCTGGGAAAGGAAGTGAGTTGAGATTTAAACACATACTAAGTCAGTCAACCCCAATGTACTGTGTGTGGATTCCTGGAGTATAGGATTGGATGGGGGAAATTGTGGGAGGGTAGGATCAAAATAGATTATATATGCATATGAAAATTTTAAAGAGTAAGTAAAGTATATATGGAGGAAAAAATATCCAATCTCCCCAAATCAGATACTGCAGTTCCATAACACAGTAAGATGCTGTATTAGCTACTTCTTTATTGCTGTAATAAAATATCATAACCAGAAGCAACATAAGAATGAAAGGGTTTATCTCAGCTTACAGTTCTAGAAGAATAAGAGTCCATCATGGCCTAACAGGCATAGGGACAGGCAGGCATGGCAGCAGGAGCAGATGCTGACTAACCACATATCGTTACATAGACACTGGAAGCACAGAAGAGGTGGTCATGAAGTGAGGCAAGGCTATAAACTCACAAAGTCTGCCTCCAGTGACTCACTTCCTCCACCAAAGTGCCACCTCCCCAAGGTTCCATAACATCCCCAAATAGCACCACTGCCTAAAGAACCAAGGGTCCAGATGTGCAAGCCTACAGGCACCTTTCTCATTAACCACCACAGGCCATGTGGGAATGCCTTGCCTTCTGCTCTGTTAGGAGTGAGGGCCTGTGTCAAATCAAGACAATAGCCATCCAAGGGTGTAATAGCTTTCCAAATCAGAAGGTGTCAACATTCATATGGAAAGATATTAACAGTTGACAAGAAAACCTCTGGGAGATGAAACAATAAACTAGCTGTAAGTCTTCTCTCTTCTGTTAAGTTCTAGACAGTGTGAAACTGGGGGCAACTCTGAGATGAGTCTCCTAAGTTTTGAGGGCCCCGGTGGCTGACAAGTGCCCAGTGTTTGAATCTGTTTGTGAGTGCCATTCTAGTTAGACTTCTGTACCAACAGTCCACTTGGGGACACTTCATCCTGATGGCCCGCTCATCTGTGCGGCCTTATCTCTCTGCAGCTGAGAAAACCTCCCAGCAGTGATCAGAATCGAGACCACATCCTCTTTTGTTCTTACCCGTTCAATATGTTTATTTTCAAGATTCCATTTGTGGAAAGCATCTAAATAGCATCGTTTAGAGGAAAGCAGAAGTCACTATTTGGAAAAACAGACTGAGAAACACACATACACACATAAACTCGCCAAGCAGTCTAGACAGGGTAGCAGGATTATTGCCCTGTTGCTATGGATTGTGAAGCTGTGTTAGGTAGAAACACTCTCTGCTTTGATAGCCTAGAATTTTCCAGAAGGAAATAAACACGGGTCAATGGAATTCTATGCTACAGTGCACTTTGAGAAACTTTGCAAACCTGTCCCTGGTAAAGACAGAACAGCCATTCTAGTATTACCATAGGTTTTAGATTGTGAGGCATAGGCAATTTCATCTCAGAACAATGCCATCAGGTTGTCTCCTACCTTACCTGGGCAAGCCTAATTCCAAACAGGACAAATGACACTCTTAGCCACGAGCAGCGGGAAAGCCAGCATGATGGGAAAAGAAAACAGATGATACTGAACTTAACAGATTCAGATCTCTGAATGAACAGATGATACCAAGAAAACCCAACAGTTTCCCTCTGACCCCCACATCAAATGTGCCACCATTCTGTCCAAGTGAGGGGTGTAAATATTTTTGTCAAAAAGCCTCAGATTTGAGAAGAGCAACTTTAACTTACAAGTAAGTCATGACTGTTGCTTCTTTTTGACATTTGTTCTCCCAAGGGATAACACCGTATAAAATGGTGCTCAAGTCAGGACTTCTTTTTTTTCTTCCATGTTACAAGAAAACTTTATTTGTAGCCAGAAGAACTTGAATTTCCTGGGTTTTTGTGTGTTACAAATTAAAAATTCCTTTAATTTGCAGGTATTGTAGTTATTTAACACGTGAGCCAGTGCTGTGATTCTGTCCCTAGGATGTTTGCCTCCTGAGTGCCAAGATTAAAGATGCTAGCTGCCACATCTTGCCTTTCTCTAGGATTTTTTTGTTGCCTATTTCTCTCTTTTTTTTTTAATTTTAATTTTTTATTTTTAAGTTAATTTATTTTTTATACTCCATATTCCATTCCCTGCTCCCCCTAATCCATCCTCCAACTGCTCCACACCCCACACTTCCTCCCCACCCCCTGTCTCCACGTGGATGCCCTCACCCTCCACCCCACCTGACCTCTAAACTCCCTGGGGCCTCCAGTCTCTTGAGGGTTAGGTGCATCATCTCTGAATGAACACAGACCTCTACTGTATGTCCTCTACTGTATGTGTGTTGTATGGGTGTTCTGTAAGTCCTCTACTGTATGTGTGTTGGTGGTCTCATATCAACTGGTGTATGCTGTCTGTTTGGTGGCCCAGTGTTTGAGATATCTCAGGGGTCTAGATTAACTGAGACTGCTGGTCCTCCTACAGGATCGCCCTTCTCCTCAGCTTCTTTCAGCCTTTCCTAATTCAACAACAGGGGTCAGCTGCTTCTGTCCATTGGTTGGGTGCAATATCTGCATCTGACTCTTTCAGCTGCTTGTTGGTTCTTTTGGAAGGTAGTCATGATAGGTCCCTTTTTGTGAATGCTCCATAGCCTCAGTAATAGTGTCAGGCCTTGGGACCTCCCCTTGAGCTGGATCCCACTTTGGGCCTGTTGCTGGACCTTCTTTTTCTCAGGCTCCTCTCCATTTCCATCCCTGTAATTCTTTCAGACAGGAACAATTATGGGTCAGAGATGTGACTGTGGGATGGCAATACCACCACTCACTTGATGCCCTGTCTTCCTGCTGGAGGTAGGCTCTATAAATTCCCTCTCCCCACTGTCTCACATTTCATCTAAGGTTCCTCCCTTTGATTCCTGAGAATCTCTTACCTCCCAGGTCTCTGGTGCATTCTGGAGGGTCCCCCACAACCTCCTATTTCCTGAGGTTGCCTGTTTCCATTCTTTCTGCTGGCCCTCAGGGCTTCAGTCCTTTTCCCTCACCCAATACCAGATCAGGTTCCCCTTTCCCCCCCACTCCACCCCTCCCATCCACTTTCCCTCCCAGGTCCCCCCTCCCTCCCCACTTGTGATTGCTTTCTTCTCTCTCCTAAGTGGGACTGAGGTATCCTCACTTGGGCACTTCAGCTTGTTGACCTTTTTGAGATCTGTGAACTATATCTTGGGTATTCTGTACTTTTTCTTCCCTAATATCCACTTATTAGTGACTACATACCATGCACTTCCTTTTGGGTCTGAGTTACTTCACTCAGGATGATATTTTCCAGTTCCATCCATTTGCCTGCAAAACTCAGGATGTCCTCGTTCTTAATAGCTGAGTAGTATTCCATTGTATAAATAAACCACAGTTTCTGTATCCTAGATGTCATGGGACATCTAGGTTGTTTCCAGCTTCTGTCTATCACAAATAAGGTCCCTATGAGCATAGTGGAACACATGCCCTTGTGGCATGGTGGGGCATCTTTTGGTTATATTCCTAAGAGTGGTATAGCTTGGTCTTCAGGTAGATCTGTTTCCAATTTTCTGAGGAACCTCCAGATTGATTTCCAGAGTGGTTGTACCAGTTTGTAATCCCACCAGCAATGGAGGAGTGATCCCCTCTCCACATCCTCTCCAACATGTGTTGTCACCTGAGGTTTTGATCTTAGCCGCTCTGATTGGTGTAAGGTGTAATCTCAGGGTCATTTTGATATGCATTTTTCTGATCACTAAGGACTTTGAACACTTCTTTAGGTGCTTCTCAGCCATTCGAGATTCTTCAGTTGTAAATTTTTGGTTTAGTTCTATATCCCATTTTTTTGATTGGGTTGTTTGTTTGTTTTGGTTTTCATTTTTTTTTTTTTTTTTTTGGTGATTAACTTATTGAGTTCTTTATATATTTTAGGACTACTATCCAATATTAGTCATCTATCGGATGTGGGCTTACTGAAGATTTTTTCCCAATCTGTGGGGTGTCAATTTGTCTTATTGACTATGTCCTTTGCCTTACAGAAGCTTTCCAGTTTCATGAGGTCCCATTTATCAATTCTTGATCTTAGAGCATGAGCTATGGAGTTCTGTTTAGGAAATTTCCCCCTGTGCCAATGAGTTCAAGGCTCTTTCCCACTTTCTCTTCTATTAGATCCAGTGTATCTGGTTTTATGTTGAGGTTCTTGATCCACTTGGACTTGAGCTTTGTACAAGGTGACAAATATGGGTCTATTTTCATCCTACATACAGACAGCCAGTTAGACCAGCACCATTTATTGAAGATGCTTTCTTTTTTCCATGGCATATTTTTGGCATCTTCATCAAAGATCAAGTGACTGTAAGTGTGTGATTTTATTTCTGGATCTTCAATTCTATTCCATTGATCAACGTGTCTGTCTCTGTACCAATATCATGCAGTTTTTATCACTATTGCTCTGTAATAAAGCTTGAGGTCAGGGATAGTGATTCTCCCAGCTGTTCTTTTATTGTAAAGAATTGTTTTCACTATTCTGGGTTTTTTGCCTTTTCAGATGAATTTGAGAATTGCTCTCTTCATGTCTTTGAAGAATTGTGTTGAGATTTTGTTGGGGATTGCATTGAATCTATAGATTGCCTTTGGTAGGATGGCCATTTTTTACTATGTTAATTCTGCCAATCCATGAGCATGGGAAATCTCTCCATTTTCTGAGATCTTCTTCGATTTCTTTCTTGAGAGACTTGAAGTTATGGTCATACAGGTCTTTCATTTGTTTGGTTAAAGTTACCGCAAGACATTTTATATTTATTTGTGGCTATTATGAAGGGAGTTGTTTCCCTAATTTCTTTCTCAGCCTGTTTATCCTTTGTATAAAGGAAGGCTACTGACTTATTTGAGTTAATTTTATATCCGTCCACTTTGCTGAAGTTGTTTATCAGCTGGAGAAGTTCTCTGGTAGAATTTTTGGGGTCACTTATGTATACTATGATATCATCTGCTAATAGTGATACCTTTATTTCCTCTTTACCAATTTGTATCCCCTTGATTTCTTTTAGTTGTCTTATTGTTCTAGCTAACACTTAGAGTACTATATTGAATAGATATGGGGAGAGTGGGCATCCTTGTCTTGTTCCCGATTTCAGTGAGATTCCTTCAAGTATATCTCCATTTAATTTGATATTATTGTTGGTTTGCAGTAAATTGCTTTTACTATGTTTAGGTATGGGCCTTGAATTCCTGATCTCTCCAATATTTTTAACACGAAGGGGTGTTATATTTTGTTAAATGCTTTTTCTACATCTAAGAAGATGATCATGTGATTTTTTCTTTGTTTATATAGTGGATTACATTAATGGATTTTCTTATTTAAACCAACCTTGCATCCCTGGGATGAAGCCTACTTGATTGTGGTAAGTGAGGTTTTACTGTGTCCTTGTAGTCAGTAAGCAAGAATTTTATTGAGTATTTTTGCATCAATATTCATAAAGATATTGTCTGAAGTTTTCTTTTTTGGTTGGGTCCTTGTGTGGTTTAGGTATCAAAGTAATTGTGGCTTCATAGAAAAAGTTAGGTAGTGTTTCTTCTGTTTATATTTTATGGAATAGTTTGAGGAAAATTGGTATCAGGTGTTCTTTGAAGGTCTGGTAGAATTCTGCACTAAATCAATCTGGCCTCTTTTGGTTGGGAGGTTTTTAATGACTTTTTCTATTTCCTGTGTGATATGGGCCTGTTTCGATAGTTTACCTGCTCTTGATTTAACTTTGGTATGTGGCATCTGTCTAGAAAACGATTCATTTCATCAAGACTTTCCAGTTTTGTTGAGTATAGACTTTTATAATAGGATCTGATTTTTTTTTTTTTTTTTTTTTTTTTTTTTTTTGGTTTTTCGAGACAGGGTTTCTCTCTGTAGCCCCGGCTGTCCTGGTACTCACTCTGTAGACCAGGCTGGCCTCGAACTCGGAAATCCGCCTGCCTCCGCCTCCCAAGTGCTAGGATTAAAGGCGTGCGCCACCACCGCCTGGCTAAGATCTGATGTTTTTTTTTTTAATTTCCTCTGTTTCTGTTGTTATGTCTCCCTTTTTATTTCTGATCTTATGAATTTGGATACTGCCTCTTGGCCCTTTAGTTAGTTTGGCTAGGGGTTTATCTATCTTATTGATTCTCTCAAAGAACCAGCATTTGGTTTTGCTGATTCTTTGTATTGTTTTCTTTGTTTCTATTTGGCTGATTTTGGCCCAGAGTTTGACTATTTCCTGCCTTCTACTCCTCTTGGGTGAGTTTGCTTCTTTTTGTTCTAGAGCTCTCAGGTATGCTGTTAAGTTGTCAGTGTAAGATCTGTCCAGTTTTTTAACCTTACTGCTATGAACTTCCTTTTAGCACTGCTTTTATTGTGTCCCATATGTTTGGGTATGATGTGTCAACATTTTCATTAAATTCCAGGAAGTCTTTAATTTATTTCTTTATTTCTTCCCTGACCAAGTTGTCATTGAGTAGAGAATTGTTCAGTTTCCACATGTATGTGGGATTTCTGTAGTTTTTGTTGTTATTGAAGACCAGCCTTAGGCCATGGTGATCTGATGCATGGTATTATTTCAATCTTCTTTATCTGTTGAGGGTTGTTTTGTGACAAATTATATGGTAGATTTTGGGGAATGTACTATGAGGTGCTGAGAAGAAGGTATATTCTTTTGTTTTAGGGTGAAATGTTCTATAGATATCTTTTAAACCTATTTGGTTCATAACCTCTCTTAGCTTCACTGTGTCTCTGTTTAGTTTCTTTTTCCCTTGCAGCTTTCAATATTCTTTCTTTGCTCTATGCATTTAGTGTTTTGATAATTATGTGATGAGAAGATTTTCTTTTCTGGTTCCATTTATTTGGTGTTCTATAGGCTTCTTGTACCTTTCTTTAGGTGGGGGAAGTTTTCCTCTATGATTTTGTTAAGACATTTTCAGGTCCTTTGAGCTGGGAATCTTCATTCTGAATATTCCTAGATTTGGTCTTTTCATTGTGTCCTGAATTTCCTGGATGCTTTGGGTTAGGAGTTTTTTTGTTTTGAATTTTCTTTGACAGTTGTGCCAATCTCTTCTACTGTATCTTCTACACCTGAGATTCTCTCTTCTATCTCTTGTATTCTGTTGGTAATACTTACATCTGTAATTCCTGACCTCTTTCCTAGGTTTTCCATTTCTAAGTTTGCTTCCATTTGTGTTTTCTTTATTGTTTCTACTTCCACTTTTAGGTCTTGGATCCCTTTATTCAATTCCTTCACTTGTTTACCTGTGTTTTCCTGTATTTCTTTCAGTGAGTTATTGATATCCTCCTTAAAGGACTCTATTACCTTCATGAGATAGGAGTTTAGAACAGATTTCTGATTTTCAGATGTGTTGGTGTATTCAGGGTTTGCTGTGGTGGGAGAACTGGGTTCTGATGGTACCCATGTACTTTGGCTTCTGTTGCTTATGGTCTTGCACTTGCCTTTTGCCATCTGGAAATCCCTGGTGTTTATTGGTCTGGGTGACTGTATGGAGTCTGCCTTTTTTGTCCCTGGGTTGCTTTAGGTCTCCTGGTAATCCTGCAGCCCTGGCTGTATCCAACCACTTGTAGGGCCTTCCAACTGGGGGCTCTTCACATGGAGAGAGTAGCTGCTGATCTGTTGCCCTGTCTTCAGTAGATCTCCTGGGAGGCCTTCAGACAACTGCTCAGAATGCAGTAGGTCCTCAACTGCTCTGAGTGCAGCAGATCCTCTACTATGGATCAGGATATGGAGTCTTCATGGAAGCAGACCAACTAGAGATCTGCCCCAGCAGCAAGGACCATGTGGAATGAGTGGAAGGGAGGGAAGGGGTAGTATTTGGGAGGGTGAGGGTTTGGTGGATGATGGGACCAGAGTCCACCAGGCTCCCACCAGCAGCTCTGGGACTCGAGAAGGGTATGTGTGTGTGTGGGGGGGGGGGCGGTTGTTCTTACCAACTGCTTTGAGTGCAGCCGGTCCTCTAGGATGGATCAGGATATAGAGTCTTCAAGGGAGCAGACCAACTAGGGGACTGCCCCAGCAGCAAGGACTGGACAGAAGGGGTAGAAGGGAGGGAAGGGGAGTGGTATTTGGGAAGGTGGGGGGGGTTGGTGGGTGATGGGTCCAGAGTCCACCAGGCCCCCAGGAGCAGCTCCAGGACTTGAGGGTCAGGGGGGTGGGGGACTTGCCAACTGCTCTGAGTGCAGGGGGTCCTCTAGGGTAGATCAGGATACAGAGTCAGGATTTCTTATTGTTACTTTTCCCTACATTGATCTACACTGGACCCCCAGCCTCTATACACAACATGTCTGGATATAATTTGTCCAGAAAAATGCAGGGTGCTGATAACAGCTGTAGAAGAATATTAAGTCCTATATTCATATGATGCAATCCAAAACTTAAGCCATTGTGTGATATTCAATGATTCATTTAACCTCTGTGAACTAGATCCCTCCAGTTCTAAATAGCAGTTTCTGCTTCATAGGGTTACCCTGAGAATAAACAACAGAATAAAAATTGGAAGTTCCTGGCAGAGCATCAGCTCTATAAATGAAAGCTTTTATAACCACTGTGGGGATGTGACTGCAGCCTTTTAATACCATGGTGAGGACCTGGTGATAACAGCTGCTTCCAGGGGCTGTTAAAAGTATTGTAACCATGATGCAGATACCCACAGACAAACAGTGGATGGAGCTTGGGGACTCTTATGGAAGAATAGGAGGAAGGGTTGCAGCTCCTAAGGGGATAGGAACTCCATAAGAAGACCAATAGACTCAACTAACCTGGACCCTTGGGGCTCTCAGAGACTGAACCACCCACGATGTTCCCATAATGCTACTCTGTTCCCAATTCTCCATTGCTTTTATATCACTCTGTGTATTACCTATTGTTTGTTTATCAGTGGCCCTATGTATGTCCACCCCACATCACCCTGAGAACTTCTTGAGGAGAGGAAGCCTAAATCACTTCTACATTCTTAATCCTATCTTCTAGATTCCTTAGGAGTACCTAGCAGATTGAAGATGCTCAGCAAACATATTCTAGAAGAGAAAATAGCTACTTAAATAAATATACATTGTATGGTGAAACATTATTCTATACAATGCTTTTTATTTCTTTTTTTATGGCTGGAATAAACTTTTATTATTTTTTTAAAAAAGCTTTTTATTTCTTAATCTATCAACACTGGCCTCAGGAAATAGGAAAAATAGAGGTCTCTTCTAATTTTCTATACCTCATGCCTGTTCTCAAACCACCAGGCTTAGGAGCAAAAATCCCATTTCACTTCCCTCTATCTAATTCAACTAATCTGAGCCTTGACAAGTCTTTAGAATGGTGAGAAACTAAATTTAGTCACATTTGGGTGTGTTAAAGCATAATCTTCAAAATTTTAAAAACATAATCATATACAAATATGTAAGGAGCATGTGTCAAAGATTTACACAATTCGTTAAAGAGGCAAGGCAAAATGAACAAGGCTCACTCAAAGAATGACACAAGGAAATGATACATAGATAGTCAGTGATATAAAGGTAACAAGGGAACAGCAGCTGCTTAGGTGCACAGCTAACTCTTAGTTAGTACCATTCCCAGCAGTCAGACCACCACTTTGGAGGCTGCAAAAGAAACATTCACATTACAACCAGGTGAAAAATCATGTACTTCCTTTTAGGTTTCTGTAGTAGGTTGGCCTAATGCTGCTTGTATTCTAATACTAAGTGTAGACCCCCAAGATTTGGAGTCTGCATGTAGTCTGAGGGACTCTTCCCTCAGTTACTTCTGATTGGTAAATAAAGATACCAGCAGCCAATAGCTGGGATGAAGAGACATAGGCAGGGTTGAGGTTCCTCTGGCTTGAGACCATGAGGAGGAGGAAGAAGGAGGGAAGAGGCCTCCATGGAAGAACAATGTGTAGGAGGGAGGAGAGCCACCATGGCCTCTGGGCTAAGAGAACATGGCTCAGAAGGCTGCTCAATTGGGTCTAGAGCAGGCAACATTCAACATTCTAGGAACATAGAAATTAGTAAGTAGTAACTCTGAGTTATCGGTAGGAAAGTAGATTCTAACAGCCAGGAGGTTAGGCAGTCACCCAGCTGTTATGCTGCTTAAGGAATATTAAAATATAAAGACTGCATGTGTGTCTTTCATCCAGGGACATAAATGGTCAAAGGTAGGAAGAAATCTGGCACCAGGATTTTTTTTTATTAGATATTTTCTTTATGTACATGTAAATTTCTCCATTCCCAGTTTCCCCTCTCAAAAACAAAGAAACAAACAAAACCAACAAAAACAAACCCCAGTTGCCTCCCCACTCCCCATGCCTGCCACCCCACCCTCTCCCACCTCTTGGCCCTGGCATTCCACTACACTGGGGCACAGAACCTTCACAGGGCTGAGGTCCTCTCCTCCTATTG
>NW_022196906.1:48156959-48162552 GCF_008632895.1 Mastomys coucha | reverse complement strand
TATTATTTGTAACTATGGTGAAGGGTGTTGTTTCCCTAATTTCTTTCTCTGCCTGTTTATCCTTTGTGGCACCAGGATTTTTAAAATAATTATTACAATAGGTTTCTGTAAATATGGTGGTTTGAATGAGAATGGCCCCAGTGTGAATGAGAATTTTTGAATACTTGTTCCCCAGTTAGTGGAACTGTTTGGAAAAGATTAGGAGGTGTGGCTTTCTTGGAGGACACACTGGGAGTGGGCTTGAGGTCTCAAAAGCCTACGCCCCCTCAGTTAGCCCTTTCTGCTGCATGCATGTAAGCTCAAGATGTAACCTATTAGCTATTGTTGTAATGCCGTGGCTGCCTGCCAGCTGCCATGTTCTCCACACGATAGTCATGGCCCCTAACTCACCCTCTGCAATTGTAAGCTTCAAATAAACTCTTCCTTTAAAAGTTGCCTTGGTCATGATGTTTTGTCACAGCAATAGAGAAGTAACTGAGTCAAGAAGCCTACATAATTTTACAAATGCTGGTCCAGTAAACATACCAGAGTGCTCTTCTCTTAGAGAAAGCAGGCAATCTGTTCTGGAAACAATTCTACTAATGAAGAGGGTAAAATGAGAGATAAATAATCCACGGAGGTCAATGTTGAACACAGATTAAATTGGAGTCTGGCACAATGTATGTATTTGGTGAAGGAGTCTTATGGGGCAATGTGACCTAGTAAATACAAACAATAGGCTATGATGAACATTGAAGCCAATGCAGATGCAAAGGAGAAAAAAAGAAGCGAAGAATCTGTTACATGTTTTTGGATGAGCATCTGGTTACTTCTCTAGTGGATTCTCTATGAACAGAACTGTCACATAGAAGAAAACTAGACATCATTTTTATGAACATCATAGTAAATCCCTCTGTGTCTTATCTACTTTCCATATTTTCATCACCCACTCTTGTGTTGATGAGTAAAATGGATGGACCTGGAAAGTATTCCATTAAATGAAGTCACCCAGTTTCAGGGGGAAAAATCTTGTGTCCCCTCAAATGCAGATCCTAACTTTTAGTGTTTCTCTATGTGTAAGAGTTTGTGAGAAAATGAAGAGATCATAAAACTAGACGGGGACCACACAAGACTAAGTAAGAGGTGTTGAGAAAGATGTCACAGATGATGCAAAAGTGCGAAGGCTGCTACTGGGAGTAGGAGAGCATGAGAGAATATTCTAATTTTATTAATCTGTATTTTTAAGACTAAGCTTATGGCTACAGGTGTTTTTTCATTCAGAACTGTGTAGACTCTTTTTCTTCACAAGTTATTTTTGTGTGTTTGTGCTGTAATTCAGTCATTCTGTAGCCTCAATGACATCTAGAATGGACTGGGATATTACTAGATAGATCAGTATTACAGTGAGCCTTTTTCTTTGAGGAAAGAATGTGCAGATTTCAGCTAGGGGGTTCTCCCTTGTGGCCCTTTTAAGCCAGGAACAAGGCATGAGAAAGCTGGGTAGGCACCATATGGATCCAGAGTAAGGGCTTAGAAATGTGGACAGAAGCTACTTTAACATGAGCTGAACTTATCTGATCAGTCAACAAAGGAGAGAGTCAAAGCATTGTTAATAATATACCAGAGAGGAAAGAATGGACTGAGCCTGCATCCTGACAGAGACCTCTGAGGTACTGTGGTATTTCTTCAAAGCCAGAGGGGCTCCATTCTTTTACTGTTCTAAACTGATTCTCCATGGAAGAAACATCCTTCTCTACAGAAAAAACAATATAAACATCGGTCTCTAGTCCATCACACTAACCAACTGTAGACCTTCCCTATGGAACTGCCCCCACCCCGGTAGTTCATGGTACTACTTAAATGAAGAAACAAATTAGCTGTTTTCATAGAGCCAGATAGTATGTTGGGCTCCTAAAGAGTCCAGATGACTTCTAATAAGATCATCATGGACCATGACACAGACCTGTTTGTCTTAACTCATGGTCTAGTACCAACTTCAACACCTTAGGCAAATCATGTAACTCCCCTGAGGCTTCTCCGGCTCCATCTGTAAAATAAAGACACCACCACTCAGGGATGTGGTGGGTACAAAACAGAACCAGTATGAAGACTCCAAGTACAATTACCAGTGTGGCATTATGTTGATGCTAGCCCTGAACAGTTTGCATTAATTTCTAAAAATAAAAAAGATGGCTAAGAAAAATTTATGAAAATTCACCTTTAACTCATAGAATTTTCATAAAAACTCTGGAAGTATTAGCCTGTAAACAATGCCAGATACTCATTTTCTTTATAAATATCTATAATTGAAATCAGCTTTACAAAACAGAACAAATGCAAGTAAATTATAGGCACGTGATTAATTACATTTTTTTGTCTTATTAACAAAGGCTTATGTTAATTTGAATTTGGAATGTATAGAGCATCCTTGAACTTTGTGCTCTATTCCTTTGAGCTTAATTTAAAAAAAAAATCTTAAGAACTCACTACTGCTTCCTAACTAGAGAAACAGGGCAGAAAATGAGACAAACCCAAGCCTTGTGAATGCTTGCTCCTCAAAAAAATGAGGGAAGAGTGTTCAAAGCCATTCAGTAGCAAAGAAATAAAAATTAAAACTACTAGTCGTCTTTTGGCATGTCTGTGAGGGATTTTATGTATTAAGTTAACTGAGATGGGCGGACTCAGCATCATTCCTGTCCCAGGTCCCAGATTGCATAAAAGAGAGACAGTGAGAAAGCTAGCCAACCATGAGTATTCGCAGCTCTCTGCTTCCTGATTGCAGATGCAGCAAGGCCAGCTGTCTCATGCTTTGGCTGCCTTTCTCACGGTGATGGTGATGTGTTAGAATGATGGGTCGCATAAGAACATACCACACTCTAGGCCTGAACAGTTCCACGTGTAAGAGGTTTAATTGAGAGGGAGAGAGGGGGCAATAGCGAGGAAAGAGAGGAGGGGGTAGAGAGAGAGAAAGAAGGAGGAAGGTAGGGAGGGAGGGAGGGAGAGAGAGAGAGAGAGAGAGAGAGAGAGAGAGAGAGAGAGAGAGAGAGAGAAAGAGAGAGAAAGAGAGAGGAATGTTCCCCCATATATATATATATATATGGGTTCTGACATAGTGGCTGCAGGTAAAGGTGGGAGGTGAGCCCAATGGATTCTGGGAATATGGTGGCTGTTGCCCTGGCAACAGGTCTGTGGACCCGCCCATGAGTCACCACAGGCTTTGGATGCCCTGATGCTAACAGATGGACTGTTGCCTGAACCACGAGCCCAAACAAACTCTTCCATCCTTACATTACTTTGATCAGGTACTTTGTCACAGAGCAGGAGAAGGGAACCAACCACTGCTCAGTCTTGCCCTAGTCCCCAAGAAGCAAGCCTGAGAGAGATTTAAAGGATATAGGTATACAGGGAAAGCCAAAGTGGCTTCTCAAAATGGCAGTTTCTTCTTCTCAGAGGATGTCATGGAGGAGAGATAGCACAATGCACAGGGGGTGGCATCTAAACAGGACCAGTAAGGGGGGAAAGGACCCCCGGGGGTCATATAAAACATCCAACCTAGAATCTGTTAAGCTGAATCTAGCTCCGGGGCCCCTCCCACCTCTAAAGGAGCCCTTAGCTCCTTCGGTAAGCTGTTAGTTTTGCTTCCCTGGGCATCTTGGTCTTTCCTTTCCTTGATGTTGAGTTCTTGGTCTGTCCCACACTCTGTACAGCCCCCATTTGTTGCATGAACATTCCTTTCTCAATAATTTAGCAGGGGCACAGATTTAGGATGATTAGTTTTATAAAAATGTGGAAATGTTAACAAATTCAGACAAATTGAAATCATGTAACTTTTCTCATTATAATGCAATAAAACTTTTAAAAAATGTGGGAATGTATTACTATCCTTCATTATCTGGTGTCCTGAACATGTTAAAGTTTAAAGTAAAAAAAAAAAATATGCATGCATCTCCCAGCAAGTGCTGGCTGACAGGAGCCTGATATAGCTGTCTCCTGAGAGGCTCTGACAGTACCTGACAAATACAGATGTAGAGACTCACAACCATCCATTGGACTGAGCATATGTCCCCAATGAAGGAGCTAGAGAAAGGACCCAAGGAACTGAAGGGTTTGCAGCCTCTTAGGACGAACAACAACATGAACTAACTAGTACCCTCAGAGCTCCCAGGGACTAAACCACCAACCAAAGAGTACACATGATGGGATTCATGGCTCCAGCAGCATATGTATAGCAGAGGATGGCCTAGTCGGTCATCAATAGGAGGAGAAGTTCTTGACCCTGTAAAGACTCTATGCCCCAGTGTAGGGGAATGCCAGGGCTAGGAACCGGGAGAGGGTGGGTTGGTGAGCAGGGGGAGAGGGGAGGGAAAGGTTTTTTTTTTTTCCCGGAGGGGAAACTGGGAAAAGCAATATCATTTGAAGTGTAAATAAAGAAAATATTTAATAAAAATATTTTTAAAAATCTCTGGTAATCCTGAGAGAGTTAATACCATTTTCTAGAACGCTGAGCCTTTGACAAATAAAAGTTATTTGGAAGATGTTTCATCTATTTCATCATTACCAATGTGCTCTTTTCTTCAGTCACATCTGCCTTGTCGCTGGTCCACATTTAAGTGGATTTATTGGTTTAGAACTTAATGGGAGAAAGAAGATTTGTTCTTTTCTTTAAAAAAAAATTTATTATTTTATTTTATGTATATGAGTGCATTGTAGCTGTATAGATGGTTGTGAGCCATCATGTGGTTGCTGGGAATTGAACTCAGGACCTCTACTTGCTCTGGTTCCACTCACTTGGGCTCAAAAATTTATTTATCATTATATATAGGTACACTGTAGCTGTCTTTAAACACACTAGAAGAGGATGTCAGATCTCATTACAAATGGCTGTGAGCCATCATGTGGTTGCTAGGATTTGAACTCAGGACCTTCAGAGGAGCAGTCACTGCTCTTAACCGCTGAGCCATCTCTCTAGTTTGATTTGTTTTTTTTCTTGTCTTAGTCAAAACCCCACAATGAAGTTAATCTTCAGGTATCAGACATGAAGATACATACCTTTAATCCCAGCAAGTGCTTGTCAGGCAGAGGCAGGTAGATCTTTGTAAGTCCAAGGCCAGCACTGACTACATAGCAAGCAGGCCAAATAGGGCTACACAGTGAGACTGTCTCAAAACAAAACAAACAAACAAAAAAGGTAGGGCTGCATGCATCAACCTTAGGTCAAGTCATGCACATGACCACACCCTTATTCCCTCTATAAATTGTTTTGTGTTGCTCTTTTTTGTGTCATGTAAGATGTAAATCCTTTTAAAAATTCACTTTAGCTTGTAACAACCATATCAGCCCTGTTAAAACAAGCAAGAAGATAGTGGAAAAGTAGAACCTGGGGGAGAAAGCATGACATGAAGGGCATTGAACTGCTCCTTCTCTCTACACTGCCACTCAGGATGTGGGCTGTGTCACTGCGTTACTCTAAAAAACAAAACAAAACAAAACAAATCTGGCAACTCATAGTTCCTACTTTACTTTTGCTTTCTGTTTTTTTCTCCTTTATTTTTTGAGATTATAATGTAATGATGCTATTTCTACTTTCCCTTTTCTCCCTCTATCCTTTCATATA
>NW_022196906.1:48151517-48156900 GCF_008632895.1 Mastomys coucha | reverse complement strand
ATATATATATATATATATATATATATATATATATACATACACATATGTTTCTAAATATACCTTGCTCAGTATAATGTTCCTTGTGTGTGTGTGACTTCAGAGCTTACCATTTGGTATAGGAGAGTGTGTTCTTCTCTGAGGAAGACTGTTCCACTCTTAGCATTCTTTGTTTTATTTATTTACATTCTAAATATTGCCTCCTTTCAGGTCCCCTCTCCAAGAGTTCTTCACCTATTCCCCCCTCCCCTCCCCTTTGCCTCTGAGGGGGCATTTTCTACCCCTATGCTTCCACATCCCTCTTCCCTGGGATATCAAGTCTCTGCAGGATTAGGTCCTCTCCCAGACAAGGCAGTCCTCTGCTACACATGTGTTGGGGGCCACAGACAAGCCCATGTATGTTCTTTTGTTGGTGCCTTAGTCTCTGGGAGCTCCCAGAGGTCCAGGTTAGTTGATACCATTGGTCTTCCTATGGGGTTGCAATCAGCTCCTCCAGTCCTTCCCCTAACTCTTCCATAGGGGTCTCCAACTTCAGTCCAATGGTTGGCTATAAGTATCTGTATCTGTCTCCATCAGCTGCTGGTAGAGCCTCTCAAAGGACAGCCATGCCATGCTCCTATCTACAAGCACAACATAGTATCAGTAATAGTGTCAAGGTTTTAATCCCCCACCCCTATGAGATGGATCCAAAGTTGGGCCGGTCACTGGATGTCATTTTCTTCTATCTCTGCTCCATTTTTCCTTCTGCATTTCTTTTATACAGGAACAATTCTGGGTTAAAATTTTTGAAGGTAGGTTTGGTGAACCATCCCTCCACTAGGGGTCCTATCTATCTACTGGAAGTGGTCTCTTCAGGTTCCATCTTTCCACTGTTGGCCATTCTGGCTAAGGTTGTCTGTTGTTCTTGGCGAGGGCTTGAGACCACTTGGGATTTTTCCCCTGTCTACTTTGGTATGCCTGTTGAAAACCATTCATCCAAACAGAACATGTCTATGTAAGAGGAATGTGAGCCAGTCAGGCAGTGCAGCCTGTGATGTAAGATGGCTGCTGACAGATTGCCACTGGCCTTCCGGTCTGGGCTTCCCTCAACCCACGGGAGAAATGGGGGTCCTAGTCAGGTCGACAAGGCATAGGCGAAGAAATGATGACAAAGATGACACATAGAAGTGCAGGATCTGAATGTATTTCTTAAAAATGGCATCAGACTTTACAGTCATTGCAGAAGAGAAATAAAAAATCTGGTAGCTCTGTAGCTGAGGTACATCTGAGGCCACCTGAAACACACTGGGTCTAAAGCAGCCACCTCTTTTGGACAGGCGCTGCACTCCCGGGGCCCAAGTGCTCTGGGCCCGGGGGGTGGGGGGGGAAGGGGGACTGTGGACTGCATGAGGCTCGAAGCTTGAATCTGAATGAATGAATCTAAGCCTAAGTCCTAGTTCATCTAAGTTCTAGTTCTAGTCTTTGCACAAAATGAAAACCAGGCTTATATAGTAAACACAAAACAGGGCAAATGACAAAAGTCACATCAAGGTCAGTAAGATCACGTAAGCAAGTGATGGTTACATCAAGGTCTATCAAGGTCTGTAAGATCAGGTATCCAGGTGTGAAGTAGAAGAGCAGTGGTGCCCTTCCTGCTGGGACTATTTTGGTATTCCCATGCTAATTCTCTGGGACTGCTGAAGGCAAGCACCAGGAAGTTCCAATCTAGCGGTTCCTGAAAATGCCCTTAAGTGTGGGAAGCCCTTTGATTACTCTCTGGTATGTAAAAGAGTTCTGTCTTTTGTGGGACTGCCCTGAGAATTCTAACTATGTTAACAGTAAGCAATGGTGCCTGACCTTTGTTGTTAACTCTGAGGAATCCTTTCTGATAAGGCAGCTTCCTTGTGAGAAATTTCAAGCTAAGGACAGCTTGGAAATAAATTAGGATATATTGGAACACTGTGCTGGCCAGGAAACACCGCCTTTTTTTTTAGCCATTTACGAATCATTTCTTGGGGTACCTTTATGCCTGAATAAGAAGGCATGTTGACAATTGGAAAGATTAATCTGGAATACATCTGAGTCAGGAGATGCCAACGACTGACTGAATACCCAGGAGGCGTTTGAAGTCATAATGGCTCTTGTCTATGATCAGGCTTTTAACCCTGATACTGCAGACGTTACTGGAGTAGACGAGTGAGTGTGGCAACAGATGTAGCTAGAGATGAAACTGGAGAGTCCAAGAAACCAGAAAGAACCAGAAAATAATGAAAGTGTTGCTTTTCCTAAACTGAGTCATTGCTGTGGCCTTGAAAGGGTGTCTTCAGTCCACATGCAGAATAAAGAGAACAATTTCACTTTGAACTTCAGTTTCTCTTGAAGGAAGCAAGGGACTCTTTAATTTAACAGGCCTGAGGATATCCAGTATGGAAGGATTTAAAGAAAAGAGAACTGTTGGGTGTTGGTCTGGTGATGCTATGTATTCAAAGGCTAAATTCTGTACCTCAAGATCTGGTTGCCCCACAACTAGCAAATAATCACTCAGCTTTTGTTGTGCAAACTTTGTTCCCCAATTTAAAACTATTGGCTAGATAAAAATGGCTACAGCCAATTACTGGAAGGAATAGAGGTAGGCTGGTTTACAGTTATCTGGCTGGGGGTCACAGGTAGGGACTGTGAGGAGAAGAAAAAAGAAGGGAGAGAGAGAGATGGAAGGAGCATAGAGGAAGAGAAGACCAGGTCTGGATTAGTCCTGATGGACCAGTAGCATGTACCAGAGTGAAATGTCTCCCAGAACATCAGACTGCCGGAGCAGAAATAACCCAGGAAGATTCAAACAGCAAGTATTTGGGGAACAGAGTTGGGAAACTAGCCAGTCTATCATTAGAGAATTAGATTAGAGTCATCACCCAGTAATTTCACAGAGCCTAATAAATAAATCATAGTTTGAGTCTCATTCATTTGAAGCTAGAGAGGGATAAGAATAATTAGTTTTATTTTACAGAGACCCAAAGTTATGTTTTAAGTTTTAATCACTGTGTCTAAAAGAGCCATGAAACAAAAATGTCTCTAATCTGTAAGCCCCTTGCCCAAGGACACATATGTTCTGAGATGCTGGGGGCCATTGTTTATGTAAGATAATAAGCCATGTTTTCACTCCCCTAAAGAAGTTTGTTTCACCCAGCTGCACCAGATCACTTGTAGGTGGGAGATACATAGGCAGGAAATGTGCCAGGATCTATACTTCCCTCTGATTAGATGTAGAGATATGCAGGCAGGAATATGTAAGGATATATGCTTCTCCCAATTGGACCTGGTGGGGTATAACCTTATGGATGTGTCTTTATAGGCCTCTGCAGAATGCGACCCATAGTCTTTTTCTGGAAACCCTAGAATAGACCTGGCCAGAGTTCAGCATCTTGGCCAGTATTTAATTAAAGCTTGCTTCAAAATTGTGGTAGTGGTCTTTTTCTTGCCCAAACACAGGATTTCAAGGTCATCCTTAGCCACAAAGCAGTTCCAGATCGTCATGGGCTACATGAAACCCTACCTCACAAAAACTAAAAGAAAAAAAAAAACACTTTTATACATGGTGCCATCAGGAAACAATCAAGTCTATTAAACACTTCAAATGTGTATATCCTTTGACCCAGAGGTTTACTTCTAGCCTATGGGAAGCACACACATTCAGAAAATTTGTACAGAAGTATTTGCTGCAACATTATTGATAATAGTGTAAGGTTAGAAGCACACTCAGTGTCTAGCAGTAGGGGAATAATTACATACAGTACAGACCACTGCACACTCCATCCAGGGATGAGTACGTGCGACACATGAGTATTATGGGTAAAAATCTATGCTGCAGAAAATTACTCTTAAATTCATATTTGGTTTGCTTCTCCAGCATGAGATGAAAGCATTTTGAACTAAATACAGTTGATTTAATAATCATCAATTACAGTTAATTTTCCTCGAAGTGATTGTGTGTTTGGATTATTCTAGCACTTGCAGGACCTGATGAGACATTACTTGAGCATCCCTCTTAAGCCTTCCTTTCAATAGCCTGCTGTGTTAGACTTGATGACTTTGATGGCATAAGATCCTCTCTCTTTGTGGTTTGCTTCAATTTAGAAAAGCAGAAGCCCCACCGTGACAAAATGGTTATAACTACACTTAGTGATATTTTTATCTCCAAAAAATTGCCAAGTGGTGATGTGCTAAGCTCCATCCAGCTCAAAAGGCAAATTTCAAAGAACATTAACAAGAGAGGCCATTGCCAGTAATGTTCACAGTGCCCCAGAGACTCAGACACTCTCAGCAGTGTTTCGGTCATCAGCCTGGCTTCCAGACACTCCTATCCCACATCTTCCAGTAGAGATGCATTAAACAACCTATCTTAACTCACCTCATGTTTGAAGAAAGTAAAAGCTAACTTTCAGTTACATTTTCCCCTTATCTATGTGGTTCATAGACTATAAGTTTATAAAATTAAGGACCACATGTGCGAATCACAGTCCTTGGCAAATACTAAGTACTTGATTAATTTTGAATGTGAGGACCCCAAAGTGCCACTAGGCAGGACCATTTTTGAAGACTAGGAATTAAAAGTCTTACTTGAGTCTTTATTTCTTTTCTTTTTCAATGACCATGTTCTAACCCAAGTTTTTTAAAAAAATCATGGATTAAGGGACCATCATATAAAAGCATGACTGAACAAGTCTTATGACAACCATGTTACTGCCCAAGGGAGATTTGCTTTCTGCTTAGAGTAACAGGGAAGTTATTCTTTACACTAAGAAAACCAAGCACAAATGCCTCAGTGCCACCGTCTGAGAGATCTGATGCAGAGTGTTCAAATTACAAAGATGCTGATGGAAAATGGTAATGTCTCAAAGAAGTAAAGAAAAGCATCCAGGACATAATAAGTAGCTGACTGTAACCAGTTAGCAAAAATCATACTGAAAGACGCAATTCCTTCTAAACACCAATGACAGAGGATGCTTTTAAAAGAAACTTCAGGCAAGTAAAAGCAGATTGTTTTTTAAAATGTTTTGGAAAGTAATTTCCAACATGATTTCCTATATTTGTTCAGCTTGCTAGTTTTTTTTTCCATGGTGAAGGCCAATCCTTACTTGGACTCTTTACTCTCTCGAGTCCAAGTCATCTTGAGGCAAGTACTTTTTCCTACAGTTTTAACTGTCAGAGCCCAAAGGCAAATCCCCAACCTACATCTTCCAGCCCCACATCTATCCGTGCTTTCCCACAGCTGCTGGGAGAGTGGGTTTAACTTGGCATACCCACTTTTACCTTGAGTATTAGTTTATCCACAGTGGTATGCATCCTCTTCCTCCCACACAGTGAAACAACAGCTCTTCCAGTTCCTTGGCCTTCATTCTCCAGTGTAAAA
>NW_022196906.1:48121517-48149017 GCF_008632895.1 Mastomys coucha | reverse complement strand
ATCTCCTTGTGAGATGGTGACAGTGACTTGCAACTAGACAGGGATACAGTGAGCTATCACTTGTAAACGGCTCTGCTTATGTTATATAAATTTCATTCAGAGAACATTTAAAATATAAAAATATTAGAGTTATACAAAAGAAAGCAAGATGAGAAAAGGGAATACAGCATAGGTGGAATAAAATAGAAGAATAAGTATGTGGGTAGAATTAATTTCCACTATAATTTATATTAAATGTAAATAGCCTTAGTTTATCAATCAAAAATGCCAACTTATCACAAAGTCCATGCTTATTAAAATAAGTTTCAATTCTAGAAAGAAAAGGAGGAAAAAATGACATAACATATAAATACAATCTCAAGTAAATGCTGGAGCTGAGCCAGTGTCACAAAATTGCGACTCTGAGGCAAGAGGCGTTATACAAGGGAAAAGCTGTTTCGGTGAAAATTCAGTCCACTGAGAAGCTACGGTAATTCTAAATCTGACTGCATTTAATAATCCAATTTTACAAATGGAAAGTGAACTTGAGAGAATAAAGAGAAATAGATGTTCCAGAATCGTGAAAGAGTTCACAGCTCTCTCCAATAATTCCTAAATGGAGCAGGTAAACAACAAAAGAAACCATAAAGATATTCAAGACTTAAACATAACAGTGTATAAATTTGACTTATAAACTGTGAACATAGGGAACATTATATCCTATAGCTTGAGAATACATATTATTCTTCATTTTTTCCAATTCTTGTTTTCTAAAGTTGGGATTCATGAGGACTAAAATGAGTCTCCATGCTTCAAAGGGCTGAAGTCATACAACAAATGTGCTCTGCCCACAGTAGAATAGAGCTAGAGTCAGTCAGGCAAGTTCACTGATCTGTGTGTGCCATGATGATGACAGTTGGCAGCATTGCATTGCATCCTTGAACACCATGAAGGGAGATTCTCACCTCTTTATCATCTTTATCATCTTTCATTGTTAGAAAAACGTAAGTCAAACTCACCCTGAACTCACACTTGACACAGTTGTGTGGCCAGGTCAGCCACATCTAATCTCTGATTTGAAAGATTTTTTAAAGTGTCTGTATGAACATGTAAAGACCTCTTTAGTTATTATTTCCATAATAATGCTATTCCCATAGCATTTTTACATTGTGATACAGAGATGATTTACCCACAAACAGACACTATTTTGTGTAAGGGATGTGAGGAATTTCAGGTTTTTGATATCTGGGAGGTCCTGGAGCTAATGCCCCCCCCCCCAGGTAATGAGGGAAAACTGTCATCTGAAGCATAGCAGGAAGTTGGGGCACGTGGAACATGTGGACTACTTGTGCATTGCTACTGGGAATGCACTCATGTGTTTACCACGGAATAACTCAGAGGTTCCTCAAAAAAGCTAAACACAGAATAAGGATGTGTGACCCAGCCAACTTTACTATTAGGTATAAACTCAAAAGGAATTAAAATTAGGGATATAGAAGATATGTATATGCCAATGTTCACTGTAGCTCAATCCAAAATAGGGACTAGTCAATTTTGGTCATTGTGACAGATAGTTATCTGAGCAAACCAGCTTAGTGCAGGACAAGTTTACTTGGTCTCACATTTTGGCCATGATGAGCTCCATTGCTCTAAACATAAGGTGAGGCAGAATGTCATGGCAGTGGGAAGGCATGTCAGAGGAGGCTGCTTGCCTCATAGGGCTCAGAAGAAGAAAGACAAATAGAAAAAGAGGTTGGGGACAAGACATACCCTTCAGAACCCACCCTCAAGGATCCACTTTTAACTAGGCACTGTCATCCACAGTTTCCACTGCCTTCAAATATTCCACTCAATTACAAGCCCCTCTGTAACTGTCACTTTTATTTCCTCAGATGATGAGATGAGTTGAGAGCTGTACCCAAGCTCTGTGAATACATACATGTCTTGGGTTTAGCCCAGAGCATTTCTTTCTCTGTTCTAACTATCCCTAGGCCTAGGCCTAGAAGCTTCTAGCCTCTAGACAATCTAATCCTCCAAGATGACTGATGCAATCTGGATTCTCTCTGCTTCTTACTAAATTGCTCTGCACAGCCTCATACAGATTTTGACAATATGCTCTAATCTTCTGGTTCCACATTCTCTGGCTTGTTCAGTTTTTACCTTTGCCTAGCTTGTTCTTTTTGTTACCTGACTCTGTAAAACTGTCCTGATAAAACTGTTACACACACACACACACACACACACACACACACACACACACCACCCCATACACTACAAATGACCATCCCCTTTCTCTCTCTCATTGTTCTTAGGTAGCCTCTCTTTCCTGTTTGTTTTCATGTGAGCTGGGCATATACTATCTCTGACACAGTCTGTCAAATCTTTCTTTGCTTCATCACTTTGTCTGCTCCTCAATTAGATGTCATCTTTAAATATGGCTACTTCCTTCTACAAGCTAACCTTACCTCCATTGTTAGGGATTAAATGTGTGTACTAAGTGCATATCTGTATCTAGCTAGATCATACTGTAATCCTAGGTGTTTCTGCATTCCAGCGGAATCACATAGAACTAGAAGGTCTTTGGATATGATCCCTTGCCAGAGTATCCATGTTGCTGGATTAAAATTTTTTTTCTGCACCCCTCAATAAACTAGTTCATTGATTAGGTCAAAGAACTCAGGATCTAATCACTTCACAAATCCTTCACCGCTGAATGTTGCTTTGAGGATCAAAGCTATGAAGATCCATAAGACTTTGGGAAGACATTTCATATTAACCCACAACACCCCCCAAAAACAAACAAACCAAAAAACAAAAACAAAAAGAAAAACAAAAACAAAAAAACATGGACTGTCTGGAATCCAAGAATGAATGAATAAGAAAAAAGTGATATATATGTGTTATATAATGAAATATATTTATTATTATTTAATTTGTATTTATGGGTGTTTTACGTACATGTATGTATGTGCATATTTGTGTTCCTGCTGTCCACAGAGGCCAGAAAAGGGCTTATATTTTCTGGGATTGGTGTTGCAGATGGTTGTGAGTCCCTATGTTGGTGCTGAGAATCAAATCTGGGTTCTCTGGAAAAGCAGCCAGAGCTCTTAACTTTTGCACCATCTCTCTAGTCCCTTCTACAATGAAATATTACTTAACCATGAAAAATAACTGTGATACTTGTTTTAACGTCAGCCAAAGTTGAAACATTACACTAGATGAAATATGACAAACATACAAGGGCAGATGATTGTATGATTCCACCTATGTGAGACACCCAGGACAGATAATTTCACAGACAAAGAAAGTAGACAATAAAGTTGACAAAACAAGAGTTGGAAGCAAAGGAGAATTACTGTTTATGGTTGGAATCTCTGTTATGTATGATGAAGTTTTTGAAAATAATTTAACAATGTGATGAACAGGCAAAAATGTGACTGTAAGTATCATTAATGAATTGAAAGATGGTTAAATTAAAATTTATATATGTGTATGTACATTATTAAGATATAATTTACATACCATACAAGTAACCACCTTAAAGTATAAAATTTAATACTTAGATATATGTATGTATGCATAAACATACATATATATACACATACATGTGACTACAATTTTAAAAATAATATAATACAGAAAACTATTGAATTTTATTCCCTAGTGTGGTTACTTGAATGGTATGTAAATTATATCTTAATAAACTGTTTATTAAAAAAGATAAGCTTCCCAACTATTTAGAAATTAAGCAATACTCTCTAAAATCAGAAGTCTGAAACATATGCTCTCTAGGGCTCTATCCAAGTTTGATGGTTCCAGGGTGTGGGACCAGGTTTCATTGTGGCCTCTTCTGCAAAGGCTCCTCTCCATGCCATACCATGCAGGCTTTATAGGAATCCTTTCCTGGTGCCTTCTGAAGTTAATGGGACTTCAGTTTTTGTCTCATTTTAGGAGACAAAGAAATTCCCCTAACAGATTTGGACAAACTCACACTAGCCTTCTTCCTTTCATGCCTCCCAACAGTCTGAGGGTACAAATTACTTTTTTTTTCCCAACTTGGGCTGTAGCACATTACCTGGGAGACATTCACAGATGTTCCAGGTTCCTGGACAGTCTATAAGCCCAATGACATAGGTCTCTCCATTTATTTTTCATAGTGTGTGTGCTTATATGTGTGTTTTCATGTGTTTATGTGTGTGCTTGCATGTGGTGAGGGGTGTGTGTGTGTTATGTGGTTATGTGTGTGGTATGTGCACACATATGTGCAGATGCTCTGGCTGTGTGTGTGTGTGTGAAGTACAGAGGAGGATGTCAGATGTCCTGCTCTATCACTTCCTTCCTATTCTCTTGGACAGGATTGCTTAGTGAACATGGAGAAGAGGAGAAGTCAGAAAGCCTCCCGGGATCCTCTCCCCCTTGAATCCTAGTCTGGGTTATAGGAACACGTGCAACCAAGCTCAGACTTTTAGGTAGATGTTAGTAACTTAAACCAGCTCTTCATGTCTAAGCAGCAAGTACTCTCACCACTAAGACACCATCCAAGCCCCATGCTTCCATTGTGGAGGCTTTCCACAGGACAAATCGCAGCAGTGACCTGGGGAGTCATTTCTGGACAATGTACAAACATGGGTAAGAAAGCCTAAGATGGCTGAGACCAGCAGACTTAGAATATCATTCTCCTTGAACCCTCCTACCTAGGGCATGTATGACTTTTCTGTTTAAAACCTCAAGGTGGTTAAAAAACAATCACATACTACTGACACCCCTTGATCCCGTGGTTACTATGTCCAGCTGTGTCACGTACTTACATGCTGGGAAAAACAAATTATTCTTTTATCTATAGTAAACATGATAGGTAGAGTTTAACAGGCACCTAAAACTCATGTTTTCAATATACATTTATTAAGTTCACTCCATAGACACTGTGGTGACAAAGAGGCGTCTGAATGATTCGCATCTAGAATTATGCCTCCAGGTTCTGAGGACTGTGCTTCCGCTGATATACTTTGTAGTTAGACTGTGGGTGGAGCCAAGTGCTGCCACAGGAGCCTGAATTATGGACAACAGAGGAACATAAAAGACTTTCCCACAGCACTACTCAAGTGCTTAGGTTTCCTATCAACGCAGACATGGATTCAGAGATGTATGCCTTTAAGGACAAGATGCAGAAGCAACACTACCCACAAATCTGTCAATGATATCATGTCAGAGTCTACTAGTCCAGGTGGTGGGCTGAAGGCTCTTGGGGAATTGTATGCCATCCTTGAGCAGAGCTATCTTTTCATTCACAAATGCACAAAAGGAGGACAAGATGCAAGATCCTATTGAAGAATGAGAAGGTGTATGGGCCTAGAGTGAGCTCAGGTACCTGTCTGGGCTGGCAGAGCAGATTTCAAGCCATTCCCAGGTCTGCTGGGCCAGCTCCACACTCCATTGATGGATGCTTTGATGACTGGTGGTGCTCAGACTACTGAGTTCATGCATCTGCCCTTCCTTCCCTCAGTCCTCCTCCTTTTGATCCTCCAGAACGCCTCTGGTTCTGCATTCTAGACTCAGGGCCTGCAGGAGTCAGGGCCAGACTGACATCCTTGTCTCAGGAGCCACCTGCCCCCTAGTCCATATAAAATGGACACAAAGTCCTGCTACTCAGATGAGGAAGCTGAGAGCAATGTCCCAGAATGGTTGTTCAGCTGATTCCCACAGCTGGTTGAAGAGCAGGAGCAGAGGCTGAGCTCAATGCTGAGCACTGTCCATTCAACAGTTATTATTTGGCTTCCCATAGCCCAGGATGGAAAGCACATGCCACTGTGTCTATGGAAGAGGCACAGTTGTCCACTCCTCAAAGTTAGGCTAGGGGTCGGGGCAGGTTACCTGATAATGACCTCCTCTGACTGTTGTAGATTTCTGAGCACAGGAGGCATTCTATGACTTCAGGAAGAGAAGATGAGAAGGAGAATGTTGTGCTCTGATGGCAAATGTAGGAGTCCAAGCCATCCCTTCAGAGCTGGTTTCTACAGCACCTAGCTGGTACTGAGGTGATAAATGTCTATTCATTAGGTGAACAAGTAAGTCAGAAGAAGTAGTGCCTGAGCCAATTCTTCATCTCCACGAGCCTGAACAAATCAGTGTGGCTTCTTGATATCATTATTATTTGTCAGTTGAAGAGCTTGGCTTAGATAGCCTCTAGCTCAGGCACTTAGTGGCCTCATGGCTCAGGATTCGCTTATTGAGGTCACTGAGTCTCTGTCTGAGGACTAGGACTAAGAACATTCTTAGAAAAAGAAAAGGTAATGTCTGAGCTGGAGCACAGGAGGACAATTTAGGAAATCAACTATCTTTGCATCTTCCTTTTTTCTTTGTTTGTCTGTCTCTGTTTCTCATTCTCTCTCTGTGTCTTTATGTCTCTTTCTGTCTCTCTCACACACATATGCTTACATATACACACAGACACACTCATAGAGATATACACACAGAGACACACACAGAGATATATTAGACACACACGTAGACACACGTATATACCCACAAACACAGATATATACACAGATATGCAGAGATATACATACAGACACCACAGAGAGATATACAAACAGACATACACACAGATAGTTACACACACACACATTCATACACAAACACACAGAGACACACAATACATATATATATGTACATGTATATACATATATATATATATATATATATATATATATATATACAGAGATATATGTACACAGAAACATAGATATATACACCGACACACACACACATATATATGTACAAATAAAGCCCAATTCCTACTTGGGAATAAAGACATATGTATGTTCTGGAGCTTGTGACATGAATGTGCTGCCTTCACTTTCCAAAGTTTCCATGACACATTTTTTTGGTTATGCACAGGTCACTTTTCCACTCCCAGACCAAGTTTCTCTTCTCATCAGACTACTCCTTTCCAGTCCAGTAAATTTTTACTTTTGACTCAGACATCCTCAAGCTCCAAATCTCCGTTTAGCCACATCTTAGTCACTCCTCCATTTGCTGTGAAAACACACCATGACCAAGGCAACTTACAAAAGAAAGCATTTAAATTGGGGCCCACAGAGGGGAGTAGAGTCCATGACCATCATGGCAAGACGTATGCCAGCAGAGAAGCAAGAATGACATTGGAGAGGGAGCTGAGAGAGGGGGGGGGACAGAGAGAGAGAGAGAGAGAGAGAGAGAGAGAGAAAGAGAGAGAGAGAGAGAGAGAGAAAGAGAGAGGGAGAGAAAGAGAGAGAGAGAGAGAGAGAGAGAGAGAGAGAGGACAGAGAGAGACAGAGAGACAGAGAGTGAGTTGAAGCAAGCCAGCATGGGCCACATAGTATCAGGCTACTCAAAGCAGAGCTACATGAAAGACCCTATCTCAAAACAACAAAAAATTCATTTAACAATGTTGTTTTATTTCCAACATAGAAGAAGACACATTGCAACAATGTTGGGGGGGTGCTTATAGCTAGTAATAGCCTTCTTTCTACTTTTCTTTGCAGTGTAAGATCATCTGCCTTGGCTTCTAAGATATATCTGGTCCTGTGTTGCATAGAGGTGAGCCGGGGTCACCTTGTCAAACCCCTAACTGGAATCTACTCAGTAGTAATAAGATTCCCCAAAACCCAGCATGCTAGGTTCTGTCGACCCTCCAGAATCCATAGAGGAACATCCCAGTGTTCTCAGCTGCACCCTCCATCCTTGCCTTACCAGGATGCTCCTACAGAAAAGAGCTCACGTCTTCCACCTCGTGCTTCTTGGTTATTTGTACTGAAGTGTTTATGCAGATGTATTCACACATTCTATGTTTACACCTGCATACTTGTACACATGTGTTCTTGTATACATACATGTGTGTGCTCAAACATGCCTTTGTGTAGCAAATGTACTCAGTGTCAAATGTCAATTCACAGGTACTGGGCACCTTGAATTTTGGACACAGGCTTTCTTAAGGCCAGTGAGGTTGAGATGCACCTGTCTCTCTCTCCAAGTGCCAGGGTAACATGCCTCAGTCAGCATGATGCCTCTCTCCCTTGCATTCTGGAGAATGAACCTAGCTCTTGAATGGGAAGCAGGAACTGTGTGAAGTCATAGTCTCAGTCCTCTTGTGCCTCTTGATCTTGCCCAGGGCGTAGATTTCACAGTCTTGACTTATAGTCCATCCATCTCACATGATATGAACAGCAGGACCAGGTAAAGCAGAGTGTGTCTGTGCAACTTCTGGGAAATCCCTGGGAAGCCTGGCTATATACAGTGTTTTGTTCCTTTATTATGGTGTATATGGGGGAAAGGAAGGAAGGGAGGACAAAATCCTGTTAGATGGGTAGAGCACTGCAAGCCTGCAATCCCAACTCATGAAGCTGAGACAAGAGGATTTATGTGAGTTTGACACCATCTGGACTTATATCATGAAACCAGGACAACATACCAATTTTTTATATAAAAAAGGAAAGAAGAAAATTACAAAACCAAAACCAGTTAGCTTTTCCTTCCTTGTTGGCATGAGTTGAAGCAGGGACCCCAACAAACTAGGTACACTGACACAGTGCTGCTACAGAATAGCCACAAGGGGACAGTACAGCATCAGCATTTCTGATCCCTTGAAGGACCACCAGTCTTCCTGCCTGCCAACCTTCCTTTTTTTTTTTTTTTTTTTTTTTTTTTTTTTTTTGAGGGTTTCCAATCAAGGCTTGCCACTTTACCTTTGGGTCTCAGCATTTATACATGAAAGCCAAACTGGATCTCTAGGTTACAATGATATTTGCATAACATAAACATTGAGAAGTTAGGGAAGAGTCAGGAGGGAGTCACAAGGGAGTCACCAGGGAAGATCACCAATGGCTCCAATGTCTGCGGATGTCCTCAGGCAATAGGAGTTGTCGCGGGCATAGTTGTATCTCAGCTGAACTTCTAGGGGAACTTCTTTCAGAGATAAGCTGGTAGTCTGCTGAAGGTCTTTCAGCTTAATTCCCTAGGTGACCGCCTCGGGTGGAGGCCACCAAAGGCCTGAGGAAGAACTGGGCAGGGAAGCAACATCTCCTCCTTTTTCTTTTAGAAAAAAGCAGGACTAAGGCATAAATAAACGGCACAGTTTTGCAAGGGGATTTTATAGTGCTTAGACCAAAATAACCTGAGTATTTGTTATCTCTGGCAGATATCATTAACTGTCCTGGAGGTCACATGCAACTAGTTTGATACTACAAACTGGGCTCTTTATCATGTTTTTTCAAAAACACAGCCACTCGGCTTGTGCCTCTGTTTTAGGTGGATATCTGCCATAGCCCTGGATTGTGGACCACAGGTTTCTAAAATGCACCTTCTTCCCACGCACCCAATGCCAAAACATGCCTTTAATCACCTGCAAAGTCCATAAGTCGCCACAGTTTCTCTGAAAACAGCCTTTTCTGAAGTTCTCGAAGAGCCGCCATTGTGCTGGAGATGGGTGTAGCCTCCTGACTTCAGTTGTAAATTACCAGTTCTGACTCAGGGAACCTAGAGATCAGGGCTCAATTCAAATGTAAATTAATAGGGTTAGGCTAGTAACTTCTGGATGCCCCAGCCTTTGGAATGCAAATCTGCAGAGGTAGGGAAGACCTTGAGTAAGCCAGGCTAGCCAAACCTTTTTGCTCCAGGCATGAGCCTGTGTATTGATTATTCATTTAGCTTCGGGAATAAGCAGCTTTTCGGGTAAAATGGAAAGAAGCACATTCAAAGCTAGCAGAAAAAATGCTGTCAGCTAAAAATAAAAGAAAACAAAAGAAAAAGGAAAAAGACTTTTCAGCAGTGTGTTTAAGTATAGTCGCTAAGAAGGCTATGGCTCTGACTCCACTTGATGGATTAGTCTTTCAGGAAGCCACCGTGCTCCATCATCTTTCTGAGAAAAAATACATAATGAACCCTCTGCCCCAGACCAAGACAGGGTCTGGTCCATGCCAGGCATTAGTGAGCAGGTCCCTCCAATGTACCATGGCATATGAACTTGAAGTGTTAGGATGCCAATGTCCGTCCCTCGTGGACTAACCTTTGATGTCCATCTGCATAATATTTAAAATAAAAAGCACAAAGGTAAGGTGTGCCTTTGGAGACCTTGGAGGGAACAGATTCCCCCCTTGTTTTCAAAATCCAATTTTTAAGTGTGTGATATGCTAGCTCAACAATTCCTTGTCCCATAGGGTTATATAGGATGCCAGTTTTATGAAAAATGCCCAAATCCTTGCAAAAAGAAATAAAGTTTCTGCCAGTGTAAGCTAGCCTATTGTCCATCTTAATCACTTTGGGTAAGCCCATAGCATTAAAGGCTTGTAAACAATGATCAATTACATTTTTAGAGGCTTCTTCTGTATGCAAGGATGTAAACATAAGTCCTGAACAAGTGTCAATACAGACATGTATATATTTAAGTTTTCCAAATTCTGCATAATGAGTTACATCCATTTGCCAAATATGATTGGGTATAAGGCATCTTGGATTTACCCCCAAATGCAGTACTGGAGTTAGAAATTTTGTGTTTAAGTCTCAGAATTTGGCTAGACAGATGGAATTTATTGTGATCCTGTTTAGCTAATGCAACAGGATCTGAAATTAAAACTTCTCCTAACAGGGCTCTGTCAATAAGATTATTGCCTTTGGCTAATGGCCCAGGCAGGCCAGAATGAGCCCAGATATGACCAATATAAAATTGATTTTTTTTGTGCAAGAATGATATTTTGCAATTGAGAAAATAAAGACCCTGCTGTAGTATTAAAATTAAATGTATCACAAGTTTCTAGTAAAGGAACTGACTGTGCCACATATAGGCTATCAGTGAAAAGATTGAAGGCATCAGTTACAGCCTGAAACACATTTAACACTGTTGTTAATTCAGCTAGCTGAGCTGAAAGACCAGGAGTTTCTATAACCACCTGTTGACCATTAATGAGATATCCTGCTTTTCCTTTAGAGGAACCATCATATCAGTAAATACCACAAGGGCATTGTTTAAGGGCTGCCAAGCCATTATTCTTGGAAATATCACTTCATGTACATTTAAAAACTTTATTAGTTTGTCCTGGGGGATAATGATTATCTATAGTTCCTTGAAATCCTATTTGAGCAAGCAAACATTCTGTGCTGTGTTGTTTTAGCCAGGAGTCTTGCTCCAAAGTAAAAGGCTGAATGATAACATCTGGTTCCTTACCAAAATAAGTTATTGCTTGCTTTCTACCAAGTACAATTATTTGTGCAACAGCTTCATAGTATGGCAAGATATTACGTTTAGGAGATATCCTTGAATGAATCCACCTAAGAGGTGCCTTCTGCCATAATAATGCCGTAGGGGCATGAGTTGTATTGAAAATTAATAAATGCAAGGGTAAAGAATAATCTATGTAAGTAACGAATTGATTCTCAATAGCTTTTTCTACCTGCTGTAAAGCGGATATTCCTTCTTTAGTTAAAGATCTAGGAGAATTTGGATCAGAATTACCTCTAAGAATATCAAATGAGGGCTTTAAATCTCCTGTAGTGAGTTTTAGATAGGGACGAAGCCAATTGATATCACCTAATAATTTCTGAAAATCATTTAAGGTTTTCAATTTATCTCTACGAATAATTATCTTTTGAGGAATAACAGTACGACCCGTAAGTGTGAAGCCTGAATAACTATATGGATCCTGAGTTTGCACCTTTTCTGGAGCTATCTGTAGTCCTTTTTCATTTAAGGCAACTTGTAAATCTCTAAAACCTGAAATAGGCAAGCCAGATTGTAATGCTTCTATAAATTCTATGACCTCATTGACTCTATAAATCTCAAGTTTAAAATTACTTTGAACCACACCTGGATAGAACTGTGATAATGCTGGTTTTTGTCTTAAAAACTCTTGCCCTGAGTTAAGGGAGAGGCAAAACTAGGAACCCTTCCTTAGGCGTGGTTTGTAAAACAAAAGGAATGCCTGCCCCTCAGACCTATTGAGACCTCTCTGCTCTTTTGCATTAACTCAAATGTAAATATTTCACTGAGCATATCTGAGTCACACCCAAAGATTATACTGTTCCTGTAGTGAGGTCAGATTCCAAGGGCAAATTTGCTCTTTATCCCTATTTCCTATTCAAGCTGATTTATACTTAAAACATTTTTTTAAAGATGGCAGCAGGCCCATATTGGCCACAGCTGCTTTTTAACTTTTACTACTCTTGAAACGATTTTAATTACAAAATAAAGGTAAGATTCTTAAGCTTGTGATCAGACTGCAAACTGCAGCCAATGGACCACTGATAATTTTAATCCTACTTTCTTAATTTCTTATGTAAAAATTAAGCCATAACCATAACCTTTAGAAAGTAAAACCTAATTTTAAACAATCTATACTCTTTAAAATCAATATCAAAAACATTACATTCATGTTAAAAAGTTTTCTAAGTATCTTCCTGCTTTTGAACTATACTTAGCAAGCCTGGGTCATTCTGAGACAAATTCTTGGAGCCAGATCTCTGGAAAGTAAAATCATGGCACCAATCAATAAGCCATGTGGCACAGCGCCTTTACCGTATTCTTTCTAAAGTACTAGGTGATAATATTTTTGGTGGGTTATTTAATAATCTATTAAATGATTTATCAGCTTGTCTCACTAGTCTTTTTGCCAGCCACTACCTCATCAGGCTTGGAGACCTCTACCTTCACCCTCGGCTCTTTGGCCTTGTTGGGTGTAAGTGTCAGACTCCCTGGCTCCTTTGCTGCACTCTGCCCATTCTTCCTCATTCCCAAATGGGTCAGAGTTGACTTCGAGGTGTCAATTTCAACTTTAAGGCCAGAGGTTCTCAGACTAGTAGCATATAAAAATTTGTATTGCCTGGTGTATGGCCTGCAACTTAAGCCAGAGCCTTTAGATTATGCTAAGCAGTTGTTAAACTCTAGCTGGAGTCCATCTGCTGAGGTTTCTGCCATCTTGGCTGATTCACGCCACATGTGTACCTTTAACACCACGTGTGTCCTGAGTTAACAGCTTTAAACTAGCTTCTAGTTACTGATGTAACAATGTTTATAAGCTAATAATCATGCAGAGCATATTTATACCTTTAAGACTAGTTAGAAACCAAATGAAACAGCTACACAAATCTTATAAAATTTACCTCAATCAAAGAGTTTCGAACTTAAGCTTCTGACCCCCTTTTTCAAGCAGCTTACAGCCGGGCAACTTAGATCAGCCTTTGCTTTGTCTTTGTTTTGATCTATTCCCCATCCCATTTGTATAACTCAGAAATCTGCCTGTCTCTGGCTCTCAAATGCTGGAATTAAAGGTGTGCACCACCACAACCTGCCAGTTTCTTATCTAACTATTTTTACCTGCCTCTAGAAAGAGCAGAGAATAAGAGATAGCTTACCTGGCCAAAGCCACCTTATCTGGCCAAACTGGGATCTCTGGGCTCCATCCGAAGGCAAAAGGCTGTGCCATCCGGGAGCAGAGGACAGAGACACTCCAGCAGCTGCTTTTGCCCTGTCACTGACCGCTCTGCCCCAGCCCATCTAGTTTGACAGCAACAGAATTCCCTGGATGAGGCCGCTGCGTGTGTACCCGCCATTACTCAGCGCCCACCCACCAGCGACCGCCTTTCCCTACCCGGATCCCCGTACAGGCCACCAGTTGCCATGTTGACCCCGTGTAACACCACTTACAACAAAAACACAAGACAGAGGACCCGCATTCACTCATCAAGACAGGACAAACAAACAAATTTACAGGAAACATGTAACATAAAGATCAAAGACCAGGATTTTCTCCTGGATAAACTACAGAGAGAGTGGAGTGGTGAACCTTGGCACAGCCCACAGCCAGTGCCACATGACCTGCCTCTCCTGTGCTGCACCTCTGCCTCTCCTGGAAGATATTTTGGCTCCCTTCAGAATCCATACTTGAATTCCAGGAGATAGTTCAATCCTGTTCGCTCTCCATACCGGAGCCTACTGAGGAAACTCCTGCCTACCTTCCTTATTGGCACAGGTGGGAGGGGTAGGAGGGTGGAGAGTGAGGGTGGTGTCTCCATGCTCTCCAAACCTTCCCCCCACTGCCTCCAGAAGGGCCAGCAGGGAGCATGGGTACACAGCTCTTCACTGCCTCCCCACAGATCCAGTAAGGGAGCACTGCCTGTACAGCAATTACATTTGTCATAGAGCCATCAGGGAGCACTTATCGAACAGCTCCTCATTGCTGTATACAGGGGATGAACTAAGTGCTCAGGCCAGTTGCAGAAGTGAGTCACAGGAAGTGTTACTGCACATCTGGATGCCTGACTTTCTTCTCTCCATCAAAGAGGACTTCTGATTCATGAGGAATATGCAGTTGTTACGAGTCTCCATGTCAATGTTTTCTCAGATTTGAGCACTAAAACTTTGAAGGATTTGTTTGTTTTTAAAATAGAGCATCATGCATCCTAGACTGGCCTCAGCCTCTCTGTATTGGAAGATGAGCTTGAGTGTCTGATCCATGTGCATGTATCTCCTAACACTAAGATTTCTGGCATGCACTGCTGGATTTTCTCCTATGTGAGACAAGAAGCCAGGGCCTCCTGCATGTTATGCACATTGAGACATAGCACAAGTCTTGTTGTTCACTCTATGTGATTTGAAGAGAGAGTCTCACAATGCCACCAAGCTAAGCTATGGTTCCCAATAATATAGCCCAGGCTGGACTTGAATATTAGCTCAGTCTTCTGTCTAAGCCTCCAGAGTCTTGGGATTACAGGTATACAGCATCACCCTAACTCTAGATTCTAGTCTTTAAGAAAAATCCACAAACTCCCTAGAGCTAGCTCTTTCCCGAGACTCTGGGCTGATCTTTTCACCTGGGCATTTGGAACTGGTCCTGCCTGTATTTTTCATCTGAAAAGTTTTCTTGTATTTTTTTTTTTTGCCAGCCTTTTTCAACCATGTTTGTCACCCACCCATTGTCTGGCTCTGGGCTTGCCCTTTGGTCCCAAGGAGTATCCTGCTTTCCTATGGAGGACTACGGGAGCAGTGGGCAAGAACTATCAGCACCAACCCCTTTCCAGTGGTGTCTGCCTGAGGCAGAGCCAGAGGAGTCGGCTACCCTGACTTTCATTATCAGGCTCACAGCTCCCCCTGCTTTCCTGCGAAGTCCTGCAGCCATCAGGATCATCTAACCAACAGCAGGGAAAACCAGATGCCTAAAGGACAGACCAACAAGAGCCAGAGCCCAGCTATCCTCCTACAGGAGACTCTGGTTATGCTAAAAAAAAACCTGAAGCACAAAAAGATGACCTTAAATCCAATTTTATAAAGATGCTAGAGGGCTTTAACAAGAAAATGAATAAATTTCTTAAAGAAATACAGGAAAATATATTCAAACAGGTAGAGGCCTTAAAAGATGAAGCAAACAAATATAAAGAAATACAGGAAAATACAATCAAACAGATGAAGGATATGAATAAAATTGTCTAAGACCTGAAAATGGAAATAGAAGCAATAAAGAAAACACCAACTGAGAGAATCCTGGAGATGGAAAACCTAGGAAAGAGAACAGGAACTACAGACATATGCATCACCAACGAAATATAGGAGATGGAAGAAAAATCTTAGGCATAGAATATATGATAAAAAAAATCAGTATATCAGTCAAGGAAAATGCAAAATCTAAAAAGTTCATGACACAAAACATCCAGGAACTTTGGGACACTATGAAAAGACTAAGCCTAAAAATAAACTCAGAGAAGAAAATTTCCCTAAACTAAAGAAAGAGATGCCTATGAAACTACAAGAAGCCTACAGAACATCAAATAGATTGGATCAGAAAGGAAAATCCTCCCACCACATAATAATCAAAAAATTAAATGTATGGAGCAAAGAAAGAATATTAAAAGCTGCAAGGGAAAAAGGCCAAGTAACATATAAAGGCAGACCTATCAGAATTATATCCAGTTTCTCAACTGAGACTCTAAAAGCTAGAAGGGCCTGGCCAGAGGTCTTGCAGACCCCAAGAGACCACAGATGTCAGCCCAGACTACTATACCCTGCAAAGCTTTCAATCACTATAAATGGAAAAATTGAGATATTCCATGACAAAGACAAATTTTAACAATGTATTTCCACTAGCCCAGCCCTACAGAGGATACTATAAAACTGACAAAATGCAACCCAGTGAAAATAACTACACTCAAGAAAACACAAGAAATAAATAATTTCACATTATTAAAACCAATAGAAGAGAAAACACACACACACACACACACACACACACACACACACAAATGCACACTACCACCACCAACATCAAAATTACAGAAAGTAACAACCATTAGTCATTGATATCTCTCAGTAGCAATGGACTCAATTCCCCAAATAAAAACACACAGGCTAACAGAATGGATGTGTAAACAAAATCCATTATTCTGTTATGAATAACATCTTAGCAACAAAGATAGGCACTGTCTCAGAATAAAGGGATGGAAAAAGCAAATGGACTAGAGAAACAAGCGGGAGTAGCAACTGTAATATCTAATAAGATACACTTTCAACCAAAAGTAACTAAAAGAGATGGGAAGGATAATTAATACTCATCAAAGGAAAAATCTCCCAAGAGGTCATCTCAATTCTGAACATCTATGCTGCAAGTGCAAGGGCACCCACACCATAAAAGAAACCTTATTAAACTTAAATCATACATTGAACACCACCCCACACATTAATGGTGTAAGACTTAACACAGAGGTTATGATTCAAATGGAACTAGCAGATAGCTTTAGGACATTTCTCTCTTACACAAAAGAATATGCATTCTTCTCAGCACCTTAGTGAACCTTCTCCAAAATTGAGCATATAATTAGTCATAAAGCAAGCTTCAACAGATACAAGAAAATTGAAATAACCCTTTGCATCTTATCAGATCACCATGAATTAAGGCTGGACTTCAACAACATCCAATGCAACAGAAAGCTTACATTCTCATGGTAATTGAACAACTTTCTACTCGGTGATCACTGAGTCAGGGAAGAAATAAAAATGAAATTAATGATTTTTTGGAATTCAATGAAAATGAGAGCACAACATAGCCTAACTTACAGGACACTGTGGAAGCAGTGCTAAGAGGAAAGTTCACAGCAATAACTGCCCTCATAAAGACATTGGAGAGTTCTCATACTTACAAATTAAAACTACATCTGAAAGCTCTAGAAAAGAAGCAAACACACCCAAGAAGAGTTGAGGGCAGGAAATAATCAAACTCAGGACTGAAATCAATCAATGAGAAACAAGGAGAACAAGATAGACAAACCCTTAGGCAACTTTATGAAAAGACAAAGAGACAGTATCCAAATTAAAAATCAGAAATAAAAAGAGAGCTGTAACAATGGACACCAAGGAAATTAAAAGAATCATTAGTCTTTCTTCAAAAGCCTGTATTCCACAAAATTGGAAAATCTAAAGGAAATGGATTATTTTCTAGACAGAAAACAACTACACAAGTTAAATCAAGATTAGCTAAACTATGTAAATAATGCTGTAACCCCTAAGAAAATACAAGCAATCATTAAAGTGTCCCTATCCCCCAAAAAAGGTCCCAGACCAGATGGTTTTATTGCAGAATTCTACCAGACTTTCAAATTTTTCAAAAAGGAGCTAATACCAATTGTTCTCAAGCTATTTCACAAAATAAAAACAGAAGGAGCATTGCCAAACTCATTTTGTGAGGTCACAGTAACTGTGATACCTAAAGCCCACAAAGACTCATCAAAGAAAGAGGATTTCATTCCAATTTCCCTTATGATCATTGATGCAAAAATACTCAATAAAATACTCACAAACTAAATCCAAGAACACCTCAAAGCCATCATCCACCATGATCAAATAGGGTTCACCCTAGGGATGCAGGGGTGGCTCAATAGACAAAAACCCATCAACTTAATCCACCATAGGAAAAAAAACCCACATAGTCATCTCATTAGATGTGAAAAGGCCTTTGACAAAATCCAACACTCCTTCTTGTTAAAAGTCTTGAAGAGATCAGGGATACAATGTGCACAATAAAGGCAATATTCAGCAAGCCCATAGCCATCATCAAATTAAATGGAGAGAAACTCAAAGCAATCCTACTGAAATCAGAGACAAGACAAATCTGTCCACTCTCTCCTTATTTCCTCAGGATAGTATTTGAAGTTCTATCAGAGCAATAAGATAACTAAGGAGGACAAAGGAACACAAAGTTCAAAGTATTGCTATTCACAGACGATATGATACTATACACAAGTGACCCTAAAATTTCTACTAGAGAACTCCTACAGCTGATAACCACCTTCAACGAAGTGACTGGATACAAAATTAACCCAAAGAAATCAGGAGATTTACTTTATGTAAGTGATAAAGGAGCTGAGAGAGAAGTTAGGGAGACAATATCTTTCCCAATAGGCACAGATGGTTCAAAATATCTTGGTGTAATTCTAGCTAAGCAAGTGAAAGATATGTATGACAAAAACTTCTAATCTTTGAAGAAAGAAAATGAAGATATAGAAGACAAAAAGATATCCCATGCTCATGGATCAGGAGGATTGACATGGTGAAAATGGATATCTTACCAAAAGCAATCTGCAGATTCAATGCAATCCCTATCAAAATTCCAACACAATTCTTTACAGGTTTTTTTTCTTTTCTTTTTTTTATTAATTTTTTTTTTTTTTTTTTGGTTTTTCGAGACAGGGTTTCTCTGTAGCCTCGGCTGTCCTGGAACTCACTCTGTAGACCAGGCTGTCCTCGAACTCAGAAATCCGCCTGCCTCTGCCTCCCAAGCGCTGGGATTAAAGTTTTTTATTAATTTTTAAAATTAATTATTTTATTTATTTGCACTCCAAATTGTGTCCCCTAGTCCCCCTTCCAGAGTTCCTTATCCCATCCTCCCTCCCCTTCACTTCTGAGAGAGTACTTCTCCCTCCCCACCAGGCAAGCCACTTCCTTGGGCCATTGAGTCTCTACTGGTTTGGGCTAGTCCTCTCCCAGTGAGGCCAGACAAGGCAGTCCTTGGGTCAGGGGGTCTCACACCAGCCCGCGTATACTCATTGGTTGGTGGCTTAGTCTCTGAGAGCTGAAGGGGATGGCAACCCCATAGGAAGACCAACAGTGTTGATTCTTTACTGATTTTGAAGGAACAATTCTTAACTTCATATGTAAAAACAAAAGAAAACAAACAAACAAACACCCCAAGATAGCTAAAACAAGACCAATTGCTGCAGTGTCCTGAGCTGAACATCAGAGGGAGACAAAGAACACAAAACAAACTGAAGCACAGAAAACTGATTTGATAAAAGGGGGTTGAGGTTAAATAATTTTTGGAAAGAAATAGACACATAAAGATGACAAACAATAAGATCTTTGGATTTTATGTAACACTATTTTAAATGGTTGAAAGGGGATGGAGAACAGAGGAAACTGACACATTGTTTGGTTACAGTTACTATATTGTTAACTTTCATTCTTATCTTAATAAGCATTTTAGCTTGCTTAGACATCTGAAAGACAGGAAAAGAAATAGGTGAAATATGGAGGCAAACATTACAGGGGATCTTACTAAAATGAATGAATCAGAATAAGATACAGATATAAGATACAAAGATATTAGAAATACAAAATAAGGAAAAATAAAATATGGAAGCAAAACTTGGAACAAAATGTTCAAAAATTTATAGAACAGATTAAAGAACAGTGGAAGAAAAATGAGGCATGGAGACAAGGCTTAGAGGAGACATTAGAGCAGAAGAGACAAGAACTTATAAATCAGATTGAACAGAATGTTAGGATGGCAGACATACAAAAACAAGAGACATACAGAATATGGACAAAGACCTTCAAAGAGGAGTTTAAAGAATGTGAGTCAACAACAGAGAAATGGAGTAACCTCTTACCAAAAATCACTGAGGTGTCTCTCACTGGCCCCAATACCAAACATCAAAAATACTCTTCCACAGAAATAATTGGATTATTTCTCATGTAATAAAAAGGACATCAATTTCTGGAGCCCTTACACTTTATAGTGATGCAAATAAATCTGATAAGGCAGAATATAAGTAAAAAAAAATAAGTAAGGTGGTTGAGAGTCCTTATGATTCAGTTCAAAAATCAGAATTATATGCAATTCTTATGATGTTAATAGATTTTCAAGAATCTCCTAATATAGTAACTGACTCAATATGCAGAAAGGGTTGTTTTGATAAAGAAGCTGCTGAACTTATTCCAGATGACTCAGAATTGACTTCACTGTTTATTCAACTACAAAAAATGATCAAAAAGAGGAATCATCCATTGTATATCACCCATATCAGATCCCATATGTGTTTGACAGATATTTTAACACAAGATAATGATGATATTTATCAGCTATTGATAGGGAGTGTGCTAGAGGATAGGGATATGTGATAGGGAGTGTGATAGGGTATGCTAGAATTGCATAAAAACATGTTAACAGCAAAGGTTTAAAGTAAGAATTTTCTATTACTTGGCAGCAAGCCAAAGAAATTGTTTAAAAATAAATCCTAAATATTCTTTATATAACCAAACTCCATTACATGCAAGAAATAACCCAAAGAAATAAAATTTGGCAAGTGGATATGTTTTCTTTTACAAAGTTTGGAAAACAGAAATATGTGCATCGTACTATAGACACATATTCAAGATTTTAGTGGGCAACTGCTTTAACTTCTGAAGAGGCTGATTCTGTAATTAAGCATTTATTAGAAGTTATGGTCATTATGGGGATACCTGTATAAATTAAGACTAACAATAGTCCAGAATATATCTCTGATAATATGAAGCAATTTTTGTACAGATTATAATATCAAACCTATTATAGATATACCATACAATCCTACAGGACAAACAACTGTAGAAATATCTATTTGTACTTTAAAAGAAATGCTTAAGAAATAGGAGTAACAAAGACCCTCAGAGATAGATAATGCTTAATTTTGATCTTTTAATGTTAATATATAGTGGTTTTAGTGTAATGATGTTTATAGTAATGTTAACTTTGGTCCCCAAAACTTCTTACATGAGTGTCTGCATATAAGACACTGAGGGACCCTGCCCCCAGTTGGTTCTTGTTGGTAAATAAAGATGCCAGCAGCCAATTGCTGGGCAGGGCATACAGAAGCAGGACATTTAGGATTCCCAGGCTTGGGACATAGAGGAAGGAGGAAGGAGAAAGAAGGAGATTTGACATGTCGGGAGAAGGAGAGGAGAAAGTCATGCCTGAGAAGAGTGGAGGAAGGAGGCAGCGTGTGAAGTAAGTCAGTAGAGTGTGGTCCAGTTGGACAGCCCTCTGGGTTCAGGACAGCCAAGGTAGAATATAGAATTAGTAAGTAATAACTTGGGATTATCAACAGGAAGTTGACTGATCACATGGAAGTTAGGAAGTGGCCCAGCTATTGAGCTGATTAAGGTATATCAAAATATAAAGACTATGTGTATGCCTTTTATTCAGAAACCCAGAACTTTGGGGTAGGTAGCATGAAACCACACCACCAGATAGATAATTATTACAACAGTAATGAACAAAAAACACTACAGCTGCTGGAAGACATGGGTTTATGGGGGAGAAAAGCTGAGCTAAACCAACCTGTTTATATTCAAGATGTCCTAACCTCAAAATGGAAATCATGGAATGTGTTATGCTGGGAGAAAGGTTTCATATACGTTTCCATAGGAAACATATTGCTAAAAATCAGATATAGCAAAGGGGGAGCTCCTAATGATTTTGGCTACAGACAGAAAGAAATAAATAAAAGAGACTGAATAGAAGAGGTAATAAAATTTGCTGATCCCTTCATATGGGAAAAGTTCTGAAATTAGCTGAGAAATGAAAATGTCTTCAGTCAAAACTTCAGCTTATATAACCAATAATTCTTTGGCTACATAGTTCTCAAGACTTGATGTCTCGTTCTTTTAAGAGGCATAGATAAAAATTTATATTGCAGTTTGGTTACAATCCAAACTACTTTAAGAAGGATAGATGTCTTTCATCTGCTCAAAAAAACAAGGAATTTTCACTAACTGAGCTGAGCACTTTGTACATTCCATACATAGGCTAATGCAAAGCTGTATATTACTTGTGAGACCTTATATGTTCACAGAGAATAACAACAACAACAACAACAAGCAGCCTGAAGTGGAAATTTATTTCTGGTTCCTCTGGAGACTCAGTTGTGTCATGTGATATTTTTCTGGAAACTGTCTTATGAGAGGATGTTTTGCTGAAGCAGACATGTGGGAGGATGTTCTGCTGAGGATAGACGTGCTGTTTTTCTGGAAACTGCCTGGAAAAAGGGCATGTGATGTTTTGCTAGAGCAGATGCTTGAGAGGATATGTGAAGTTTGAAAAGGGTACAAGTATAACCCAACAGACAGTGGATAATCCTTTGGCATTGGTTTACCTTGCCACTCTGGCTGGTCTTCCTTGGGCTTTGCTGTTACTGGTCTTCACTGATGAAAGTTTGGCATTGGTTCACCTTGCCTTCTTTGCTAATCATCATTTGTTGTGACTTTGTAAAGAGACGTGCACCAAAGAACTTCTCCTGATATTCCTGCCATTTCCATGGACTCAAGCTGATTGGTAGAGCCTTGCAGTTTCTTCTGGATTAAACTGTAGTTGCTGATTCATGAATGGTGTTTGTGAGCATATATTGAGCTACCATTGCTGATTCATGTGAACTGAACTATGGATATCCTGACAACAAAGATTGGAATCTTCCCAAAAAACTATTTCTAAAAAGGTTCACATTCATCTTCCTTTGCCCTATAAACCTTTCCTTTCCACTACCTGTGGTGGGTGGTGGACTAGAAGGCAGGTTAAAGCATTTAAGAACCCTTATTAAAGTAGGTTTTGAAAATATAACCCTACTACAGGTAGTGCCCAATATGGCTTAGGCATTATGGGTAACTCTGTTTCTAATGTTCTAGAGGAAAAGGCAGGTTTTGATGGGTAAGCAGTGTTGCTTAAGGAAGTTGGCAAAATAGCAGCTGCTGCCACTGGTGGTTTCCTGCCTTGCTCCCAGAAGGATTTTTTTTTTTTGATTTTGCTTTATAGTGTTCATGTAAACTATTTTGAAAAGCTATGGGGGGGGATGCTGACAATTCTTTTCTGTTAGAAAAGATTGCAGAGTTGGCTGTGCACTTAGAGAGTTTGTGGATAGAAGTAGAAATGCTTGGGAAACAAAAAAGGGACAGTGGGAGGAGAACAACACTCTTCAGGCTTAGTGTCTAACATCAGGAATTTACCCCCAATGAACTCAGGAAGCAAACTAGGCTGGAAGGCAAACTACTGTCTCAATTACTTTCACTGCCAGACACCCAGAGCACTACAATGAGATAAGGGGCTAAAAAGAGCTGGAGGTGGTGCAGACTCAATGGATTTTGCCAAGTGCACCACCAGAGGATTTGCTTGGGCCCACACAGGTCTTTGTGTAGCATATGCATGCTAATGATGGTGATTATGCTTATAATGACCTGGTATCTAATAGATTTAAAGTATTTTAAGAAGGCTATTATGTTGTATGGCTTGCATTCTCCATTTGTTAAAGAAATGCTAAATAACTGGCCTATGCAGGACAGGGTTATCCCTTAAGATCAGAAGGGGTTGCTACTAGCTGTACTAAAAGCTGGGCAACAATTACAATGGTTGTCATGGTGGAGGCACAAAGCCATAAAAATAGAGCAACATAATTTAGCAAGGAGGACAAATGTTACTAAAGACCAGATACTTGAAGAAGGGCATTATGTTGACTTATAAGAACAAATCCTATTTGATTATGCTGTTATTGAACAATGTTATGTTGTGACTTTAAAAGCTTGGGATATGATTGAGTCCACCTCACTTACTAGATAATACAGGTTTCTGCAGAAGCCTTTATAGATTTCTTATAGAGGATTGGTTCAGCTGTAAATAGAACCATATCAAATCCTAAAACCAGACAGTGTCATTGATAGAAATATTGGCATTTGAAAATGCAAATACTGAATGTAAGAGAGCAATCAGACCATTGGAAGTACAAGGAGCCCTGAATTGATAAGGGAGACAACTGGTATTGGTTTTTAGGAGCATAACACCGATACCATATGGCAAATTATAGCTATAAATTTCAGGAATCATAATGCTTGGTGCTTTAATTGTAGTAAATTTGGCCATTTCCAAAGAATTTGTAAGGCTAGAAGATTCAGAGCTTAAAATAGTAGGTACATTGACTATAGAGAATATGGTAGAAGAGAACAAGCAGGTTCTGGTTGCTATGAGCCACAAAAACTTCCAGGGTATTGTAGCTACTGTGGAAAGGGTAGACATTGGTCTAAGGATTGTTGGTCCAAGAAAGACATATTAGGTAAACTCTTGCTATCAGGAAATGAATTAAGGGGCCTGTCAGCTCTAAGCCCCACAGCAAATAAATACAAGCCATCTTTCTTTGGTCACCAAGGTAGTACCAAGTGGGCAAGAAAATCAAAGCTAAGTAGTTCTGATGTTATGCATGCTATAAAAGGAAGTACAACTTTAGATATGGTCACAGATACTCCTCTGACATTATCCCTAAAAGTTAAATGTTATAGGTGTTTGGTCCTTTACCCTTAGGGGCAGTGGGAATAATCTGGGAAGAAGTAGATTCATTTCTCGAGGATTTATTGTGCATCCAGGTATAGTAGATGGGGATAGCAAGAAAGAAATAGAAATCATGACATATGTGGAAAAGGAGATGCAAATTGATGCAAAGAATAGAATTGCTCAACTGTTGTTTCCTTGCATCAAGGGCAAGGACACTCCAATAGAAAGGACAGGGGCTTTGGAGAGTACTGGAAAATGTGTGTTCTGGCAAACAATAGTTAATGATCAGAGACCCAAATTAATGCTACGAATGAATGGTGTTGACATTAAAGGTCTGGTGGACACAGGAGCTCATGTTAGTGTACTTTCCTGAAAATCTTAGAATCCAGATTGGCCACTTCAGAAGGTTTATACACAATTTATAGGAATTGGTAAATTATCAGGAATAAGACAAAGTGTCCAATGGATTAACTGTGTGGGATCAGAAGAGCAAACAGAGAAGTTGAGATTTGATGTGGCTGATGTACCCATGAATTTTGTCTGCAATTCCAGGAATAGCAAATGAGAAAATTAAGGGTGATATGGTAGATACTCCTGGAGAAGGTATTGATATGGGTGTTTGAGAACAATTACAAGCAGTGTCCATTGCCCAAACACAAAACATCACAGGGATTGAGTTTCTAAATTTATAAAAGGGGCCACTGTTGACATACCAACAGCCTTGCCCATAAAATGGTTATTAATCAGACTTGTATAGCAAGAGCAGTAGTCCATAACAAAATAAAAATTGCAGGCACTTGAACAATTGGTACAGAGGAGCTGGAGGCTCAATATATTGAAGAGTCTACCAGCCCATGGAATTCCCCTGTGTTTGTTGCTCTGGAACATGTAACCATGACACCCCACTGAGAGAACCAGGGAAGGTCAGTCCTGTAAGCAACAACTGGAGTCCTCCCCCATGCAAATAGAGTGCCACTAACATCTCAAACTGAGCCAATAGGAAACATGTACCCCTAAATCACACCCCAGTCCTCATTGTTTATATAGTTCCTGTCCACATGGATTAAATCACACAAGTTACTCCACTGAGGATCATCTGAGAGTGGCTGTCTTTACTGAGCTATAACACTTGGGGAAGAGCTCTCTCTCCTCTAGCATTCATCGCTGGACCTTGAACCCACCTGACTGGCCAGGCTCATGCCACTGCCACCGCTGCCAACTCTGCTACCAGTGCTGTTACTTCCATGACAGCTGACAAGAGACCCGGGACCTCTGCAATCTGCCCTGCTCAGGCCACCCAAACGTCCTTGGTTCTCTTCTAGGTGCTGTATACTTATTTATTTGCATACTGATACAAATGAATCATGGATGGCAAGTTATAAGTCAGAAAATATAATCACATAAATTCAAAGTTCATATGCTTCTGTTAAAAATCAAAGTGATACAGTTTCTGTCTAATCAGGAACTTGTCACAATTTCCTTTCATAGAGGACTTCATAAGAGATTTTTTTCTACTTCTATCATGTTTAATGTTCCAAATAGATTTTAAAAACTGGTTGAGTGCATATTATTTTTAGCTTCAGAAGATATCATGTATATTTAAGAGACACTTAACTATTATAAATTATTTTGATGACCTTAAAAATAAAAATCAAAGCAATATGCAATTCTTTTGGTTTTGTTAGATTCTCCCAAACCTATCAATATAATTACTGACTTACACTATGCAGAGAGGTTGTGTGACATACAGAAGCTGTTGAACTTATTCCTGAAAATTGAGAATTAACATCAGTATTTATACAACTTCAACATTTCATTCAGAACAGAAATTGTCCATTATATATCATCCATATTCAGTCTCATATGGGATTGCCTGGTCCATTGACAGAAGGAAATGAAAAGACTGACTAATTACTCATAGGAAATGTGCTAGAAGTATCAGAATTTCAAAAAAAAAAGACATCATGTTAACAACAAAGGTTTAAAGAGAAAGTTTTCCATTACTTGGCAACAAACCAAATTGTAAAAAAAAAAAAAATAATTATGACTTACCAGTTCTTTGTATAATCAAGTACCATTCCCTGCTGAAAGGAACCGTAAAGGTAACAAAAGAAATGAAATCTGGCAAATCAATGTGCTTCACTTTGCAGACTCTGGGAAACTAAAATTTGTACATCATTCCATTGATACGTATTCAGGATTTCAATGCATTTCTGCTTTAAGTTCTGAAAAGGATGATTCTGTAATTGCACATTTGTTGGAAGTGATAGCCATCATGGAGATACCCTTACAAATTAAGACTGATAATGCCTTTGCACATGTTTCATTAAAATAGAAGGTCTTTTTCATGTTATAACATAAAACACATTACAGGTGTGCCATACAATCCTACAAGTCAAGCAGTTATAGAAAGATCTAATTGTACCTTAAAGGAGACACTTAAAAAACAGAAATATGGAATAAGAACTCCCATAAAAAGACTGAATAATGCTTTATTAACTTTAAATTTTTGAATGCTAATGAGGCAGGAACAAGAGCTGCAGAAAGACACTGGATTATAGAAAAAAAAAAAACCTACTAAGTTACCTCAACCTGTATACTTTAAAGATGTTTTAACATCAGAATGGAAGTCAGGGAATGTGTTGCATTGGGAAGAGGTTTTGGCTATATTTCCACAGGTGATAAAAGACTATGGGTTCCATCAAAATTGAGCAAGATCCAATCCAAATTAGAGAAACTTCCACAAGAAAGCCAGGGCTCAAGAAAGGAAGAGATGAAGAAATACAGCAGTGCAGACAATGCAGAAAGCTGACCCTCCTACAAGGGAATGGCTCAACAAACTGTTAATAAAGGACAGATCATTCATCAGCCTGGCAGACCAGAAAACTAGCTTTGTGTCTCAATTTCTGCCAAGTGTTTTCTTCTGGCCTTATGTCAATTTTC
>NW_022196906.1:48117990-48121507 GCF_008632895.1 Mastomys coucha | reverse complement strand
TATTTTACCAATAATGTTTACCCTTCGTTTTGGTATTGCATCTGGACTTTGTTCCTGGCTCTTCTGTCCATAGTTTTCTTACAAATCTTCTTCGTTTTACTTACCCCTTTCTACCATATTTTCACCCAGGATTTTGACAAAGATTTTGAGCTCCACTTTTCTCATTGCCATTCTCTTATAGGTCTGTCATAGCTATCCTGCCTGTATTTCCCCCTGTATTTTGACTGTATTTTTGTGTATTTTATATGACTGTATTTTATGGCTAGCAATTACAGAATATATTTTCACCATAATTTATCACCAGCTTCCTGTGTCTGGACATGTGTCATAGATTTTTTTTCCTGTTTTTATGAATGTTTTATGGGCCTGGATTTTTTTTTCCTTTTAAATCAGTCTGCTCACAAGGAATTTTTCACCAGGATGTTTCAATTACTTGTAGACTTTATTCTCAATAGTTTGGCCCATAATTTTTGCCTTGAGTTTTCTCCTGGAATTTTGGCTTGTTTTATACTGTATTTTTATGATTTTTTAAAAAAAGATTTATTTTATTTTTTTATTTTATGTGTATGAGTACACTGTAGCAGTACAGATGGCCATGAGCCATCATGTATGTGGCTGCTGGGAATTGAACTCAGGACCTCTACCAGCCCCTCTTGCTCCAGTGTAATTCATTGTAGCTGTCTTCAGATGCACCAGAAGAGGGCATCAGATCTCATTATGGGTGGTTGGGAGCTACCATGTGGTTGCTGGGATCTGAACTCAGGACCTTCAGGAAAGCAGTCAGTGCTCTTACCCACTGAGCCATCTTGCCAGCCCTATTTTTATGATTTTTATGTAGATTATTCACCAGTTGTGCCTGGACTTTTCCTGATATTTCTGTAGTTTTTTGAACTTCCTTAAAAAATATTTTTTTTATTATGTATATGGAGTTCTAAATGTCTACAGGCCACCAGAGGACTCTAGATCTCATTATAGACGGTTGTGAGCCACCATGTGGATGTTGGGCATTGAATTCTGGAGGTGCTCTTAACCTCTGAGCCATCTTTCCAGCCCAGTTTCGTAGACTTTTAAACTGAACTTTGTTCATGTCTGGTCTCAGAGACTTTTTACCAGGATGTTTCACGCTTCTTTCATAATAGAATTTTTGCCTAAACTTGCTCCAGGCCTCTGTGCCCTTATTTTTGTTCAGAGTTTTCTCCTGGATTTATGGCATAGATGTTTCTTTCTGCATATTTTCCTGACATATTTATTAGGATAGTTCTCCCAGCCTACATGCTGAGTCTTTTCATCTAGCCCTTTGTAAGATCTTTTGTGCCCCGTGTGGTTACCTAAAGTTTTCCACACCTTTCTTGGCCTGAGCTAGTCTCCTAGGGCATTCATCTTTCATCTTATCCAGCATTTTTAGCCGACATTTTCCATATCTTCTTTGTACCTGGTAGTTTTTTCTTTTGTTTGCTCTCAGCCTTTGTCCCCCGCACCACCCCTTTTTTTGGAAGGAATTTTCCTTTTGGATTTTTTTCCCAACATGTTTGCATGGTATTTTCATGTGACATTTCTTACCAGTGATTTTCACGTTTGTTTTTGCCTGGATTTTCTCATAGCCTTCGATAATTTCTATTTTTTCCATATTTTAATCCTGGGTTTGTGATGTGACTTCTTTGCCCAGTATGTTCACCTGGCATAATTTCCAGGGTCTTTCTCCAAGCTTCGTGTAGTGCTATCTTCAAAGATTTCCTCCCAGATTTTGTGGACATATTTTTTGCATTGATTTGTTGCCTGAATTTTTGGACCAATACTTTCCCCCAGTATTTTAGCATTGCCCCAACCCCACCCCTACCCAGGATATCTCACTCTGCCTTCTTAACACATTTTGGTTAGAATTTGCAAAAAATTATTATTCCTATATATTTTGCTCAGATTTTTCTGTTGGATTTTGGTCAGAAAGTTATGCTCAGCATTTTCGGTCTGCATTTTCGCCATGGTTTTTCTTCAGCCTTGGTGCCCAGATCATTGGCTCCCAGCTCTCGTGACTATGTTCGTGACCTGAATTTTTGTTCTGATATTTTCACCAAACCTTTTCACACCACAATTTTACAAGAATTTTTTAAATTGGGTTTTGTGGTGGCCTTATTTCCTGCTTTTGTGCTTGTGTTTTTACACATATTTAGACATGGATTTCTGCTTTTAACTCAGCATTTTTTACCAGGATTTTCCCCCAGTCAGATATTGATGGTTTATTGAACACACACTCCAAAACTGATTAATCAAGAATGCAGCCAGGCTGGGCTGTGGTGACGCACGCCTTCAATCCCAGCACTTGGGAGGCAGAGGCAGGTGGATTTCTGAGTTCAAGGCCAGCCTGGTCTACAGAGTGAGTTCCAGGACAGCCACGGCTACACAGAAAAACCCTGTCTCGGAAAAAAAAAAAAGAAGAAAAAAAAAAAAAGAATGCAGCCAGGACTCTGGATCCCAAAACTGGGACCCCTTCAGAACCAGCTTTTATACAGGGAAAACAATGAACAATGTATTTGCAACATTTACAACGTTTTCAACACATAGGCTTTCTTAGACAAAACAGCTCTGCCTGACCTTTTAAGCTGATTAGGTTGGGTCTAGAGGCAAAGAGGCTATGATGGTGAAACTCCACGGCAAAGATCAACAAGTTGTTTTGTCAGGGTAAGGAACAATAGTTCAAGTTAAACTTGTCAACTTTTGTGCCCATGTTTTTTTCCTGAAATTTTTACCTGGATATTGGGCCTGGCTTCTTTGCTCAGCTCTTCATTCAAAAATTATCCCAGAAGTTCCACATTGGATTATGTGCCAAGGATCCCAGCTGATTCTACAAGTATTTTCTCTAATTATTTTTACCAGAAATATTTTACCCACCTCTGTGTTTTGATTTTTCTCTAAGGATTGGTCCTAGAATTTGTGCCTGTATCTTACCCAGAAAATTTTCCCCTGGGTTTGGTCTGACATTTTCATACAGCCTGTGCATGCAGCATTTTCTACCAGGAATTTTCACTAGGCTTGTATTTGAATTTTTGCCAAGATTTTGCTTCTGGATTCTATGCTTGTATTATGTTTTCCTGAATTTTTCTTCTAGTTTGCTGGTGTGACATTTTCTGCCATGTCCTTCATACAACATCATTTTCAAAGGAGTTGCACACCATTATTCTGCTGTTATTTATTTATTTACTTTTACCTATACAGTTCTACTGGACTTTTGGCCATAATTTATGTCCAGCATTTTTCACCCTGCAATCTCACCTGAATTACTCAACAATCTTTTATCGCAGGGCTTTCTCAGATCTCGCTGTGGTTTAATTAAGACACAGAGACTTATATATAGTTTAAAGCTGTTAGTTTCTTGTTGGGGCACTCTCTTCGCTGGCTATCTAACCTTGGCTTCTATAACATCTCTTCTCCCACACCGTTCTCCCTGCCTGCTTACAGCTCTGTTCCTTCTTCCTTCTGTTCCCTCCCTGTCTCTCTCTCCCTCCCTCCCTCCCTCCCTCCC
>NW_022196906.1:48114254-48117911 GCF_008632895.1 Mastomys coucha | reverse complement strand
CTCTCTCTCTCTCTCTGCCCAGAAGTCACATCCCAGTACTTTCTGTCCCAGCTCTTTATTACACAAAAGACACATCCCAGTTTGAACCAATCAGCAGAAAGACAACACCAGATCTATCTCTTAGGATGCCTTTAGGTACCAAGGACTGCCCAACCTTCATCTTTTGGGCAGGTGAGGGAGGGCAAGCATTTACAAATAGAAAACAGGAGATGGGCCATAGAAATGACAATACTACCAAAATCCTGCCAGTGTTGAGCTCTCTACTGGGACAACAATCAATAATTGAAAATACAAGGACACACCTTCATACAAAGAAGGTTACCCCAACATCTGCCCATTTTAGTCTAAGAAATGGCTTTATCTCTAATATCAATAAACTACTCACAATAAGAATAATTATGAGAACTATCAGGTAAGAATTATATTCATAATGCCCAGTCTATTTGTATTTGGTAATCTTGGAGATGGTACTCCAGTATCTAGCCTATCTTAGTAAGTCCAAAATTCTATATCTAAATCACATTCTTATCACTGTTTAAAGTTTCATATCCTCTAACCTTCATAACTTGCATTTACCAACCTTGAAAGATCTTCTTAGACCCTAAAACACTTCCTTAGATCCTAAACAACTTAAGCTTTTATGTCTTTAAATCTCACACACTTTATATCTCTTATGTGAGTTTTGTTTTTGAATCTGAAAACAAGGAAAACTGTAAAACTGTGACTATCTAGTATTCAACCCCATCAGAGACCTGAGAAGGAGAAATTTTACCTGAGTAAACAGGAAGTGCAGAGCAATTAGCTTCCAAGTCTATAAAAATGACAGAGACTACTAGCTTTCTGGAACAGTCACCCAAGGTTACTCTATGTTGTTGGGGTGGAGGGCAGCCATCTTCAGCCATCGACCCAGACGATCTGATAGACTTCCCTGTGAAGCAGGAATTCTGAAGGACTGTCCTCACCTTGTCTTGGTAAAGTGGAAAAATTGACTTCCCAATGTCTTACTTGCCCACAGTTTGGACAGTGTGCTGTCAGCAGTCGAGGCAAAGGGCAGTTTATAGCCCAGTGTCCAGCTTTGCCACATTTGAAGAAAACTCTAGATGGAGGCTCTTTGGTCCTCATCATTTCTGGAGAACAGGGGTGCTGCTAGGAGCTGCTCTCTGTCACAAAACCCCCTTTTTAAAAACTATCAAATCATCTTCAATGCCATACTCTTCTGATCTCTGGAGTGTCCAGGATAACCTAGGACACTCCGGACTGTAAAGTGTATCTAATTAGACAAACGCTGCTTGCTTCTCCATACTTACTTGCAGCATAACTTTGAAAACATTTATAGGAAGCTAAATAAAGCTTATTTCTGTAATTAACTGAGCCAGTACCTAACCTGACTACAAGTTTGATTATTTATAAGTGACTGATTGCTCACTTGCATTTCTAAATTATCATTAACAATTTACAACAGGAACTTTTATAAGACCAGAACTTTACATTAAATTTGATCGAGTTGCATATGTGTAACCAAGGCTAGGTTCCCGAATAACAACTAGGAGGCTTGTTTATGAATATATGTCTAGGCCATGAGCTAGTCTAATTTCTCAACTAACTCAAATTATTTTCCCATTTATTCTATCCTGAGTTCAGCCACATGGCTGGTTTCTTCTCACATTCACACAACCAACTTCTTTTGAGTACAGATGGCAAGTCCTCCCACGCCTGACTCTCTTCCAGAGTTCCTCTTGCTCTCTCTGCCAGATGTTCCACCTTCTAATCCTGTCTCAACTCATTGGTCATCAGATTTTTATTGACAGGTGCTATTTACACCCAGTACACAAGAGATTCTCTCTACATCTCCCCCTTTTTAGTCCAATCAAAGGCTCTTTCTCTAACATCAATAAACTATATACAATAAGAACAATTATAAAAACTATCAAGTAAAAATTATATTCACAATGTCCAATCCATATGCATCTGGCAAACTTGGAGAAAGAACTCTACTATCTATTCTATCTTGGTGAGTTCAAAGTTCTGTACCTAAATCATCTTCTATCATAACTTGCATTTCTAACCTAATAACATCCCATTAGACCTTAAAACAGTTTCTCAAATCCTAAACAACTTAGGCTTAATTGTGAGACTATAACTATATAGCCTTCAACCCCTTCAGAGACCTGAGAAGGATAAATATTACTTGAATAAACAGGAAGTGTAGAGAAAGCAGCTTCCAAAAGTATAGAAATGAAAGAGGTTTCTGGCTACCTGGACAGTCACCCAAGTTTTCTGTGAGTTGTTGGAGTATCATCTTTGGCCTTCTGGCCCAGAATACCTATGAGACTTTTCTGTAAAGCAGAAATATTGAAGGATTTGCCTACCTTGACCTTGTGTCTTAGTTAGGGTTTCCATTGCTATGAAGAGACACCAGGACCAAAGCAACTTTTATAAAGGCAAACATTTAATTAGGGCTCGCTTACAGTTTCAGAGGTTTAGTCCATTATCATCATAGCAGGAAGCATGGCAGTGTGTAGGCAGACATGGTGCTAGAGGAGCCAAGAGTTCTATATCTTCATCCAAAGGAAGCTAGGAGTGCAGACTATCTCCCAGACAGCTAGGAGGAGGGTCTCAAAGCCTACCCTCACAGTAAGACACTTCCTCCAACAAGATCATACCTACTCCAGCAAGGCTACACCTAATAGCGCCATTCCCTGGGCCAAGCATATTCAAACCACCACAACCTTGCATAGCTTGGCAGTTGAATTCCCTGCATCCTGTTTGTCCAGTTTGGACAGCGTACTCTTAGCAGTTGAAATAAGGGCAATTTCTTGCCAAGTGGGTAGCTTGCCACATAGAAGAAAACTGCATACAGAGGTCCTTCAGTGGTCATCATCTTCTTTGAAGTAAAATGGGGTTGCTGCAAGGAGCAGACATGTCTCACCGTCAAAAAGGCCTTTTATTGACAAAACAACTATGCTAAACTAATAAAATATCTCTGATATTCTGTAGATCGCTGAGATTTTAAAGACTATCTATAGTATATCTGTGCCTGTTTCTTTTTTTCATCTTTACGTGTCTTATTCCTGTTCATTTTATGCGATTCAAATTATATATACCTGCCTATGATTTTTCACACCCAGTCTCTTTTCTATTTTATTGTTTTCAAACTTAATACTATACCAGTTCAGAAGTTTTGGGATTTTCAGTCCCCCCACCCCTACCCCACAGCTTCAGGAAAATGTTCCTTCTGCCCTCTGTGTGTCTGCAGGCTCCTCAGGCCAGCACATGTGTATGGTGGCTTGCTTGGTCCCCTTGGCACAGCCTAACAGGATACCCTTGCTGGTTTTGGGGCCGGAGCCACTGTTTGGCCTCTGGCTTCCACCCACTCTGAAAAGGTGGCTCTGGGCCATAGTGTCTGATACCTTTTTTGACTCTGGGCCATCACAGGCTTTTCCTGAAGACACAGCCTGGTTTCCTTTGGGCCCAGGCTGCTCAGTCGCTCTGCTGTGCCTGGGAAGTACATTAAAGCTCCTGCTCGAGAGAGATGCAGGTGCAGCTCACACCTGCCTGCTGCATTAGCTCACAGGCTTCCAGCATGGAGGAAAACTTCCTGAACAGAACACCAATAGCTTATGCTCTAAGATCAAGAATTGACAAATGGGACCTCAT
>NW_022196906.1:48096031-48113469 GCF_008632895.1 Mastomys coucha | reverse complement strand
AATGAATTTATGAAATTCTTAGGGAAATGGATGGATCTGGAGAATATCATCCTGAGTGAGGTGACCCAGTCACAAAGGAAAGGACATGGTATGTACTCTCTGATAAGTGGATATTATCCCAGAAGATCGGAATACACAAAGTACAATCCACAAACCACAAGAAATTCAAGAAGAAGGAAGACCAAAGTGTAGATACTTTGTTCCTTCTTAAAAGGGAGAACAAAATACCCATGGAAGGAGTTACAGAGATAAACTATGGAGCAGAGACTGAATGGACAATCCAGAGACTGCTCCACCTGGGAATACTTCCCATATTCAATCATCAAATCCAGACACTATTGTGGATGCTGGCAAGTGCTGGCTGACAGGAGCCTGATATAGCTGTCTCCTGAGAGGCTCTGCCAATGCCCGACTAATACAGAAGTAGAGGCTCGGGGCTGGAGAGATGGCTCAGTAAGTAAGAGCACTGACTGCTCTTCTGAACGTCCTGAGTTCGGATCCCAACAACCACCGGTAATGATACCTGACACCCTCTTCTGGCACGTCTGAGGACAGCTGCAGTGAATTATGTGAGTGGGGCAGGAGCGAGTGGGGCCCATCCTTAGTTCAATTCCCATCAGCCACATGATGGCTCATGGCCATCTGTACAGTTACAGTGTACTCATACACATAAAATAAATAAAGAAATCTAAAAAAAAAAAAAAAGAAGAAGAAGTAGAGGCTCACACCCATCCATTGGACTGAGTACAGGGTCCCCGATGAAGGATCGAGAGAAAGGATCCAAGGAGCTGAAGGGTTTGCAGCCCCTTAGGACGAACAACAATATGAACTAACTAGTACCCTCAGAGCTCCCAGGGACTAAACCACCAACCAAAGAGTACACATGGTGGGACTCATGGCTCCAGCAGTGTATGTAGCAGAGGATGGCCTAGTTGGTCATTAATAAGAGGAGAGGCCCTTGGCCCTGTGAAGGTTCTATGCCCCAGTGTAGGGGAATGCCAGGGCCAGGAAGCAGGAGAGGGTGGGTTGGTGAGAAGGGGGAGAGGGGAAGGAACAGGGTTTTTGTTTGTTTGTTTTTGCTTTTTTTGTTTTTTTTTTTCTTTTTGTTTTTTTTTCCGGAGGGGAAACTGGGAAAGGAGATATCATATGACATGTAAATAAAGAAAATATCAAATAAATAAATAAATAAATAAGTGAGTAAGTAAGTAAAATAAAGGAGCTGTGCCTGCGGAGTACACTGGGGCATTTGTTCTCTCTCTCTTAAAGTGAACCACTTTCTGCCTAGCTAGGAAGCCACTCATAATTTTTTGCATGGTATTTTTTTCTCTTGGTTTTGCCCTAACTTTTCACTTGGTATTTTCTTTTCTTTCTTTATTTATTTTTCTTTTTCTTTTCCTTTCTTTTTCTTTTTTTTCTTTTTTTTTTCTTTTTTTCTTTTCGAGACAGGGTTTCTCTGTGTAGCTCTGGCTGTCCTGGAACTCACTCTGTAAACCAGGCTGGCCTCAAACTCAGAAATCCACCTGCCTCTGCCTCCCAAGTGCTGGGATTAAAGGGTGCACCACCACTGCCCGGCTTCACTTGGTATTTTCACCTGGTATTTTAATCAGTGATTTTTACCTTAGCTCTTGCCCAGATTTCCTCATAGTCTTTTGTAATTTCAACTTTTCCCATATTTTCACCTAGATTTTTTTTCTCCTGGATTTTCCTGACCTTTTTGCCCAACATTTTTACCTAGCATATTTATCAGGATGCTTGACCAAGCTTTGTGCCCCCTGAGTGCTGGAATTAAAGGCGTGAGCCGCCAGTGCCTGGCTTTCACCTGGAATTTTTAACAGTGATCTTCATCTTAGCTTTTGGCTAGATTTCCTCCTAACCTTTCATTCCATCAATTTTTCCCATATTTTTCTCCCACATTTTCCCTGAATTTTTGCCCAGCATTTTCACCTGGCATATTTTCCAGAATCCACCTCCGTGCAGTACATTGTGCTAAGATTTTTCTCCCTGATATTGTGCATGTATATATATTTGGCTTGGATTAATTGCCTGAATTTTGGGGCCAGTGTCTTCACTCAGTAATTAAACTAGCATTTTAACCAGGATACGGCACCCGGCCTTTCTGTTGCACTTTTTGTTTAGAATTTGTACAAATGTTGTTCCCATAATTTTCTCTCAGATTTTTCTCTTGGATTGTTGGCACTGGATTTACTCACAGCATTTTCTTTTGCATTGTCAACACAAGCTTTCATCAGCCCATGTCCAGCCTTTCCAATAAGCCTGTCCTCCTGAGTCTACTGCCTGGGTTTGTGTCCTGATATTTTCACTAAACCTTCTCACACCACATTTCCCCCCATCAATTCTCACCAGGATTTTTTTTTGCTTTACTTTCCGCAAAGATTTTGCTCCCAGCTCTTTTGCCCACATTTTTACCCATGCTTAGGCATGGATATTCACACATGATCTTCACATAGTGTTTAATTAACCCAGCATTTGACTGTGGTTTTTCAGCAAGTTTTAGAGCCTGGGGTTTTCTCCTAGACTTTGATCATGACTTCTGCACCTGCGTTTTTTACCTGGATGTTTGTGCTGGGTCCACACTCAGCCTTTTCCATTATAGTATTCCAGGAGCTTTCTCCTGTCTTCAGGCTGGTCTTTGAATGTAGGTCATGCTCCCAAGGACTTATTCACAGTTTCTGCCTGATCCTTCCTGCTGGGTCATTAGCCTGCCCATTTTTGCATATGCTTTTACCCATTATTTTCACCAGGATTTTCCACACACACTCTGTGTGCTGATTTTTCTCCTAGGCTTTTCGGCCTGAAATTGAGGCTTGTATTTTTTTTTTCTCTGAATTTTTCTTCTGACATTTTCATACACTGTTTTTATTCCACGTGTCTACCAGGATTTTTCATTGTGCTTTGTGTCTGACTTTTTGCCAAGATTGTGCTCCCAGATTTGGTACTTGTATTATTCTTTTCCCTGAATTTTTATTCTAGATTGTTGACACGCTCTCTTCTACTATACTTTTCACAGAATTATTATTCTGGCTTTACATCTGGGTTTTTTTTTCCTGGACTTTTCTCCAAGGCCTTGCATACAGATATTCTAAAGAGGCAGACTTTGAGACAAGAATTCAAGTACAAGCAATTTGTTTGAGAGATATGGGGAATGAGTCAGAGAGAAGAAAGGAGAGAGTAAAGGGTTTTCTGTCATGCAAATGTTGCTGGACATAGGAGTTCAATTCTGCTCTGGTGCTCTAAGAGATGGTGGCACATACATCATAGAGTTGTCCTAACATTTGGGGTTGACTGATTTTAGGCTGTTGCTAGGAGTAACAACTCCCAGACATTTCCAGACTGTATGTGATCTGAGGGTGTTCCGCTAACAGACTGAAGGCAGCACCTAACTGCAGGTGGCAGATACTTGCAGAGTGCAGCCTGCTGGTGTGTACAGTGAGCACAGAGGAACAGGATGCTAACAGCTGTGCCACCCTTGTGGATGTATTCCTATGTCTCTGAAGCCCTTCCGTTATTGATTCACTGTCCCAGGAAATGGGAGGTAAAACAAGGCGTGGAGCACAGCCATGAGTCTTGGGTACATGGAAAATCTTTCACTCCTATGAAGTAAAAAATACTCATGCTTCATTTTATAGACAGGGCTCTGTATGTTTGGTTCATCCAATCTGCAAAGCCCAATGAATAGTGTCTATTTACTGGCCTCTTAAGCATTCTAAGATTTTCAGGATATATTAGAGCTAAACATCTAAAGGAATCCTTTGTTATCCTTCATTTCCACATAAATACCAAATAAAATTTATAGGACCAAGGTCCTAAAGCTACTAAGAACAATGAGAATTTGAGGGAATATCAAACAGAAGTCTGTGAGATCTGGACTTCACTTTCTTGTGCTTGCTTGTCTTTGGGAGGCTCTGGTGAGTCAAAGTTCAGAAGCTGCAGAGCTGTGTTACAGGTTATTTGATCATACCATAAACCCTGAGATTATGTTATTTACTGAAAAACCCTGTTTCTAGTTGTGGTGTGGCTCAGCCCTAGCACATACCTTTAATCCAAGAGCTTTCTGTTTATTGTAAACAGGATTACATACAGTCAACCATAGGTCAAAAGGTGGAACAAACAACCAGTTGACAGGGAATGAACCCAGGGGAAAAAAAAACCACAACAACATATCGAGTAAGAGGAAGCCAGGAGGGCAGATAGATGCACAGGAAGTACAGGAGGGGCATTCTGTTTGAGGGGCTTTTGAGAGAGCTTGCCTTTTTTTTGGAGGGGGAGGAGACACTGGCTGAGGAGGAAGGACAGCTGGATCTTTCTCTGCCTCTCTGAACTAGCAGGCATCTGGGGTGAATATTTGAGTTTTTGTTTAAAAGCAGCAGAGCTAGAGTGAAAGGCTGATTGCACAGGGCCCAGCCAGGATACAGATACCTTGTGAGGACTAGCACGTAGCCAGGCCCAGTTCTCACACCAGGCTTTACACATAGCCTACTGACAGAATATTGCTATCAGAGCCTCTATTCCCATCTAGTCTTGTTGAAGAAAATATTGCACCCATGCTTGTTAAAATTGTAAGAAAGCATTTATTTCAAGCTGTGATAGGAGATGCAGGGAGGGTTCAGCTCTAAACACAGGGACTAGTGGTAATTTACAGCCAAGGAGCTGAGGTGGGGACTGGTGGATATGGAAAATTACTAAGAGACAAAAATTAGTGGTAGGTGGGTTCTTGCTAAACCAACTCAAAAGGTTTTTTTGCTGAAGATAGGCCTGGGTGATCAGTTATCAGGGATACAGCAATCACTCTAGGTTGACTAAGCTTCTTTCTAGACTTGGCAAGTAGCTACAGATGTGGAAGTTCAAGGTCCACACAGTTGAAAGGGGCCTCAGAGGAGCTCATGAAAAGTTTGGTCAAGGAGTCTTTGTCATTTGCCATAATGGTTCAGCTACACTGATAAAGCCACACACTGGATTTATTACCCTCCCACAGTTAACTTCAGAATAACCTTGGATTCCAGAACTGTTGTCATCTTCATTTTACCAACGAAAGTTCTTTCCAAAAGCAAAACTGCTATTATAGTGGATGGAATGAGTGGGATTTGAACCCAGAAAGTTTTGCTTCCTACCCATTGCCTTAACCACCTGAAGACATGCCCCATCCTGTTCATTCTTTAATGGGCTTAACGACTCGTCATCACCAACTTGAGGCTAAAGGGACTGAAAGAGATGCAGATCTCACATGGTCCTTTGCTTAATTAGACCACCCTTCACATGCTTCAGTTTCTTTGAGGCCTCTAAGAAGACACTGTCATGATGAATACTCCAAGATGTGATTTGAAAAAAAAAACAACAAAAAAACAAAAAAAGCATTGTCTTACAAAGGAAGAAGTGGGAGCAGACTCCTGCATGAGTTTCTATTTTTGCTATGCTCTGCTTTTGTTTAGTAATAAGCGGGAGGAGACCGGACCACAGCACTCATGTGTAGCAAGAATTTTTAATTCCCAGGAAACTAGAAAACAAAACAAGTTTAAATTCTTTTCAATTTGATTTGCCCATGGACATCTGTGCTTATGGGCTTGGAAGCTATAAAACATTGCTTGTTCTTTCCAATAATTTTCTTTTGATGGTGTGAAGAAAGGGGTTCTAAGCACGGTTTAAATCTCTTATGATAATACTTGCCCAAATCTATGTGGCAAACTGCTACTCTTCTTTGTATACTAAGATAATAGGAAGAAAAAAATACTACAATTTATCAGAAGGAAAAGCAGCCGCCAACGTTTTAAGGGAGCGTAGGTCTCCCTGGTTCTGCTTCCTACTGACTAATGGTGCAATAGAGGCAGGTGACTTAACCTCTGAATTTCTTGATCTTCATGGTCCTTTTGAACCTTGAGTTTATGGAGTCTGTCACAAAATGGTGCCAGATGATTGCCACAATGTTAGCACTATGTACACACACACACACACACACACACACACACACACACACAGACACATCAATACTTACATGCATAAGATGAATTTCAACAGCTTCATAGCATCCCCTCAAGAGTTTGTCTTCATACACATTTCTTCTTTTGCCTTCTACCTTTTCTTCACTACCTGAACTCTGAAAAGAAAATAACCTCTTGCTTTTTCCCTGCCTGGCACTTCTGTTGCTCTGCACTGCTCCCTACCCTGTCTGCTGGGCTTCTCTCCATGGACAGGGCCTCCTTCTTCCATTCCCAGGCCTCCTTCCCCAGATACTCTGTTCCCCTCCAACCAGACCCTGACCTGACCTCTCCTGCCAAGTGGTTAAAACTCTTTCCTTTTAAGTCCTTCCCAGTCCCTCCCAGCTAAAACTTCCAGAACAATGTCTGTCTTGCTGCCCCCCACAGGCCCATTAAACCTTGAGATGTGCCCCCCCCACATTGTATAGTACAGTGATTCTTAACTTTTCTAGTGCTGTGACCCTTTACTTCCTCGTGTGACCCTCAACCATAAAATTATTTTCATTGTTACTTCATGACTGTAATCTTGCTACTGTTATGAGTTATAATGCAAATATATGTACTCTCTGATGGCCTTTTGGCGACCCCTGTGAGAGAGTTGCTTGAACCCTTAAGAAGCGATCAGGATCCACAGGTTAAGAACTCCTGTTAGAGTATGTCCAACCATAGCTTTCTCTTTTGACTTGTTGAAGGCTCGTGTGATGACTGCCATCTGCTGTGCCCCTCTTGTCACACCCTGTCCCCTAGCTACTGGGTCAAGCACATATCTGGACTCCTTTTTTTCTCTTTTCCAAGCTTCCCAGGTAGGCTGTGCTCTGGAATCCACTCTATGTTTCTTTTCCTGTTCTCCTTTTTCAAGTCTGTTGCTGGATGATCTCACCTGTCAGACTCCGCAGCTTCCTCCAAACCTCTAGGCTTCCTCTTTCAGCATCTCAGCTAATCTCTCCTGTCACGCTTTCACTTCCCTGGACACTTGTAATCCTGACCCTGAATTCCTCTATTCTCAGTTTTGCGTTTTGCAATCCTTGGTATAAAACCCATGACCTTGCACATGTCAGCAACGTGTTCTATTATTGATACCCCCTTAAGTTCCCCATTGTTTGGTCCTACTATATGGAGACATAATTAATAAAGAAAAAATGCATGTTTTCTGAATTGCCATTACCTAGTCTAAGTCTTCACTTGCTTAGAGGGTCAGAAAGATCTTCCTTCTTGGTCTGATTGCTCAGCTTTTCAAAGCAGCCCTTAGACTGTCACCAGAGTTTTCTCTTCCTGAAATGTAGTTTGACTGAGTCATTTTTCCAACCCAAACCAACACACACATTTCCCATTGGATGTCTCCTCAACTGGATTTTAATAGTTAATAGGGCAAAAAAAAATCAAAATTGAAAATTGATTTATTAAACACAGTGTATTAACCAAAGTCCAGTGGGTTTCTTTACTGCAGAGACTCAAGACAGGTCACCACCACTTGAATATCCAAAGCATGTAAAAGTAGATCAGTTCTCAATTTCATTTAACCTTTAGAGCATTTGCACATTAGGAAAGATGCCAGAGTGGCAGAGCTACCTGCCAGATAGTAGCCCAGGTCCTCGAGTCTGTGTGCAGAAGAGTTCTCCAGCATATATACTCTAGTAGAAACACCTGGACCATTAGGCACATGAGAATAAATTGTTGTGTTCAGTCTATAAGACTCAAAGCTATCGGTTATAGTATTTAGTCTATCTGTTCAATACAGAACACATTCAGGTCAAGTTGCATGCCAAGGACTAAACGACCATTTTCAGCCCAGCTCAGGGGTTTTAATAATAGTAATAGGTCACATGGATGGATATAGTGAGAACTCTGGGATTTTGGTTTGTTGAAAAACACAGAAATATTTTAAGAATATGGTTTCCTTTAAATCATAGGTGTGAGGTATGGGGTGCTTCACAGCAGCTGACTATGATTTGCCTCGTGCTCTAGCAGGGGTGTGGTTTTGCCAGCTGCAGATAGTGTCTTCAATTATGTGATGTTTAGAATTCTGGAGATTTTTCAGAGGTTGTATAAATTCTAGGACCCCAACAGGCAGTGTGGGTTGTTGGTAGGTTATTGGTTGGTTGTTGGTAGTTGTTAGTTTTTTTCAGTTGTGGTTTGTTAATAGTTGCATGCAAAGAAGAAACAAGGAGAAGGAGGAGGAAGAGAAGGAGAAGGAGGAGGAGGAGGAACAGGAGGAACAGGAGAAGAAGACAAGAAGAAGAAGGAGAAGAAGAAGAAGAAGAAGAAGAAGAAGAAGAAGAAGAAGAAGAAGAAAGAAAGAAAGAAAGAAGATTAGATATCTGATAGCAAAGATCAAACTTGCCCCCAAGGACTTGATCCTCCTACTCAGCAGGAAGTAGTGTAATGATAATGCCACCTCTTTCCAATTCCTGACTTTATTCAGGGATTTCCTTCTGTTCCTCTCCATTCCATCTCCCCCGCCCCCTTACCTAGTGTTAGGGTGTTGAAAGAGTGGAAGAAAAGGGACAGAGAGGGTTGGAAAAAAAGAATGCACAAAACAGTAAAATGTCAGCTGCTGATGGCACTTCTATTAAGTAGCTCTGTAAAAAGCAGACATTATCTTATTTTATCCTCTTGACCAGTAGAGTGTTACCATTGTCCCATTTCACATAGAGGGAAAGTAAATCTTAGAAAGGCAAATAAGTTAGAGACAAGAGACTCAGAATTTGAATATAGGTCATTTGGCTTCTGGGTCCTTGATATTAATCACATGAAGCCTACATCCATGTAATATGATCAGAAAGGATGGGCTTCTGATACAATTTGGATGGTTATTATGTTAACATCTAGACGATTTACTCCAAATGTTTTTATTTTGATATTTTTGGTTGTCAAAACTGGGAGATAACTCTGAATTCCAGTCACTAGAGACCAAAGATGCTTCTAAAATAGATCGCAGTACACTGGGCAGCACTACAAGAAACAGCTATCTGTTCACAATGCTATCATGCTAAGGTTGAGACACTTTGACTAAACATTTCATATATTTAGGCAACAGAGCTCCAATATTAGTAAAAAATTCATGCTCTTGTTTAGAAAAATAAGCATACTTACTCTTTTTATACTTTATTTACTTTTTATTCTTTTATTTATACTTTTTATTCTGCTTTATACCTTAGTAGCCCCCCCCCCAAAAAAAAAGAAAAGAAAAGAGTGCTAACCAGTGGCTTTGGTGTTCAGAAGTGTCAAGCCTTGGCCATTTGGGGAGGGAAAAGCAGCTCACAAAGACTGGCCACAAATAAAGAGCTTGGTTTGGCAGGACTTCAGGAACAGTATATGGTAGCTGAATAAATTCCTTTTGAAAGAATGCCAAGGCTTTCTGGTTTCCTAGTAACATCATTTCTCTGACATTCCTCCCATATTTGGATTTTTAACATCCTGACACCTATTTTACTGCAAAGCAACAAAAGAAATTTTTGGAAAGGACATTAGAAGAGTTTTGGAGGGAGGAAAAGAAACCTAAAGAACATCTGGCCTGACATCTGCTCACCCCTTCTGGTGTATGATGCCCATATTCCAACATCATCGATGATGCAGAGATGCAACCCTCTCGAGAGCCCAGAACATTTCCCAAAACACCATTCAATTCACTTTGTGTTGACTTACTACTTCTGGGTATGGAGCCTGCTCTGAAGTGTGGTTATTATACCTGGTAAGTCTCCATTAGAGAAAGTTAATTTTTCTTTGTCAACAAGTATCATCTGCAAAGATCTTCTTGGTTAGGGGTGGGGCTCCCTCTTCTCAGTGCTGAGATACTTTGGGCCTTGGTGCATGCTGCCACAGTCTCTCTGAGTTCACAAGTTGCATTGGTTCTGCTGTGTCTGAAAGATAGTTTCCTTAGAGCCATCCACAACCTCTGGCTCTGAAATCTTTTGACTTCCTCTTCCACATGGAGCCCTGAGCCCTGAGGTTGGGGAGGATAAATATATCCCATTTAGGACAGACTCCTCCCTTTCAGAACATTGTGGGTCTCTGCTTGACTTCTAATCTATTGCAAGAAAAACTTTGATGGTGGCTGAATGTGACACTGACCTATGGGTATAGCAGAATGTCATTAGGAATCATTTTATTGCTCTGTTCCTTTAGTAAAACAATAGTATTGAGTTTTCTGTGAGGCCCATGGCTTGGCCAATCCTAGCAGTGTCAGGCATGGGTTCCATCTCATGGAGTGGACTTTAAATCTAATAAGAGAGTGCCTTGTTACTCTTGGGCACATTGGTGCCACTATTGCATTAGCATAGTTCTCAGGCAGGTCGCAGTTGTAGGTCAGTAGGGACAAAGGCTGTAGTTCAGGCATGAGCTCAACTTCTCCATGCTCAATGAGATATATTAAGTGCTGTCTTCAGGACCTTACCACCAGTTTGTGGAGAATAACCAATAGTTTTGGCAGTAGCCTGAGATGTTTGATGGTTTCTGTGGAACCTCTTTGGCCAACAATTCAGCAAGATGTCATCCCTTCCCATCAATGGACATTTAGGTAGGGTAAGATGTCTAGATGGAGCATCGTCTCCCCATAATTTTGTAGGTCCATTTAGATTTTTCCTATATATTTGAGGAGTCCCTAGGTCCCCTGAATACCTCTCAATGCTAGCTATCCATCCTCTAATTCTCTTCCTCTCTCTCCCTCCCCATTTAGTCCTCCTCTCCAGTTTCCTCCCTCACCTCTTCATAAAAATATATTCTATTTTCCTTTCCTTGGAGGATCTCTCCTACCCTTTAGTCCCTGGCTTGGTACCTAACTTCTATTGTTTTTTTTTTTTTTTTTTTCGAGACAGGGTTTCTCTGTATAGCCCTGGCTGTCCTGGAGCTCACTCTGTAGACCAGGCTGGCCTCGAACTCAGAAATCCACCTGCCTCTGCCTCCCAAGTGCTGGGATTAAAGGCATGCGCCACCACGCCCGGCTCTAACTTCTATTGTTACGTGGATTGCAGCATGTACATTGAAGACTTAAAAACTAACATATACCTATGGAAAAAACATGCAATATTTGTCTTTTGAGGATTGGATAATCTCATTCAGCTTGATTTTTTTCTAACTCCATTCATTTTCCTGTGAATTTCATAGTTTCATCCTTCTTAACAGCTGAATAGTATTCCACTGTGTAAATGTACTACATTTTGATTATCCATTTATATGTTGATAGACATCTAGGCTGTTTTCAATTTCTGGCTATTATGAGTAGAGCAGCAATAAACATGGATGAACACATGTCTCTGTAGTAGAGTACAGAGTCCTTTGGGTTTGTGCCCAAGAGTGGTACAGCTTTAGCTTGAGAAAGATCTATTCCCAGCTTCCTGAGGAAATGACACAATGATTTCCATACTGATTTTACAGTTTTTCACTCCCACTGGCAGTGAGGAAGTGTTCCCCTTTCCCACATCCTTACCAGCATGTGCTGTCAATTGTTTTATTGATCACCAGTCTGACTGGTGTAAAATGAAATCTTAAAATAGTTCTACTATGCATTTCCTTAATGGCTAAAAATGTCAAACATTTCTTAAAGTGTTTCTCAGTCATTTGTATTATGTATTTTGGGAATGCTGTTTAGTTCTGCATCCCATTTTTCAGTTGGGTTATTTGATTTCTTGATGTTCAGGTTTTTAAGTTATTTATATATTTTTAGATACAAATTTCTATCTGATGTAAAAGTTGCAAAGACCATTTTTGGTCTGTAGCTTGCTATTTTGCCCACATGATGGTGATCTTTGTGATAGAGAAGCTTTTTTGGCTTCATGGGGTTCTATTTATTAATTGCTGTCCTTAGTGTCCGTGCTGTAAGTGTCTTGTTTAGAAAGTCCTTTCCTATGTTAACGAATTCAGGGCTATTCCCAACTCTCTTGCCTATCAGATTTAGGGTATCTGGTCTTATGCTGAGGTCCTTTATCCATTTGAAGTTGAGTTTAGTACAGGGTGATAAGTATGGTTGGATTCTTCACATGCAGCCGTTCCGTCTGACCAGCACTAATTGTTGAAGATGTTGTCTTTTTCTTCATGTGCATTTCTGGTTCCTTTGTAAAAAAAAAAAAAAAAAAAGTAGTGTGTGTGTGTGTGTGTGTGTGTGTGTGTCCACTGGTGTATGGACTTATATCTAGCTCTTCGATTTGATTCCATTGACCAGCACGTCTGTTTTTATGCCAGTCCCATGCTGTTTTTATCGCTATAGCTTCTCTACTTCAACTTGAAATTGGGCATGGGGTTACCTCCAGCAGTTTTTGTATTGTTCAGGATTGTTTCAGCTATGTTCCTCTATGAAGCTTGAAAATGTCCTCGCAGTTCCTTTGAAGAATTGTATTGGAATTTTGATGGAGATTGCATTGACTGTTTTTGTAGGTTTGGTTTTGCTCGCATAGCAGTTTTCACTAAATTATTCTTACCAATCAATCCATGAGCACAGGAGATCTTTCCATCTCCTGATATCTTCTTCAATTTCCTTCTTCTATGTCTTAAAGTTTTTATTATATAGGTGTGGTGTGGACTTATTTTCATTCAAGTCCACAAAGTCTTTCATTTCTTTCTTAATTTCTTCCTTGGCTCATTTTTCATTTAGTAGTGAGTTGTTTAGTTTCCATGAGTTTGTAAGCTTTCTGTTGTTGATGATAGCCAGTTTTAATCCATAGTGGTCAGAGAGGGTGCTATTTCAGTTTTCTTACATATGTTGAATCTTGCTCTGTATCCAAATATGTGGTCAATTTTGGAGAAAGTTCCATTAGCTACTGAAATGAAAATGTATATTCTTTTGTATTTGGGTGAAATATTTGGTAGGCATTTGTTATTTGATTTATGACATTATTTGACTCTAGTGTTTCTGTTCAGTTTTTTTTTTTCCTGTGGATGACCTGTGGGATATTGAAGCCACCAACAAACACTCTATAAGGGTCAATGTGTGTTTTTTAGCTCTAGTACTATTTATTTTACAAACTTAGTGCCTTTGTATTTGATGCACAGATGTTAAGAACTGCAATATCCTCTTGGTGGATTTTCTGCCCCTTGGTAAATATGTAGTGTCCTTCCCTATCTCTTCTGATTAGTTTTGGTTTGAAGTCTATTTTGTCAGGTATTAGATTGGCTTCACCTGCTTGTTTCTTGGGTCTATTTACTTAGATTATCTTTCTCCATCCTTTTATCTTTAGGTGATGTTTATCTTTGGGGGTAAGGTGTGTTTCTTGGAGGTAGCAGAAGAATAGATACTGTTTTCTAAAGTTCAGTGGGTAGCAGAGAAGAATGGAAATAGTCTAGGGGAAAAGGTTGGTTCTTGGCTATAGTTTTAATTTTTTTTGCAAGGAAACTAATAGTTTAACAATATCTTCAACAAAATTATAGAAGAAAACTTCCCTAACCTAAAGAAAGAAATGCCCATGAACATACAAGAAGCCTATAGAACTCCAAATAGACTAGACCAGAAAAGAAATTCCTCCCACCACATAAGAGTCAAAACAACAAATGCACAAAACAAAGAAAGAATACTAAAAGCAGTAAGGGAAAAAGGTCAAGTAACATATAAAGGCAGGCCTATCAGAATTACACCAGACTTCTCACCAGAGAATATGAAAGCTAGAAGGTCCTGGGCAGATGTCATACAGACCCTAAGAGAACACAAATGCAGGCCCAGACTACTATACCCAACAAAACTCTCAATCACCATAGGTGGAGAAACCAAAGTATTCCATGACAAAACCAAATTCACACAATATATTTCCACAAATCCAGCCCTTCAAAGGGTAGTAAATGGAAAACTCCAACACAAGGAGGGGAACTACATCCCTGGAAAAAAAAATGTAATCTTCCAACAAAACTAAAGGAGATAGCCACATGAACGGAATTCCAGCTCTAACTACAAAAATGACAGGAAGGAACAATTACTTTTCCTTAATATCTATTAATATCAATGGATTCAATTCCCCAATAAAAAGACATAGACTATCAGATTGGGTACGTAAACAGGACCCAACATTTTGCTGCATACAGGAAACCCACCTCAGTGACAAAGACAGACACTACCTCAGAATAAAAGGCTGGAAAACAATTCTCCAAGCCAATGGTCCCAAGAAAAAAGCTGGAGTAGCCATTTTAATATCGAATAAAATAGACTTTCACCCTAAAGTGATCAAAAAAGATAAGGAGGGACACTTCATATTTATCAAAGGTATGATCTACCAAGATGAATTCTCAATTCTGAACCTCCGTGCTCCAAATCAAAGGACATCTACATTCATAAAAGGAACTTTACTAAAGCTTAAAGCACACATTGTACCACACACAATAGTAGTGGGAGATTTCAACACTCTACTCTCTGCAATGGACAGATCATGGAAACAGAAACTAAACAAGGACACAGTGAGGCTAACAGAAGTTATGAAGCAGATGGATTTAACAGATATCTATAGAACTTTTTATCCTAAAACAAAAGGATATACCTTCTTCTCAGCACCTCATGGTACCTTCTCCAAAATTGACCATATAATTAGTCACAAATCAGGCCTCAACAGATACAGGAAGATTGAAATAATTCCTTGTATTCTATCAGATCACCATAGACTAAAGCTGCTCCTCAATAAAAACATAAACAATAGAAGGCCAACATACACATGGAAGCTTAACAACACACTACTCAATGATAACTTGGTCAAGGAAGAAATAAAGAAAGAAATTAAAAACTTTCTAGAGTTTAATGAAAATGAAGCCACAACATACACAAACTTATGGGACACAAGGAAAGCAGTCCTAAGAGGAAAACTCACAGCTTTAAGTGCCTACAAAAAGAAACTGGAGAGCGCATACACCAGCAATTTGACAGCACACCTGAAAGTGCTAGAGCAAAAAGAAGCAAATTCACCCAAGAGGAGTCAAAGGCAGGAAATAATCAAACTCAAGGCTGAAATCAACCAAATAGAAACAAACAAACAAACAAAAACTATACAAAGAATCAACCAAACCAGGAGCTGGTTCTTTAAGAAAGTCAACAAAATAGATAAACCCTTAGCCCGACTAACTAGAGGGCACAGAGACAGTATACTAATCAACAAGTTCAGAAATGAAAAGGGAGACATAACAACAGACACTGAGGAAATCCAAAAAATCATGAGATCCTACTACAAAAGCCTATACTCAACAAAACTGGAAAACCTGGATGAAATGGACAATTTTCTAGACAGATAGCAGGTACCAAAGTTAAATCAAGATCAGATCAACGATCTAAACAGTCCCATATCTGCTAATGAAATAGAAACAGTCATTAGTAGTCTCCCAACCAAAAAAGGCCCAGGACCAGATAGGTTTAGTGCAGAGTTTTATCAAATCTTTAAAGAAGACCTAATACAAATACTCATCAAACTATTCCACAAAGTAAAAACTGAAGGCACTCTACCCAATTCATTCTATGAAGCCACAATTACTCTTATACCTAAACCACACAAAAAGCTAAACAAGAAAGAAAACTTCAGACCAACTTCCCTAATGAATATCGATGCAAAAATACTCAATAAAATTCTTGCAAACCGAATCAAAGAACACATCAAAACGATCATCCACCATGATCAAGTAGGCTTCATCCCAGGGATGCAGGGATGGTTCAATATATGGAAATTCATCAACGTAATTCACTACATAAACGAGCTCAAAGAAAAAAACATATGATCATCTCATTAGATGCTGAGAAAGCATTTGACAAAATCCAACATCCCTTCATGATAAAAGTCTTGGAAAGATCAGGAATTCAAGGCCCATACTTAAACATAGTAAAAGCAATATACAGAAAAGCAGTAGCCAACATCAAACTAAATGGAGAGAAACTTGAAGCAATCCCACTAAAATGAGGGACTAGACAAGGCTGCCCACTCTCTCCCTACCTATTCAATATTGTACTTGAAGTCCTAGCCAGAGCAATTAAACAACAAAAGGGAATCAAAGGCATATGAATTGGAAAGGAAGAAGTCAAATTATCACTATTTGCTGATGATATGATAGTATACTTAAGTGACCCCAAAAACTCCACCAGAGAGCTCCTAAACCTGATAAACAACTTCAGCAAAGTAACCGGATATAAAATTAACTCAAGCAAATCAGTAGCCTTCTGCTACACAAAGGATAAACAGACAGAGAAAGAAATTAGGGAAACAACACCCTTCACAATAGTTACAAATAATATAAAATATCTTGGTGTAACTCTAACTAAGCAAGTAAAAGATCTGTTTGACAAGAACTTCAAATCTCAGAAGAAGGAAATTGAAGAAGATCTCAGAAGATGGGAAGATCACCCATGCTCATGAATTGGCAGGATTAATATAGTAAAAATGGCTATCTTACTGAAGGCAATCTACAGATTCAATGCAATCCCCATCAAAATTCTAACTCAATTCTTTACAGACTTAGAAAGAGCAATTTGCAAATTGATCTGGAACAACAAAAAATCCAGGATAGCCTAAACTATTCTCTACAATAAAGGAACCTCTGGTGGAATCACAATCCCAGACCTTAAGCTGTACTACAGAGCAATTGTGATAAAAACTGCATGGTATTGGTACAGTGACAGGCAGTTAGATCAATGGAACAGAACTGAAGACCTAGAAACGAACCCACACACCCATGGTCACTTGATCTTTGACAAAGGAGCTAAAACCATCCAGTGGAAAAAAAGACAGAATTTTCAAGAGATGGTGCTGGCTCAATTGGCAGTTAGCATGTAGAAAACTGCAAATCGATCCATTCCTATCTCCTTGTACAAAGCTCAAGTCCAAGTGGATCAGGGACCTCCACATTAAACCAGATACATCAAAACTAAAAGAAAAGAAAGTGGGGAAGAACCTCGAGCAAATAGGCACAGGGCAAAATTTCCTAAAGAAAACATCAATAGCTTCTGCTCTAAGATCAAGAATTGACAAATGGGACCTCATAAAGTTGCAAAGATTCTGTAAGGCAAAAGACACTGTCAGCAGGACAAAACAGCCACCAACAAATTAGGAAAAGATCTTTACCAACCCTATATCTGGTAGAGGGCCAATATCCAATGTATACAAAGAACTCAAGAGTTAGACACCAGAGAACAAAATAACTCTATTAAAAAATGGGGTACAGAGCTAAACAAAGAATTCTCAACTGATGAATACCAAATGGCTGAGAAGCACCTAAAGAAATGTTCAACATCCTTAGTCATCAGGGAAATGCAAATCAAAACAACTCTGAGATTCCACCTCACACCAGTCAGATTGGCTGGGATAAAAAACTCAGGTGACAGCAGATGCTGTAGAGGTTGTGGAGATAGAGGAACACTCCTTCATTGCTGGTGGGATTGCAAGCTGGTACAACCACTGTGGAAATCAGTATGGCGGTTCCTCCGGAAATTGGGCATAGTTCTACTGGAGGACCCAGCTATACCACTTCTGGGCATATACCCAGAAGATGCTCCAACATGTA
>NW_022196906.1:48081621-48095077 GCF_008632895.1 Mastomys coucha | reverse complement strand
ATTGTTCTGGCAGCATGTGTATAGTAGAGGATTGCAAAATCAATCATCAATGGGAGGAGAGGCCCTTGTCCCTGTGAATGCTCTGTGCCCCAGTGTAGTGGAATGCTTGGGCCAATAAGTGGGAGGGGGTGAGGTGGCAAGCATGGGGAGGGGGGAGCCAACAGGGGTTTGTTCTTGTTTTTGTTTGTTTGTTTGTTTGTTTGTTCCTGTGAGGGGAAACTGGGAAAAGAAAAATCATATGACATGTAAATAAAGAAAATATCTAATTAAAAAAAAAGAAAAAAAAAACAATATTGGGGTCATTCCAAAAAGGCCATATCAAAATAGCACAGACTAAGTGTCATAAACACCAGAATCTTATTTTCTGGAGACCAGATTTCAAAATTAGAGAGCTAGAAGTCAGTTTGCTATTCAACCACTCCTTCTATAAGAATGGGTGTGGAGGGGGAAGCAGATATTGTTTGTCTCATTTATAAGTGCATTAATTCAGTCACAGAGGCCCATTCTTACCAGGTGTCATGGTGGGAATCAGCTACTTGGGAAGTCAAGATAGAAGAGTCAATTGAGTCTGGGAGTTTAGACCAACCTGGGCCACGTAGAAAGATATTCCTTCATGAACACTGCCTCCAAAATAAACAAATGAAAACAATACAAAAATAAACTATATTATCACACAGGAGCTAGAACTTCACATACACATTATTAGGGGAATATACAAACAATTAACCATAACACCATGGCTATAGAGATGTCAATATTCAGTGGGAAATGGTGTCAATCCCCAAATGTTTCCAAAATATCTGGAGTCTTTAATCAAATAGACAAATCATCCATACATGTGAATTTTTCACTTTCTTTCCATCTTAATCTCACAGCTAAAATTCTAGGCAGAGATTATGAAATAGATATAAATAGACTGAAAGCATCATTATATGTAATTTGGAAAGTGTTTTGCTGGCATACATCTGCAAGCACTTCAGGAACACTTTCAAGCTGTGTTTACATGATATTAAACATCTGGATGAAAATTGAAAAAAATAATCAATTTGGATTGAAAACAAAACACAAGTACAGATTTCAGTGTCCTGGCCCCTGGAATTGTATATGCAGCACAGATCTTCACAGCCCAGTAATGAGATAATGGTGCCTAAGAAGGGGCACCAAAATGGCCAGGGGGCAAAGGGGGCTTCCGTGGGAAGGCAGACTTTAAAAAGAGAACTCTATTGTTCATGCAAAGAAGGGAAAAGACTAATATGAAGAACATGAGTCATAAAAATCCAAACTACTGGATCCAGGAGGTTTAAATCTTTAAGACAATGACTTCAATTCAACTGAAAATCCAGTAAATCCTTGTTATCAGGGGATGGGTCTTTCAGGAAACTTAAGCTTCTAGATAGTCAATAAATTCTTAAGATACTTGAAGTTGCACAGTTTATTTTCACCCTTGCATGTAGAAAGCTTTTCAAAACATGGAACTTTCTTCCAGTCCTCTTTTCTGGAATATATTTTACCTTGGTTGCTACTTTAGTTCAGTATGTCTCGTACACTTGTAGCTCAGTGGTCCCTGGTAATGAACTCAGAGTATTAATACACTTCTGTTACTGCCTCTATTTGTTAAGAGTTCTCTTTTTCATTTTTCCCATTCCTGGCTTTGTTCTTGTAACTTGTGTTAAGATAGGCTCTGTCAGAAACAGGCCATGAAATAAAGACCTGACAAGATGTTTTCTTGAGAGTTAATGCCAGTAGTTCCCAGTATGTCCCAGTACACTCCAGTGTGCCCCAGTATGTCCTACCATGACCCAGTACATCCCAGTATGTTTCATCATGTACATTCCAATGCAGGCTGCCATGGGCCAGGAAATGGGAGATTAGTAACCTCTGATGTTCTAATTGGAGGCCCTGTTCTTTGAGGGTATCTGGAGCTTGTTGCCCTGAACCTCTATAAGACTCTGTAGAGCTGGACCTCAGTGAAGGAGGACTCAGGCCTATTCCCCATCCTTCCCACTGTTCTTCAAGTGTTCTTCTTCCACTTCTACTTCCAGAAGCCTGAAGTTCCCTTCAGTAAGAAGAAAACCATCAAGGTTTCAGGAAGATGAGTGATAGGCCATGTGGGCATGGGAAGGGATTATTATACCCAGCTCTGGTACCCTACTGCTCCCTCTTGTTCTCATGCCTAACAGAGTTTTGAAGTAAAGAAAGTTTTGGAGTAAAGAAATGACATTTTCAAGTACCTTAGGACCTTACTTCCTGATTTCCTTCTGGTTCTTGGCTATAGTTGCAATACATTTTGCAAGGAAACTAATAAATATTGAGAGTCCCTTCAAAAAAGCCAACCAAAATAATTTTTTAAATAAGGTGAAAGGACACAAAGTAGAAGCTTATGTTAGGCAACTTCTCCAGAAGTTTATACTGACTTCTTTCTGTTATTTCAGGTCATTAAAAATGGCCAGAATTCCAAAGTATCCCGGTATATGTGGTTGAAGTTTCCAAGAGAAACACACAAATAAAAGTGATGAAACTGAGTCAAACATAACTCATTGTCATACGCTGGCATATGGCTCTCTGTTTGCACAGCCAGACTGGGAACTTCAGATCAGAGAATATATAAGGACCCAGGGCACAAAGCATTCTGGGTAACAAACAAAATTATCTCCTCCATCTTCATCTAATGGAAGGGCACTTGATGAGAACTGACTCAGGATTGTGTAGAGAATGTGGTCCTCAGAACGGGCATCTGAAGAGGTCTAGGACAGACAGGCAGCCTTCGAATCACTTCAGTTCATGAAAAGTTAGAAGGAGCCTAGGCTTTAGTTTGATGTTCATAGGCTAGAACGAGGCTGGTGACAGTGATGTCAGTGAAGAGGGGGATGCCACAACTTGGCAATGTTTGTGCCCGTGGTCCCCATTACTCAAGAGGCCAAGATGGGAGAATCACTTGAATCTAGTTAGGGTAATATGCAAGAATCCATCTTTTAAAAGTCAAGGTCAAGAGCTATAAGGTGTTAGATAGAGGAAAGAAAAAGTAAAATTTAGAGGCCCATGGAAGACTTACAATTAGAATTCAATAGGACATTAGATGCTAATATAGGAATAATACAAAAGTAAGAAAACAAAGTTTATGACCACAGGTCTGGGGACTCAGAGCCTTTGGTCACAATGAGGACCTTAGAAAGGCAGATTGCTCAGATCGGAAGCTGAAAGCCTGTGTCACACTGACCCTACCCTTACACAAGGGGAGAAGACGACAACAGATTGTACTCTTGGGTTTCCAAAGCTCTCCTTTTTTTTCTGCCAGTAATCCCCCTTCTTAGTAACTTTTGCTGAAACACCACCTGTATGAAGGGAGAAAGTAGGTGTCCTGTACACTTATTTTTCTGAATGGAACCTTAATATTTGATCGCTATATTTAATCAAATTTATCAAGAGGAATTAAAGTATGAGTTACAGGAATGTGGAAGATGAACTGAGTTCCTGACTTCTCAACAAATTATGTGCCTGAGACAAAATCCACATTGAGGAAAGGAACACAATTTGGAAGGCAAGAAGAACACAAGCCAACTGGAACCATGGTGTCAATAAGCTTTGCTCTGGGGGAGGGGTGGTGCACTCGAACACGGTCACTGTAACTCAGATATTATATTATACAATGCTATCCTGAAATTCATCCACTCGTAAATGTCTACATAATACAAATTTGGCAAAGCTCTAAAACCCAACTAAGACTGATACTAACAGCCAAAAGAGCAAATTGCTGAAGCACTGAAGACCTGTATTCTACGGTTGATGCATATTTTGAAAAGTCTCTCTCTCTCTCTCTGCATGTATATGTGTGTGTGGGGGGGGGGTAGGTGTGAGTATGTGAGTGAGAGAGGGGGGCTTTAGATGACCGTGCAGGCCAAAGAAGGCATCAGTTCCTTTGGAGCTGGAGTTACAGGAGGTTGTGAGTCACCAGATAATGAATGCTGGGAACCAAATTCAGATGCTCTGCAATACATGCCCTTAACTTCTAATCATCTCTCTAGCTTCAGATAATATGCTGTAATGAAAATAAATGTGATATTCTTAGCTAAAGAAGGATTTCCCACATTTGCTGTAGTGTTTGAGGTGTGAAGATGTTCATGTCAGCACCCAAGAAACCAGGCAATGATGGGGATATTCTAAGGGTCCTGCTAAAAGGTTACAATGTCAATTTGTGCCCTTTCTCAGAATGATCAAAGCTTTATGGCAACCAGACATCAGTCCCAGGGCTTAGAAGATTCCTCCAGTAGAAGTATTCATGGCTTCAACCAGACAAATTGGCTTTGAATCGAAAGGGAGAGATCAATGAAAGAACAAAGCCAAAGGAAGACATGGGAAGGAAAGTATTGGCTAATCTAAAGACAAGAATCAACAGTTCAAAATCCTGGGAAAGGGAGGAGAGGGAGGAGAGAAAGAGACAAAGAAACTGAAAAGAGGTTTTGATTAACTCCTGCCTTTGGAGACAGACTAGCAGCTGAGGTGAAATGAAAGATCAGTATTAGAGAAAGAGCTTGTGACATCAGATGAAAGTCAATAGTAATGCAAGCAAGTAGAAGGGCCACAAAGAAGAATGATAGTATGTATGATAGTGTGCCTTAAACTAGGTCACTGACCTGGGTTCTAGTACTACCTGCCCCTAACTCTGGGCAAGGCACTCCATCATTTTAGACATGCTCCTTCTTATCTAAAGTGATGAGGTAGGACTGAGTGGCCTTGAGCACCCTCTTCTCTTTTCTCCACCCCTATATTCAACATAGACATTATGAAATCGGAGACTTACATAAATGAAGCCTTCCAGATTGGAACACGTATTTAGCTTTCCTAAGGATAAATTTTTTGAAGGGAAGAATAAAAGGTTCCACTCAACACTTGGCAAGCAACATTTGTTCTGTATAATAATTAGCAAGTAAGCATTATTTGTCATATAATTATAATAAAATTAAAAGGGAAATTTAGGGCATTCAGTTTTCCTTCCCATAGATCAGAGGGATGATTAACATAAACCATGGAGAATGGGAGCTGAAGGCGGATCCAGGGAGCCAATGCCAATTTCAGAAAAAGAGTTCTAGTCTAGAAAACCTCAGGAATTCTGTTCGAATCTCACCTGCCACTCCAAGCACTTGGACATTCAATTTCTCCTCTGCTTCAATTTGGTATGAATGTGGAGGAACAAATTCAGATCCTGTGTAAGAGCAATATATGTTTCCAGCCCCAGATAGTACATCCTAATGAAAACAAACATGATATTCTTGGCTATAAGAAAAAATTTTCCACTTCTGTATTAATGTGAAGTGTGAATCCTAAAGTAATTCCAAGGGAATCTTAAAGATCTGGAACTCCAGCCTCCCACAGCATCTCTGCCTGTGACTCTCCAGGAAACATTATTCTTATGTCTAGGTCTTAATGACATAATTTTATCTACTTTCAAAGAAGGTAAAGGAATTTATGGAATTGGCTACACAGGTAATGGAAGAGTGGAGACGTCAGAGCTAGTGAGGCAATCTGAACACTAGTTGCAACAGACAGCCATTGGCACTCTGAGCTGGAAGGACATAAAACAGGAGACGCTCTGATGGCAACCTAGATGCTGAGGTCACTTGATAGAGCATGAGGGTCACAGACAAGACACAGCTGCCATCAGAAAGCAGAGATTCAGGGATAGAGGGCTGGGAAGAATGCCCTTGATACTCATTCCCCTGCTCCCACTCACCCCAAGTCTTCAGCCAGCTAAAACAAAGCAAAACTAACAAAACTAAAAACCTACAAAAGCAGAATACTGTACAGCCAACAAAGGAAAAGTTTCAAAAGACACACATTCTAGTTTGCTTTAGGTTACCGTGAGAAACACCACAACTAAAAGCAACGTGGGAGGAAAGGGTTTACCTCATCTTGTAGTCATGGCAGGAACTTCAGCAGGGCAGAGACCTGAAGCAGAAACCATGGTGGACTCTGCTTACCTGATTTCTCCCAGGCTCAAGTCTAGCTACCAATCATTCACAGCCCTTCCCCCTTTTCCCCCCTCACTCCCTTCCCCTCTCCCCCCTTGCTCCCTCCCCTCCTTCCCCCACTTCCCTCCTTGCCCATGGATGGTACAACCCAGAGCAGGCAAGTTAGCAGTCAAGAATGTTCTCCACAGACATGCCCACGGGTTGATCTGATGGAGGCAAATCTTCAACAAAGGCTTCTTTTTCTCATGTGTGTTAAGGTGACAGCTAAGATCAGCATCACAGTGCATCAGTAGTGACTACAACTAGTAGAATTATTCATGGAATTTTTATCTTCCTCCTTTGTACTTATATTTTCCCATTTTCTTTTTTTTTTTTTTTTTTGGTTTTTTTGAGACAGGGTTTCTCTCTGTAGCCCCGGCTGTCCCGGTACTCACTCTGTAGACCAGGCTGGCCTCGAACTCGGAAATCCGCCTGCCTCTGCCTCCCAAGTGCTAGGATTAAAGGCGTGCGCCACCACCGCCCGGCCCCATTTTCTATAGTTAAGAGTGCACTGCATTTGAAAGAAGAGGTAGGAATCATAAAATCTTATTTTTGCTAGAAAGAACAAAATGTGAAAAGCCCCTCCCTTCTTTCAAGGCTGTTTTCCAGCCCCTTGTCCTGGTAGTTCAACAGTGAATGCCTTTACCTTTAAGTAACAGCTCTGGTGGAGCTATGATGGTTCTGTCAGAAGCTGCCTTTATGTCTACCTTGAAGTAAGTTATTAGTAGTGAGGCTGTCTTGAACAGCCCCTTGTCTTCTGGGTCAAGGCCACCTCAGCCCAGAGACAAGCACACTTGAATCTGGAGTCAGAGCATTACAAACCCCCTCCGTCCAAGCCTCCCTCCCTTCTGCAGTCAAGAGGTTTGCAGACACTCCCTTTCCATCCCACAAGAGGAGCCGGGCAAATGAGTCATAGCCCTGGCTCAGACTAAAGGAGGATTATTTTCTTAGCAGAAATGAGTCTATTTTATTTTCTGTTTCTTGACACCTTACAGATAGATATACTTTCCCCAGCAGATAGGCAATGTCTATAAAAACTGAGGAATTTTGTTTGCTGAAGTTTAAAAAAAAATGGCCAATGGAAGTTAGACATTCTCGTGTCCTAAGAGCTGCCAGGCTCCAAAGATGTAGTGGAAACAGTGAGAAGGTGGTTTGTGATGCTTCGACTCAAGACTCAAGTCTGCAGAGTGATGTTATTCTTCTAAAAATACACAAAGGCTCTGCTGAAATCTAGTTCCCCTTTCAGTTCCCAAACATTTTTTTAAAGAAAAAAAAAGTGCAAGGGTGGATTTGTAAAGAGAAGATCCACCTTGAATTTCACTATCTTCATGGGGTGATTGTCACGAGATATTGTTTAAGGACTTCCTTCTCTAACACTGGCTTTCCCATCTGGAGGCACAGATAATGTGCATTCTACTAACATTTCTCTTTAAACGCCTATGCCTGCAATCAGTTCCCTTTGTCTTGTCCCATGACAACAGACTGCATTCCATAGGAAACTAGAATGAAGATGTTATTTAGTTTGGATCTCTCTCTTCCATTGTTTAACTGCACATACACTATTTTATTCAACATCTGTCTCATTATGCAGAAATATGAGGCTGGGAACAGCTAACCGAATAGGGATTGCTATGTAAAGACTTACCTAGCAGACCTCTCAGGACACTTTGGTTCTTCCTTCTCTGTACCCATGAATATTTACCTCTGAGCTCAAATAAGCTGGTATTCAGAAGAGGTCTGGGATGGATGGACATATATGTGTTGGGAATACGTGTTCTCAGGACTTTTCTGTTGATCCCAGAACAAGAAGGTTCCTGTTTAATTGTTTTGCTGTTAGATATTGATTGTATCTGCATAATTCTCAGAAAGCACCAGTCCATGAAACTTGTACAGACAAATAAAAACAAAAATATACCTTCCAAGTACAAGAAAATAAAGTCTAAGTCACAAAAAACAATTTCTATTCCTGTTGTTAAATTTAGATTAGGTATTTAGAGATGGTATGTGTGTGTGTGTGTGTGTATTCGAGAGAGAGAGAGACAGAGACAGAGATAGAGACAGAGAAAGAGACCTATGGTGCTAGAGACTGACTCAGTATCTATCACTAAGCCACATACCCCCCATCCTGAATGCATTTAAGCCCAAAATACTGTCATGTGACATCATCATTGCCATTTTCCTCTGTAAAGTGGCTTCCGTAAACTTTTTATTTCTTTTTTCTTAGATATTTTCTTTATTTACATGTAAATTTCTCCTTTCCCAGTTTCCCCTCAAAACAAACAAACAAACAAAAACAACAAGAACAAACCCCTGTTGCCTCCCCCCTCCCCATGCCTGCCACCCCACTCTCTCCCACTTATTGGCCCTGGCATTCCCCTACACTGGGGCACAGAACCTTCACAGGGCCAAAGTCCTCTCTTCCTATTGATGATCAAATTTGCAATCCTCTACTATACACGTGTACAACAAACTTTTAAAAATTCTTTTCTTATTTATTTTTTGAGGCCAGGCCTTGCCCTGTGGGACAGTCTGACCTGGAACACACTATGCAGCCTAGGCTGACCTTGAACTTGTGGCTGGCAGACCTGTCCCAGCCTTCCAGTGCTGGAATTGTGGGCATGAGTTATCAGCTCTAACTCACCAAACATTTTAAATGACCCAGCTGTTTCTTTCCTGAGCATTAACTTGCATCCAATTTTGCATTCTCTTTTGCTTTTTATTTTTTTTAAATTAGGGTTTTATTTTTATCTATTTGTTTCTAAATAAGATCCATTAGACCAAAGGACTTATTTTTTCCCCATTATCAAACATTAGCAATGTGCCAACATTGAGCAGTTGCTTCCACACTCACTTCTTTTACTCTTTCACAGGGGACTGTGAAGAAGGTGCTAACGCAGGAGGGGACAGGGAGGTTAGGCCATTTCCCCAAGAACACACATTTTACATAGTTCTTTTTTTTTTTTTTTTTTTTTTTTTTTTTTTGCATTTCCTCAGATAAAACTTTTATCACCAAAGCCAATGAGTTTGCTCTTCCAGAAAACTCTTTCCTAGAACATAAAGTAGAGTTTCAATAGTGTTCTGTGAGGTCTACGTCTATATGAGAAGCCAAAGCACGCCTGTAACCCTGGACTACAGCAGTAAGTAGCAGTTGTCCTCTCCAGGCAGTCTTGAGGTCAGTTCTCCCTTATGAACATACTGACCTGAGACCCAGATTCTGACCTCGTGAAATGGGGTTAACAATAGGTTGTTGAATCTATACAATAGCCAAGTTTCAACTATGTTTCCAATCTTCAAAATGCAATTACAAATGGTTCAACCTAATGCACCTCTGGGTCTTAGTTCAGACAAAATGAATGCTCAGAGGATACTCGGGGAATCTAGCACCTTTAGGTGGGCGTTCCCTTCTTAATTTTCTCTCAGGTCAATAGTTTGCAATTGCTGTAGGAAGTTTATAGCCATGAGAAGCAGGCTTGCAGCTAAGTGAATATTAAAGCCTATAATGGAGGAGTACAATGAAAGCCCGTTGGATACTCAGAAGTCAACAGCGAACACTTTTCCCATTAGGTGCTTCTTCCTGGCTTGGCTGCTTGCTTGATTAGTTAATAAATTGCTTTTGTGAAAAAGAAAGTGAAAGGGGAATGCTGAGAACGTTTAGTACTTTACATTTAGTCCCATCAGCAAGAAACGCTTCCTCTCCAGCTCCCAGGCCAGAGGAGGACATCAGGTGTCCAACATTCCTCACTCCCTTCAGACAGGACCTCTCCTTGGAGCTAGGCTGACATCCAGCAAGGCTGACATCCAGCAAGTCCCAGAAACCTTCTGGTGGCTGCCCTCCACAGGGTTTACAGACACCTGCAGGGACCATGGAGGGCTTTTTAATTCAGTTCCCCCCATGCTGAAACACTAAGCATTCTTACCCACTAAGCCATCACCCCAGAAAAAAAAAAAAAAAACGTTTTAAAAATCAATTCATGCCTCTTGTGCTGGAGGCAAAACTTGGCTCAACAGCTTGATTGGCAGGGCGGGTCCAGCCTTCCAGGCCAAATCAGGCTGGGCGCTCACCCAACTCTCCGAACCAGCTCCACAAGCCACGCCCACACCGAGAGGCGTCTGAACTGCGGGGAGTTATCACTACCTGACTAGAGGTTTACTTCCTTACCAGGCGACAGGCCGCCTGCTTGTTCCTTCACAAGCGAACCGGCGTTACACTTCCCACAAAATTCCTGCAAGACTATTCGCTCCCCTCCCAACGCAAGGCAACACACACACACACAGATTTCCCTCAAAGCATCTAAGTGGTGAAGTTGAACAAAAACTCTTCACAACCTTAAACCTAACAATACACCTTTTTTCTGTGGACAGAGAGGTGCATTTGCACTTAGACAGTCTTGCAAACTTTGCCACACCCAAAGAAGGGGAGTACTGGCCCCGCACCACCTCACCAGGCTCCCAGTCCAGGGCTCCTGGTGTAGAGGAACCCTGGCTACTTAATCCCAGCCAGGAGCACTGGACACTCCTCCTCTCCCTCCCTCATACCCTACCCGCCACCAGCCCCAGCCTCCCTCCCCGCTCCACCCCCACCCCCACCCCCGGGGCTCTACCCTCGCGTGCAGGCACTGGCGGGCGGCGGGCGGGCCACTGGAGCAGGCTTGTCCTCTTCGGAGCCGCCCCCTGGCCCTAGTGTCTGGCCACACACTGCCCACTCTGCATCGCCCGGGCTCCATACTCTTTGCAGCCCATACCGTGTGTGCTACGTCCACCCGAGCCAGGAGCGCCCCTCAGGCGGGCGGTGGTGGATGCGCGGGCGGCAGCCCACAGTATGGATTCAGATTCTGGAGAGCAGAGCGAGGGCGAGCCCGGGACTGCTGCAGGTAGCGAGGGGGCAACCCTGCTGGGAGGGCTGGGTCTGGAGAGGAGGGGAGGCCAGCGCAGGAAATCGAGAGTATTTCTTGGAGCTGTGGGGCAGAAGGCCGGTCCCCAGCAGCCTGAACCCTTCCATGCCGAGACTGGGGACTGATTTGGGGGCGTCCTCCCACCCCACTGCACTTAGGTGCTTCGGAGAGACCGGAGGGACATTTTACCCGTGGATCGCACAGCGGCAGGGTCTCCAGCGGAGGCCTTGGGGCGCACTGCAAGGTGGGGGTGGGGGAAAGGAGAGCTTAAGATATTTGCGTTTTGTAATTTTCAGTGGAAACCGAACTGAAGTAACTTCCCATGTGTTGCCTAGTCTGCCATCCTGGGGCGGTGAGACCACGCTTCAGAGTCGGTAGGCAGAAAAGACTCGTGGGTAGATAAGGGCTCCTGGCTGGGCGTATGTCTGAGGTTCCGAGACTGCTGGGCAAACCGGTGCAGAAGTGCTAACCCATCCCTGTGGCGTGGCTAGCGGAGGAGAACCCCCATGCGGGGTCCCAAAGTGACACGCCTTCTCCTTTAAGAGGTTCCACCGGCTTTCCATAATCAATAGGAATTGGAAGCATAGGATAGGAGGATGCTTATTTAGAAAACTGCCTCTTCCCAGTACTGAGCAACAGGAAGAAGCTGCCCACAACCCTAGGTCGATTTTCCTCCTTGCTCACCCTACCTCCACCATCAGGCTTCGCCCCTCAGGCCCTTCCCTGGGGTCCAGGGTCCAAGACCACTCACTTTTTATCTACAGTCATCATTCTGTGCACCCAGCACAGCCCTCAAAGTTTGCTTGTCACAGACTATGACTGTCTGCTGTGAGTCTCCTAGCACAAACCTGTACACAGTCAGATCTTCACGCTTCCCAAGGGCACACCCGAGAGCCAACAGTGGGGAGCAGTTCCGGAAGGTCTATTAGACCTGTAGGGATCGCATAGTCAGGAATCAGGCTAGGATAGCATCTAGCCAAATGGTTTTGGTTGTTGTTAGTTTTTCCTTTTTTTTTTTTTTAATCTCCATTTTGCAGAGGTCCAGGTTCCCTGCTGTGGGCCCTGGGAGGCACCTCTCCTAGCTGCAGGAGGAGTGGGTAGGCTTCCTGGGGTAAGGTAGGCAGCAAGGGAGGTGCCTGTATGTGAAGATTCCAGTAACTCTGCAAGGGACTCCTGCTAGGTGTAGTGTGTGGATGCTGGTGCTGTCCATAAGCACTATTTGCATGCCTATATGTTTCTATGACTGTAAGGCACCAAGATTTCACTTCACAGGTGGCTTTTGGATCTTCTTTAATCATGTAATCCAGTAGGTGTCTCTAGTGGATATCAGTGTGTATCCAACTATATCGCCAGAGCTTGGGCTAGAGGGACACCAGACACATTGTCACTGACACTTTAGAAATCTCAGTTACATTGTCACAGCCCACTGACTTATTCTGTAGGTGGAAGCTAGGAAATTGAGGGATAGGGGAGGAAGGTAATGAGATTCCTTAAAGGGAGATGTGAGCAGGAGGAACTCTTAGTACTTAGACAGAAGAAGAGCTAAGGAATGCATACATATACATCCTAGTGTGCTCACCCTTCCAGCCTGCTTCAGCTCTAAATGTCACTGCCTGTCCCAGTAACTGACAGTCTGTGTGAGCCACACAGCTAGCAGCAGCGGCACCTTGTCACTCACAGGTCAGATGCTCCTGGAAGAGAAGGGCAGCCAGCGCTCACAAGCTGTCCTGTTTGTTTGCACCTTACTGTTGTCTGCACTCATTCCTTCTTTCCTGTGTCTCACGACTTGAACATTTATTTTAATGTCATGAGCCATTATGCTAAATGGCATTTAGTCTCACTCATTATTTTCAGTCTGAAAGTGTTCCCCTTAGTGACAAAGCTTCTTCAGAATCAGCGCTGTCTCTCCATCTCGCTCTGCTTGGAAGCTACTGTTGCAAATTCAGAGAGAATTTAAAAGGTAGACATTTATCCATAGAGGCTGTCCTTTGTCCTTACAGGAAACTTGCGTTCTTCTCCATACCAGTACCTCCTCCAGGTAAATGAGTCTGTAACAGAGAAAACGCAACAAAGAGCTCCTGAGAAAGGCACAATTGCTTACTTTGTAACCAGTTGAATTGTAAAGACTGCCATCTCATCTGTACATACAATGTAACTTTATAAAGTTAAGAAAATAAACTCTAGGATGAGGAAGACCTTAGTGTCTCACTCAGGGGCAGGTAACTTCACTTTCCAACCATAGCACTACCAAGATCAAGTAAATAATACCTGGACCGCGTTCTTGGTCATTTCAGTAAATGGAAGCTGTTATTCATCACCTGAAACCCCTAGAAATACAACCTGGGTTATCTTTAGAAATCCTACTGAACAATGGGTCCTAGTGCTTTGTAGGGTAAAAATTGCAAGGTGTGTATAAGAAGTCAATATATTTGTCATGATTAGCTGGTGAGATTTTTCAGTTGTTTCCCTTTTCGGCTTACCTGGAAGTGCTCGAGTAAGTCTTAGTTTACACCTCTTCTCAACTTCGTTGACCTTTAACCTCACCGAGATGGGCGGGGG
>NW_022196906.1:48073118-48081611 GCF_008632895.1 Mastomys coucha | reverse complement strand
GGGGGGGGGGGGGGCTCCTGTTTCCCCTATCCTCTCCAAGACTCTAGGAGAGTTATGAAAGACACAGGACACCTCAGCCAGTTCTCCTGCTAATGTGGCAATGACAGATCCCATGTGAAGTGCTACTCCAAGTGGAAAAGAAGTGGCAGTCTCCTCCAGAGCTGCTCCCACTCCTAAATCTCTTCCCACCACCCAGGAGACAGAAGATGCTCACGTCCCTCTTGTACTTGCCCATGATGGTCACCTGTTGGTCAGGAGTGGGGGCAGTTTCCATGGTTTTTCCCTGCTTTAAAAAAATATTCCAGCGGTCTTGTATTTTATGTGGGGTAGATCTCTTATGGGGCAACAAGCACCCCAGGCTGCATAGGGCTCTGGAGGAGAGGTTTGGGGTAATATTTGTAGAAATCTTCCTTTTTTTTTTCTCCTAGGATGCATGAGCTGATGTTTCTATGTCACTCTGCTATCCACATCTCCCCTCCCTTTCTGTCATTTTATGGCTCCTTCTGTGATTAGGAAAGCAGCAGAGTTTATGGAACACTGGATTCACTCCAAAGACCCAACTTGGCAGTCTTCCATTTGGCAAATCTATCGTCCACCTCTTGGAAATCCCAGGGCTTGATATATTAATTCTAAAGTGAATGAGAATCATTCCTAAGAAGCAGCGGGGGATTAGCATTAGTTAAATCATATTTTTCCCTTTCTGGCTTGGAAGATCAAGAGAGTCTGTCTACTCAGCTGAAGTCAAAAGACCTTAAACCAACAACTCCCTGGTCCAGGAAAGACTGGTAGATCATACCTGAGGAGGTGCTGCAGAAAAGCATTTCTGGGTGATGGAGTCTGTGCATGAGGTAGTTGCTTCTAGAGAAAAGAAATGGTAGCCCCTGACGGCCTTTCCTGTTTCCTTAGATCCTAAGCTTGGTCTATCTAATAAGCAATGGGTACATGCAGTAAATTATCAAGAGGAGACAGGCACTCCAGAAGCTAGATAGTTTGAGCAGAGGGACAGGTAAGTAGGGAGGCAGCTGAAAGTCTGGGAGTTCTCAGGAAATAAAAACAAAAAGTCAGTATAGGGCAGGCTAACTATAAGAAGGTCTTGAAAACTTAGGAAAGGGGTGTCTCATGTTGGTTAGACAGACGTGACCAACAGAAAACCATCACCAGAAAGCACATCTTGTAGAGACAAAAAAAGGCAGAGATTAGTGAGACTTTGAGTCCCTGCTTTCAGGGTGTGACCACAACTCTGGAGAGAAGGTACATGGATGCAGGCCAGAGGAAGGGTGCAAATGACATTTCAAAGACGGCAGCAGAAGTTACTTACAGATTGCACCAAAGCCATGAAAGGAGAAGGGAGGCAGTAGTGTGTGTGGAACCAGAACAAGAGCAAAACAGCTGAGTGAAGCTGCCATGGAGGTAGAGAAATGCTGGGGATTGAGTCCGAACCCCACTAATGTTCTCAGAACTGGGTCCCTTCAGACACTTGACAGTGATGTCATGTTTAATGATCTTCTCTGGCTCTGAGGTGAACTCTTAGACCCTGCAGGTTAGTTTGGTGACTTTTAGGGGTCTGCTGAGTCCCATTGCTAGGCTAACAGTGGAGGTTGTTGAATCGTCTTTGCTGATGGATTGATGATGATGAACTGGCTAACTGAAGGCAGGAATGGCCCGGGCATGCTGTACCATTTGGCTATTAGTCAAGCTCCTTTCCTTGTTCCTGTTTTTGAAGCTTGAACTGGTTTCTATCCTGCCCACACGATGAGCTGTAGCTGTTGGATGATCTTCTGTTTCTTCATATTCTCAGATTCCGTGGATGTAGTTTAAATATAGACATATGAGCATCTGGAGGAGCTTCCTGGGAACTTGACACTCATGGCCAGGCCAGGGGCAGAAGTCTACCCTATAAAGTAGAACTGGCAGGTGTGTTGTCTTCGGCTTCGTTTGCCATACCTGGCAATTTCCACACTGTCCTAGACTCCGTTAGAAATTATGAGGAATTGTGAAGAGAGATAACAGAGTCCGTTCTGTCCTCTAGGGTTTGACATTGTATGGGGGAGGCAGGTTAGAGATATTGCTAGCTAAAATGCATCATGATTCTAGACCTCCCTTTCCTGGGATTACATCCCTGCTGCTTTTGTATTCTTCCTTAGCACCAGCCACAATAGTCTGTATTTTGTGATTGTTTCTATCCTGGGCTATTGTATTTGTGAGCTTCCTAAAGGTTAGGACTGGCTCTTTTATCCTGTGTATCATCCACCCCCACACCACCTATGTGCCTTAGACCCAGTGGCAGGTTGCTGGATGAGTAGGTAGATGGAGGCAAGTATGCATGCATGGGCAGATGGGTTGGTTCCCAGGAAGCAGACTCAGAGGTAGAACTTGGTTGGAGGAGGGTCAGTCTGTTTTTATTTTTGTGTTTGAACATCTCTCAGGATCGATATCTGTAGAAGAAGAGGTGAGGGGAAGGGCAGGAAGCAGCTGTTTGCAGTCATGTTTGGTAGAGGAAACACTTGCTCCAAACTGACTCTGTGAAATTGGGCAACCTTAGCAGTATGTAGTGTAGGATTTGGAACATGGGGTAACACTGTCGGTTCTCGTGGGAAGTTTCTGAAATAGCGTGTATGACTATGCACATATAAAAACATTCCCTGCATTACTTTTCTATAAGAAAATATAGTATCTGTTTTTATCGTTTGCCAGCCAAATGTAACTATTGCCGCCTTCTCCATTAGTACTGTCTCTAATGGGTTCATTCTCTGACACAGCTACCAATAACTTCTACTTTAATCCACATTTAAACATCTCTCTCTCTCTCTCTCTCTCTCTCTCTCTCTATCTATCTATCTATCTATCTATCTATCTATCTATCTATCTATTTATCTTTATCTCAATCTCTCTGTTTTTGGAGACAGGGTTTCTTTGTGTGTCCCTGGCTGTTTAGATCTCTAGGAAGATGCTCTATAAATAATTTTGTTTAGTTTTTCAGTTACTTGGTCTAATTTATATAAAATGCCTGTGTAGGTGGATGCTTGCAGTGTATTTTGTGTAAGTATATAGAGAAAAATATAGGGTTGAGAGTGCATCTCAGTGGTAGAGTGCTTTCCTAGCATGGATAAATACCTGACTTTGATTCCAACAGCATAAAGAAGAAAGGAGAGAAAGGGAGGTAGAGAAGGAAAATAAAAGGGAGAGAATTTAAAGAATAAACTTCTCTTAACAACCCCTCCCTAGACAAAAAACAAAAACAAAGCAAAACATAAGATGAACCCTTCCCCTCCCATATGTGTTGAGGCATAAAAATATGCTCTTTTTGTTTTACATCAGAAATGTTCTTTTTGGTTAAATGCTTACTGAGTTTCTTAGACATCATTGCTTGGGAATAAATTTAAGTGTGTTCATGGAAAATCTACCCATGTACAGGCTATAAAACTGGAAGGTTTGGCAGCACAGAGAGTGCTGGACACACCCTAATAGAAACCAGGACTTTGTAATTCAGTTCTCTGGGAAGAAAAAGAGACGCTTTGGTGGTGTCCAATATTGCTTAAACTAAAGAAACCACAGAGACAGCCACTGGCTGCTAGATTCTGTTTCAAAAGTAAAATATGCTTTCTGTGAACTATTCTAGCCCCCAAAGAAGAATTTTAGTAATGATACACAGCTTTGGGGAGACCTTCAGCTTTTTTTTTTCACATGATAGAGACATCCACTTTATATGTGAGACAGGAAGTGCTTTTAATGGTGGGTACATGCTCATGTTCTGTGCTCCCAACTTGGGGCCTGTAGTTCAGCTGGAAGGTTATGAAATAGGGAGTAGAGTAGGGGGAGGCAATGATGGGCCATTACTGTGCCAGTTCTTTGCCACTACTTTTGAATCCTGCTTCCTTGGTTTCTAGTGGATAAAATTAAGAAAAGCAGTGAGGAGAGACTGGGATTAGAGACTCTAGGTTGAGAGAAACAAGGATCTTAAGTGGTAAAACAAAAGGGAGAAAGGTTGTTTTTGTCACCCAAAGTCCAGTCTTAAGAATGGTACCTCATTTTTAAATTTTATATTAGGTCCTCCTTATAAAGTCTTAAGTTAGTCATTCCTGTGGCATTTAATGTTATAGTAATCATGCTTCTGGGTTAAATGCTAGAAGTAGTCTAATTTTCTAGGCAATGAAATAGAGGAACAGAACATAAGTTACTTTCTCAAGACTGTGCATCTTGGGAGTGGAAATGAAGCCAAAATCCAAAACCTGTCCTCTTGCACAGGTAGACCACGCGTTAGGTTGACTGGCTTCACTAGGTTGCTTTCCATATCCTGCTCAATTCCCTTGGTTCCCAGAACGCTGACAGCTGGAGCTCCCTGTCAGTTAGGGCACTGTTTACATGTGCTTGTCTGAGGAAGGAGTCTCCAGATGATTTTGCCTTAACGATGCTGCTGTCACATTGATGACAGATCATTTTTCAGCCCAGCTAACCAGCACTGATTGTCACAGTAAAGAAAAGGTTCCACTTCAACGGTGCAGGTCTCTTGCTAATTGCGTCTGATTCTTCAGTCTGTGCTGATGAGAAATCACAGATTTTCAATTCACAGTATCCTAGGAACAGCCCTGTTCCTAGGAAAGTCTTTGCTTTCTTCTGCGATATCACCACCCAGGCCTCCATTGTCTGCCTGCTCTGCTCTCTACACTCTTCTCTAAGTTCCCACAACAGGTCATCAAACTCTGAGACCTCCCAGCCCAAAGTTCCAAGTACTTCCACAGTTCTCACGTCCTAAAAACTTAGTCAGGTCATTCAGGGCAATACCTTACACTTCCGATACCAGTGTCTACTATAGTTTGTTCTCTGTCACCGCGATCAATACCATCACTAAAAAGAAACTTATGGAAGAGAGGTTTTGTTGCAGCTTATAGGTTAGAGTCTATCCTTGAGGGAAGCCAAGGCTGGAGCTAGAGGCAGGAGCTTGAAAAGGAAACCACAGAGGAATGATGCTGGCTTGTTCCCTTCCAAGCTTGTATTCAGCTACCTTTCTTCTACAGCCTGTGCCCACATGCCCAGAGATAGTACCACTCACAAGTGAGAACGGCCCTCCTGCATCAATGAGCAATCAAGAAAATTCTCAACAGACTTGCCTGCAGACCACTCTGATGGGGGAATTCTTCAAAGATGATTCCTGAAAAACTAACCCCACCTCTCCTCCCTTTCCTCTATTGGGTTTCCTATTCCTGGCATATTTGCCAAAAGACTGGTCACCACGGCCCACACCTACACTTTGCTGAGCATCTTCTTTCCCTGAGTCAGGCTCATGTCCTTTTCTCACTTAGAGGCACCCTACATGTAACTCTTGGATTATTAAGTTTTTTTTTGTTTTTTGTTTTTTTTTTTTTATTTCTTGAGGAGTATGATCACCCAGTGACATGGTTGCCACAAAGCTTAATTTGCTTTGAGCCTTAATAGCTGTCAGCTTCAGGAAAAAAATTTATCATCCCCTAGTTCTCCAGATATGTCTTCCCTTCCTTGAGATTTATTTTTTTAATGTAAAGAATTAAATTTGTTTTAAGGAAACTGGAAAATGAGTTCCCTTCTGTTAAGCTTCTCTATCTTTAGGATTTAACTTCATAATTTACTGAACCATGCCCATCAAGAAAGCAGCGAGAGCTACCTTTATACAAGGCCAACTTTTAGAGAGCCTAGAGTATGTGGTGGAAATTAAACCTCAGTTGCTTTAACTCTTTAACTAAATTTTCCGTGATCCTAATACTCAAGCACCCTCATGACTGTTACTATTGTATTTCCTGAGTTACCCTTTTCCTGGCTGTGCCCTCCCAGGGTACAGTGCTTGGCTTTGCTCTTCTGACAAAGCCCTTCCCTTTAGGAAGCACCACTCATTCGTATAGCATAAAGCTACAACTGGAATGATTGATTACAATAAACAAACACTACCAGGATGGTTACATTATCCCGATCAAAAAATGTGGCACATGATTTGTACTATTTTTGAACTGATGACCGCAAAGGAAGACCATGGGAGAGAAAGCTCAAATAATCAACCAAAATAAACAATTTCAATATTCAGTCAAACAATTACTGAATGATTGAATACATGGTGATCTCACAGGAACTACCTGATGACTATGCATTAAACACTTGATGAGTACGCACAGTGCAGCATTATTTTAGCTCTTTTCTTGACAGCTTAATTCTTTTTATTAATTTATTTATTCATACATTATTCAGCTGTTAAGAAAAATTAGTCTGAAGAATTTTAAATTATATAGAGAATAATTTACATTATAGCACCTCTCAAAGTTTAATAATCTATGATCTCAGTTGTGTTGTGTGTTCATAGGTAGGTATGAACATATATATATATATATATATATATATATATATATATATATACACATAGATAGACACTACCATTTGTGAAATGAGTGAGAGACAACGGATTACATTTATACATATAAACAGTTAAGCAGCTTTCTAAATGCACAAACAAACCATATGTGCGTTATCACAATTCTTTCTTCTAGATATACTTCCTGTGGATTTCCCCTCTTTAAACGCATATAACTTTCAACAGGAATTGTTCTCAAAAAGCAACAACCAGGAGCTGGTGGTGATGAAGCTTAGCACAGCACTTCTGCCTATTGTGTATAAGGTTCTGGGTTTGATCTTGGGGACCAAAAGTTAAGAGCAAAATCCAAATGTGACCCACCATCCCTTTCTGTGGCTCTTCCTTCTGACTTTCTGGCAATCTTACCCTGTTTTCTCCTGCTTCTCCCCCGAACTCTGATTTCTTCCAGTGTCTTCCAGCCATCTCAGCATTTCTCAATGATCAGTGGTTGGAGTGAGGCCACCCCTGCTCCCAGCCCTCTTCCTCCCACAGTTTCCCACCTGGGCTCTGGATCTTGATAGGACCTACTTGGTGAGCCTGTGGATTCTATTCATTTGGTTTTCTTGAAGCAGTATTTTGCTGGCCAGCAGTGTGGACACCTGGCATCCCCAACTCTCCTTCCCCCACCTCTCTGTGACTCTTTATCCTTGACTTATGATTGACTTTTTTCTTTAATCTTTTGGTTTACACGTTTCACTTTTGTATTTTATTACTTTTAAAACTAGAGGAGAAAAAGAACATTTAAACTTTGGTATTACAAGATTACATTAGCTTATCAGCTTGTCACCCTTAGCATTCATCTATTATTCTAAAATAAATTCAGCATGGAGGGGTTCTGTGGCAGTGAATATAATCTATAGAAACAGTATCCATTTCTGAAGCAGTTAGATGGAAATCTGATTGAGGGGTTTCTTGTGCCTCTTGAAACTTAACAAGAAGAGACCACACAGTAGGCCCACTCCTTCTGCCTCCTCCTCCTCTGACTATAGCCTACCAAACAAAGGCAGCCTATCAGGCAGCTGGTGGGAAAGAGCAATACTCACATTGACCAGCATTGTTAAAACAGTTTAAATTTTCTCTCAATCCCTGTTAAGGATTTGTATTCATTATTTGCTTGGATTTTTGGCTATACTTACTTTGTTGGCTTATTTTATGCATACTCAAATAGAAAGTTATATTAGACTACATAGAAAACTCTCTTCCCCACATAGAGAAACTCATTAAGTTTTCAAGTAGAAAGCAAAGCAAGACATTCCATTACTTAGTTCCCTGCTTAATAAGAAGCTGACTTGGGATTGGGATGTAGCTCAGGAGTAAGAATACTTGGTGAGGCCCTATTTGACACTATTTGGGAAGACTTTTCCTGAGGAGACTCAACACACATCCCTACTAACCCCAAATAGGGAGCCCATGATTGATACTACTAAAGTCCAACTTGGTGGACCTATGAGTTTTATTTGGGTTACTTACAGGATATGGGTGAGGGATACTTACAGGGGCAGAAATGACTCAGACAGCTGCATCACCAGAGCCCACCCCAGCACAGGTGACAGCTCATCAAACCTGGGACCCTAGAGCTCACTGCACAGCCTGCAGGTATCTCAGCAGATTGGAGAGTGTCCTTTCCAGGTGCCACAGTTGTTCTGAGCTTCTTCTGAGCAGCTCAGCTGGTCTCTGCTTCTTTTAAGATTGCTTGCCTAGTCTCAGAAGCCTTTCAATGTGAATTGCTTTTGCCTGAGGGTGACTTACAACAGTCTTCTCCTCCTTCTTCTCCTCCTTCTTCTCCTTCTTCTTCTTCCTTCTTCCCTCTTCCTCCTCCTTCTCTTCTCCCCTCCCCTTCTTTCTCTCCTCCCATTTTGTCTTTTTCACATTTAGTGTGTGTGTGTGTGTGTGCGTGCGTGCACATGCCCACACACACCTGCTTGTATATGCCATGGCACACATATGGAGGTCAGAGGACAATTTCACAGAAATTGGTTCTCTCCTTCCACCATGAGTTCCAGGAATTGAACTCAAGTCATCAGGCTTGACAGAAAATGCTGTTACCAGAGGAACCATCTTGTCACCCCCTTTTCCCCCTGCCTCTCTCTCTCTCTCTCTCTCTCTCTCTCTCTCTCTCT
>NW_022196906.1:47927946-48072257 GCF_008632895.1 Mastomys coucha | reverse complement strand
CTCCCTCCTCCCCCTCCCCTCTCTCTTTCTCTCTCTGTCTCCTTTCTTTCTTATTTGTACTGCATCCTGAATGCAGTTCCCCCCCCTCCTCTCCTCCCAGTCCTTTCCCCACCCTGACTCCCTCCCATCCTTTCCTCCTCCATTTCTCTTCAGAAAATGGGAACCCTGGCATATCAAATTGCAGTAAGACTAGGCACATGCTCTCCTATTAAGACTAGCCTAGGCAGCCAAGTAGGAGGAAGGGGTCCCAGAGACAGGAAACATGGTCAGAGACAGCCCCTGCTCCCTCTGTTAGAAGTCCCACTGGAAGACCAAGTTACACAAATGTAACCTATGTGCAGAAGGCCTAGGTCATTCAGGCTCCCTGGTTGGCAGTTCAGTCTCTGCAAGCACCTGTGGGCTCAGGTTAGTTGACTCTGTAAGTTTTCTTGTGGTGTCCTTGACTCGCTCTGGTTCTTACAGTTCTTCTTCTACAGGCTTTCCCCAGTCCACCTAATGTTTGGCTGTGGGTCTCTGCATCTGTTTCCATCAGTTGCTTGGTGAAGCCCTTCTGATGACGATTATGCTAGGCTCCTGTCTGCAAGTATAGCAGAGTGGCATTAGCAGTGTGTGGGGTGGGCTCCTGCTCATGGTCCCAGAGGTCCCAAGCTGGGCTCCTTCTCATGGTCCCATAGATCCCAAGCTGGGCTCCTGCTCACGGTCCCAGAGGTCCCAAGCTGGGCTCCTTCTCATGGTCCCATAGGTCCCAAGCTGGGCTCCTTCTCACGGTCCCAGAGGTCCCAAGCTGGGCTCCTTCTCACGGTCCCAGAGGTCCCAAGCTGGACCAATTATTATTGGCCACTCCCTCAACTTCTGCTTATCTCTTTATCCCTGCACATCTTGTAGGCAGGACAAATTGTAGGCCATAATGGAAAGAATCTCATTATGTTTTCTAGGCTGGCTGACTTTCAACTTGTGATCCTTTGCACACTTGAGGTAACTAAATTTGATAGAGTTCTGGACCCGGTTAAGTCATTCATCAAATGTGAAGATGGAATAAAGTCTTTTTTTTATTTTTTTATTTTTTGAGACAGGGTTTCTCTGTATAGCCCCGGCTGTCCTGGAACTCACTCTGTAGACCAGGCTGGCCTTGAACTCAGAAATCTGCCTGCCTCTGCCTCCCAAGTGCTGAGATTAAAGGCGTGTGCCACCAAAGTCATTGTGCGACATGCTAGATCTCAGAAACAAAGGAACTTTCCATGACATGACCCCTTCTTGGGGAGCTAGCAACTGGGATCAGCCAACTGGGTCCACAGGTCCCGATAATTTCTAATTTTATGTGTCTTTACATTTAAATGGTTACAGTTTACATGTTTGTTTAAAAATCTGCTTTTATTTTATATTCTGCCTCTTGATGCTTTATTCTCTGGCTTTTAATGGTGTTTGTTAATATCAATCCTGGACAAAGTGCCTATTGTGGTTTGAAACCAATACACCAGGCTTGTGTACTGAATGCTTGATCTGGACCTGGTAGCATTATTTTGTCGGGGGGTGGTTCTACAAAATGTTAGGAGTTAGGGCCTGGGTAAATGAAACACATCATCAAGGGTGAGTCCTTAGGTTTATCTTGTTCTGCCCTTGTCCTTTCTCCTCACTTCCTGTCTGCCCTTAGATGAGCAGCCTGTTTCTTTCCCCTGTACACCCTCCCACTGCCATGATGTTCTTCCCATGTTCATGGGGCTGAGCCACTGTGGACTAATCCTCTGGGCGTCCTTGGGTTGTCTCTGTCAGGCATTTTGTCACAGACGAAAAAAGTAACAGCACTCTACTGGGTCAGGAAGTGAATTAAAAAAGAGAATCATGACTCCAAGAACTAAGGCACAGAGCCAAGAAGAGGCGAAGGAGGAGGGAGACATCAGGTATGGAATAAAATGTGCTCAGACCTTAGCAGAGGACACACAGTTCCCAGAGGGGTACTCAAGAAAATAGTAGAAGTGGTCAAGTAGTTGATATATACAACCTGATGAGGAGGACTTTTGTGCCTCTTAGGAACTGGGAGAGTGTTTTAGCTCTAGCTGGATAGGGAATTAAACAAAAATAGACAGGCTGTGTCAACTTCTTGGGAAAATGAGATGAGTAAGAAAGGAAGTGCAGTCACAGACATCATAGAGCATCCTGAGCAAGCTATGAATGTTATCTACATCATAAGAACACAGCTGCCAAAACGGAATTAACCAAAGACCGACAGAGAACCAAACTAGAAGGTAGACAGAAAGACAAACGGGAAAGACAATGACATTTCTACCCTCTGTACTATGAGGTTAAAAGCAAGTAAAACCCAGAACTAAAAGTATAAGCATATAATTTAAATAGTGGAGGCCATTAGTCATGGAAACAGACAAAACAGCTTGGAGTGGTTTGTCTCGAAGGAGCACATCAGAGATGGGTCAGAAGATGTTTTATGTGTTTGTTATAAGTTTTATAGATAGGTTTGATTTTGAAATGATATACTTGCATTACTTTGAAATTAAAAAAAAAAAAAACCTAACTTATCAGCCTAGTGAATAGTGGTAGCCAGACCCCCTACACTGACTGGATAAGGAGCGCAAAGCAGGGACTTTCAGCCTCTGATGGAGGAAGCAGACTTCAGTATCCCAAATGTAAGCTAGCTCCAGATTATCACTGGTGTTCTCAACATGAATTCTATTACATGTTAGAACTGAGAGACGTTCACTCACCTAATGGTAGTTTTCTATATTTCAAGTTCAGGCTGTGGCCATTGGCTACATGAACCACTGTGATTTCTGGTCTCAAGGAGTTTAGATGAGTGGGAGTAAAAGTTGTTCATCCAGGCAATAGATGATTACTGATGACTAATGCCTAAAAGGTACCAAGAGTATGCTTAAAGATAGAGAACTGCAGGAAAATTTTTCTCAGGAGTCTGAAGTCCTTCAAGTGGAGCCCTTGGGGTTGAGGAGGAATTAGTCTGAGAAGGGGGTAAGGTGTCCTAGCACAGGCGACAGATTGAGCAGAGTCATAGAGGGGGCTTTGGTATTAAAGGTCATGGTATAGCTGAGACCAGAGTATAATGTCAGATGAAGATCTTGTAGAGGGACAGAGTGAACAGAAAGGTTGACAAACAGCTCAGAGTTCTAGGTGAGCCATGCCTGGGAATCTGAATAAATCTGTGAAGAACCCCAGAGTGCTGAGTGAGGATAGCAGAGACACTCCCCTCCTTGGACCTCCCCCTTGCAGCCCTAAGAAAGGCTCCATGCTACTGAAGAACAGGACAAAGACTGAGAAACCTATCTTGGCAGTGCCCTTTTCATTCCTTGCCTTGGGCTGCCCATTAGTTAGCAAATCTGCCCAGTAAAAGATGTAGTGCTCTTTTATTCACACATTACACACTACACACTACAAACAAAACCACCCTCCCTCAATTTCAGACACCCCTTGTGGATAGGTAAAAGTCTATTTGGTTGGCCAACAAATGTTAAGTATCATTAGCCATTAGAGAAATGCAAATCAAAACGACAGTAAAAAGACATCTCAGCACATCTAGAATGGCTGTTATCAAAAAGCCCAAAATAACAAATATTGGCAAGAATGTGGGAAAGTATGAATTCTCATTCACTAGTGGTAGGGATCTAAATTACTATAGACACTGTGGAAAAGTTTATGGAAGTTCCTTTAAAAAAATTTTAAAAGGAGCTAGAGAGATGGCTTATGGTTTAAGAACATTGGCTTCTCTTCTAGAGGACACGGTTTCATTCCTAGCACCCACATGGTGCCTCAAAACCATCTATAATTCCAATTCCATGGGATCCAGGCACTGCACACACTTGGCGCACAGGCATACATCCAGGCAGAACACTCAAACACAAAAGAAATAAAGTCTAAAAACAGACCCATTACCTGATCCAGCTATCTGATGTCTACATATAGATCCAAAGGAAATGAAGTCAGCACGCCAAAGATACCTGGGTGCTTATGTGCATCATGGCCCTCTTTACAATGGCAAGATAAGAATCAGCACAGGTGCCCATCAAACTTAAAGGATGAAGAAAATGTTATCTCGCTCTCACGCTTTCTCTCTCACACCAAATGTGTATGAATATGTATGTGTATATGTATATGATGAATATGTAGTAATTTAAGCCCTAAAGAACAGTAGAATCCTGTCACCAGCAGCAGAATAGAAGGAACTAGAATACATTATGTTAAGTGAAATAAGCCAGGTACAGAAAGGTAAGGACCACCTGCTGTGTTTCACACATGGATATATCAGTTCTGCCTGAATGTAGAATATTGATAGTTAAAAGCTAGGAGGCAGGGGATGGATAAAATAAGCCCGGATTTGGTCAGCACATGCTGCACACATGTACTAAACATCACACTGACTACCATCAAATGTACAGTTAATAAAAAAAACAACCCAGAAAATTAACTATAGCAATTAAATTGTATTTGACAGTGTTTTTCACTAAAAGTCCATTCATAGCACTGGCAACAGTAATCACCATTGAGCTTGGAGTGAAGGTGAGGAAACACAATGCTACTCCTCTGTGTCTTCCTGTGCTGATCCAGCTGCTATGTATTTCTTGAGGTTTAAGTTTATTACATGTTTTCCATGTGTCAGGGATATCCCTCTTGAAACTGCCAAGGAACAAACAAAGGCCAGTGAGAATTCTCCAGCTAGGCCTTCTGCAGAGTCATTTGTCCAGAGGAGTGTGTAAGAGAGTAAGCTGGACTTGTGCAGACCTGAGAGAAGATGTACAGTGTGGTTGTGATGAGTCTGGAGAAAATAGGAGTTTACATTTAGGGGAGACAGGTATGCATCATCTAATGGGGTAACAGGAAGAACTGGAGCTGAAGTTTCTACAGAGCCTGTGTAGACAGCACAGGACAGCTTGCTCAGGCCACAGGCTGGCAGAGTGGCAGTCTGTGGCTGAATCTTGGGTACTGAGGCTGGCACAGGAAGGGGCTTTGGGAGAGATCCTGCCAACTTCTTGTTCTGTGGTTGGCATACACAGAGGTCTGCTGGAGAAGTCAAGAGCCCCAGAAAATAAACAGGAGAAGGCCTTCTGTAGGGAAGCTATAGAAGAGGCACGTTGCAGGCTCTGGGGTGAATGTCCCAGGGATTTTAACGGAGAAGGCAGCATCCCGTTTCTAAAGACAGCAGCAAAGGGGGGAAATCTGCACAGCATTGAGAGAAGCACGGCTGTGACCCACTCCACACTCATACTTGATATCTACCCAGTGGTGGGTTTTGTGGATGAAAAATTCAATTTCTGCTTCTAAAGGGGGTCTCTATTAAACTGAGAACACAAATCACTGGTCTGCTTCCTTATTTCACCGACTAAGAAACCAGGAAGGTGAGGAGATTGTCACCTAGGAGAATTTGGGGGACTTGGCAGAGGGACAGGAAGTCAGCTCTCCTCCCTTCCCTGCCACCATTCCTGAGTCAGATCAACTTTGTTTTCTCCATCTTTGAGGAGTGACAGCTCTGGCATTGTGAGCCACAGGACAGTTGTTCTGTGTCCTGGAAAGACGACATGATAATTCAGCTCACAGTCCTTGCAGTAGTCCAATTTTGTGTTTCTTTAAAGTATATATATTTTATCCTGGGCCATTTACTGTCCTAGAGACAAACAGGGAGGGTTTGATTTAGAGAGGCAGAAACCTCCAGGAAGACAGACCTCCAGCAGCACAGAAATACGAGTGGGTCAGGCTGTGTTCAAGTATACAAAGCCCAGGATCACAGCCTCAGATCAAATGGATGATCATTCTACCGTCCACTGTGAACTGCATGCCCTGTCTCATCAGTGCTGTTAGTCCATAGCCTGATGTTGACCGTGATGATCCTGAATATTCCAGTGCAGCTTGACTCCAGTTCCAATCTTATTACAGCATATTCATGAGGGATCTCACAAGCAATATGTTACAAGTGTTCCTTTCCTGCTGTTCCATACATTAACAACACTAGATAGAACACTAAGAAAGATGCACTGCTCTCTGACAAATGGTCTCCCCTCTGCTTTCCTTTGCTTGCCTCAACTTCTCTAACTCAATTTACAGGTGTGTGTGTGTGTGTGTGTGTGTGTGCATGCGTGTGTGCGTTTATTTAACTGGGCTTTTACATGTTGCTGAATTAATTAGATTATAGTGCCTTTCAGGATTTTCAGTTTCATAAGCTTAAATTCCCACCACCTCAGGCTGTGCTTTATTTTCCCTGGAGTTTGTTCCAGAAAAAATGTCAACTACTAAGTTTACTAATAAAATTCATAAGCACATTAACTACATACATCAAGACAAGATAAAGCTTGTCATGGGAATGCACATATGATTTATGTTTAAAACTATTATGATTATTTAATTTGTGTATTATGAGATAAACAATCTCAACAGGCACACAGAAAATGTTTACTAAAATCAGGTATGTCATTTTCCTTAAAAGCAAAAAACTTTGGAAATAAGGAGCAGAATGAAGATGATTCTACCTGGTGTTGTCTATCAGGAACCCACAGCCGGGAACATGAAATTTGGGGTAACCTAGGTCTGTGTTCCCAGGGCCATCCATGGCTCCAGAATAAACTCACGCTCCCCTTAAGACAAGAGCTGTGTTTATTTTGTCCACAATTGTGGGGCCCCACATGGGTCTCGAGAGTCTTCCACTTTTCACTGGAGGAACCAACTGAGTGGAAGACGGGTGTCAGCACAGGCTCGTTCAGTCCAGATCACCTGGTGTCATTTCCTTAAGTGCATTGTTGGTTAAGTTCTTTCCAGGGCTTAGGGAGGCCCTTGGTTTGGTTGAAGGTCCATCTGTTTATTCTGAGCTGGTTATCAAGGATTCTACTTTAACAGAGACCTTTTGGGTCTGTTCCCAATGTATTTGGTTTATGAAATCTAGTTAATTTATTTGCTTTTAAAACATTTTGGTGTAGGCATGTGGTTTGGGTTGATTTGGTTTGATTGCTTGCTTTGGATCTCTAGAAGCATTTGTGTCAGCATTTGGTTTGATTTGGAACTTTGAAGGCATTTTCATGTGTGTGCAGTTTGTCTTGGTTTTCATTGTCTGAAATGTTTTGATTTATTATCCTTTGGCCTTGTCTCCTGACATTCCTCCTCAGACTCCTAATTCTGCTTTTTTCTTTTTCTATTGCTTCTCTTCTGACCTTGCTAAGCTTTAATAAAGTCTCCAAAGAGAAGAGGCACCTGTTTCCTTCTACCGAAAGGTGTGGAGATTTCAGGGAAAGCACCCCGTGATTTACCACAGACTCATGGAGAAACCTAACCAACATACCACATTCCTGAGTTTGAAGGGACTTTATTAGCTTGCCCGGGAAGACACCTATGTCACCAGTGTCTTGAGTCTCTCATGTTTGTGTACCCAGGAGGACATTGGAACAGGAAGCCCCTTCTCCTGAGGTATTCACACAAGTGGCCATTCCTTGGCAGGGACTGGAGAAGCAAGGGCCTTTTAGATCTCCACAGACTTTGTCCAAATTATTGGCTATGTCTAAGCAACAATTGTTGTCTTGTGGAAAACCCTTGTGCACAAAACAGTCCTAAAAGTCCCCTCAGGCTTAAAGCCAAAAATCAGTTTGGTGTGCACTGATGTCCTCACAGTTTAGGGGAACGCCTCAGGCTGTTAAAGATAATCAAGTGAAACTCTGTCTGTGTCACCTCAACAATACTCATGGGGATTTATGCTATGTCCCACCTCCAAGCTTCTTGGGTGAGCTTCTCTCTGTTCATTGACTGGTGGGTCCTGATAAATGTGGGTTCTGTGTTACTTTGCTTATGTTGCTGTTCTAACAAGAAAACCACTTAACATCTGAGAGATACTGACACCAAAAATACGTAAATCCTAGACCCATCCATTCTCTGTTCTTGGACTTTTCTAAGGAACAGTTTTATAAAGCCTGATTTCCACCCACCCCACTCATATAAAGATCCTGAAGAGACACTTATGTCTATCAATCTATCAGGCTGTTAGAAGAATGGGTCCTATGGATCGGGATGTTTTTCCAGGACTGCATTCTGGGAAAAGGAAAGAGCTGGAGCTAGAGGGATAACTTGTCTCTCTGAAGGAGATTTCAAACTGTTCTAGCAGCTGTTAGATCGCCTCACTGGTGAGACTAAAATCCAGATGTTGATGAGTCAGTAGTGGGTATAAATGCTCCTTGACAAGGACTGCTCAAATGTGCATATCCTTGGGCCTCTATTGAAACTCAGTCCTAAGGGTGGGCTTGAGAAGGGTTTGTAGGGTCTTTGTGACCCCTTCTTAATGTGACCACATTGAATAAATCTCTTCTTTAACCCCTGATAACTACTTTTAATTTTGATCTTTTAATTGGCATGGAGTAGAAAAGTGGCCAGTCCTGCTTGCCATGAGATGTGACCTCCAAGTTACCGGCTAGAAATTGGTCTGAGACACAACTAAAAAAACAAAAAACAAAAAAAAAACAAAACTGCTCCCCCGCCTCAGCTAGAGAAAGAGTTTATCTTAAGTGTATAAGACAAAAGTCACCTTTCAGTCTCCTGTTACTAAACCTTATCACATCTTAAAAAAAATAAGATAAGCTTTCTGGTTTTAATTTTCTAAAATGGGTGTATCTGACTTCATTTAGTTGTGTCATGTGTCTGTGATAATTGTTTTAGTATTTTTTGGTTGTTTTCACATATTGCTTGCATCAAAGATTTTTTTTTTACACACTGTGGCCACTTTGGTTCTCTTTTTAAATTATTTTTTATGTGCTAAAATTATTTTTGCTATGCCCAGCTAAAATGTACATACAGATTCAAATTTCAATACTATGATTTTGCATTGGGAGCTGATAAATACATGCTGTTTATACATTTAAGTGCTCTAAACATCTTAAAACTGATTAAATAATGTCTTTTGGAATCTTAAATACTTCATAAACCTTTATATAGAGAGATTTTGATAAGGAGTTCCTTCCAAAACAGATCTTTGTTTACGTAATGGCTACATAAATTCATGTAGTTTTTTAAAATTTCTTTTTTTTTTAATTTTTATTTATTCCTTCTGAGTTTTACACCACGCACCTCAGTCTTGCTCATCTCCCCATGCCTTCCTATCAACCCTTTGTCCTTGCAATCTACCTCCCAAAATAAAACACCCACAAACAAACAAATGACAAACAAAAATCAAGCATAAAATCCATCTCACTGTGGAAGCTATAGTGTGTCACACACAGTGTGTCTCACCTTCGATCCCTCTGTCCACACATCTTCACTTGAAAATGTTCACTGCAGCAAGTCATGTCAGGCCCGAGACCTCTGGCTTCTATGACATCCCATTGCTGCTCTGTATTGTGGGAGATCCTATAGCCCTGGATCAGCAGAATTGGCCCCTTCATGCATTTTAACTATTTACAGATTTTGAGGTGGGCCACCTCAGAGCCCTGGATCTAGAACTGGGTGGCAGCTGAGCTAGTCAGTGTTCAGGCCTTCCCTTATCTGCACCACTGGGGCAAGCTTTCCAGCTTTGCTCCAGCTAGGTCACCCAATGCCACCATCTGTCGGAGGCAGGGTCAGCTCTCTTGCTTTCACTTGGAGCCGGCTTGCCTGCACCCAGGCCTTCAAAGCCTGCTCTACTGTGCTGCCCAGGCAAGGTGTGTTGCCCATTCTCCCAAGTGCTGCAGCCTGTGAAGGGCTGGGCTAGCTCTCCTGCTCTTACATCCTAAGGCTCACCTGTGCTTTTGCCATTAGGGCCAGCTCCACTGCGTTGACCAGGCAAGGTCCAGGACCTACTTTCCATAGTGCTACACACAACCAGGGAAGGTCAGGACCAGCTCTTCAGCTTTCATGACCCTAGGGCCAGCTCTCCAGTCTACTGAAGGTGGTGAGGAGGGGAAGGGGGGTATGACCCCTGCAACCCCACCAGCACCCATGCCACTTCACCAGACAAGTGGTGGAGCCAGCTCTCCAGTGCTCTCACCCTTGGAGCTGACTTACTCACTTGTGAACCCTCCACCAGGGCCAGCTTTACTGTGCTGCCCAGGGCCCTGTCACCCGAGTGCTGCAGCTGGCAACGGACAGAACCAGCTCTCTTGTTCTCATGTCTTCAAGGCCAGTTCTCCTGACTGCCTCAGGTGGTGGTGACTGGGAGGAGAACATCTTCCCTACACCCACACCACCTCACAGCAAAGGAGTGGCAGGGCTAGCTCTCCCATGTTCTCTCCCTTGGGGCTGGGTCACCTGCACCTTGACCATCAAGGTCAGTTCTGGTGTGCTATCCAGGCAAGATGCAGGGCCCCTCTCCCAAGTGCTAGAGCTGGTGAGGAGCAAGGTTAGCTCTCTTGAGCTCATGACAGGAGGTGGGGGCATCACCTCTGTGCCTGTGCCACCCCCATGGCAGATGGGCTAGGTTAACTCTTACACATACAGGCCACCCAGCTGGCTCATCCATTCCTCTTCCACAAGGGTCAGCTCCACTGTGCTGCCTGGGCCAGGCACAGGGCTGGCTCTCCTGAGTGCTGCTAGCAGTTGAAAGATAGGGCCAACTCTTCAGAGCGCCATATTCAGGCTGATTCAGTGAGCAATGGGGTGAGCTAGGTATAACCTCCAGACATCCACGTAGTTTCCAATGGCTGTCCTGACCAGGGAGTCCCCATGTTTTCCAATGGTAACATAAGCCACGGATGTCAATCAACACTGATCCCTGCCACTGACCCAGACATGGCACTCATTTGGGGCTGGGACTTCACCATGGTCCCAAGTGGCAGGGTTGGCCAGTCACAAGGATGACCTTTCTACTCTCAAATCTCCAGTTTCATCTTTCTTCATAAAGTTGAAGTTTCTTCGCTTCTCTTTCTCATTTGACCACCACATACTTGTACTTTGTGGTTGCTCCTGCTGCAGGCTGGACACAAAGTTGGTGGGCCCCTGGGTGACATTCTCCATCTGTGCTGTATGGCTTGGCAGCAAATGGGTGCCTATGGACCCTCCTGTGTGTTAGAGGGAAGGCCTGTGGGTGGCACAGGCGACAGTAGGTCTCTGTCTTCCTGCTCCTACACTTCGCTGCTGATATTTGATTGGATTTGATTGATTTGATTTTATGAGTCTAAGGCATAAGACAGCTTTGGCCACCAAGCCAGGCATCAAGCTAGGGCACACAGGCCTGCCCTCTGCTCTGCTCTGACTGATATAGGAACACCACCACCATCTAGGGGTCCCTTTGCCCATTGCCAGGGATAAAAAAAAATCTTAGCATACAGCTTAAATGCTTACTGGAGTAGACGAGTACTGTGTGACACTTAAATGTAAGGTTTTCATTATTGTTGGACTATAAATAAATTAGTAGAGATATATGTTTATTGACAATCTCTGTGCTTTATCCTTTTTATAATGAACATCAGAAAAAATTCTAGCATAATTATGATAAAACATATTGGTTTATTAAAATATCTCTTATGTAATATATATTGTCTCCATTTGGCTATGTTTTATTTTTACATAATGTATGTATTGACAAATTGGTTTATAAGTAAGTGCTTATGTAAACTAACTTGGTTCAGCTTCATTTTGGTTAGTGGTAAACTAAAATTTAAAAAAAAAACATAGTAATGAGAAAAGACAAACATGTATTTAATCAATGTGGCACACAGGTAAAAAATAGAAGTGGCTGGTCCTCAGTCTCTACTCAAGACAACTAACAAGAGCTTCCAAACTTAAAACTTTGAAACTGCTTTTAATGTCAAGATATACATAATCATGCAATTTTGGCCAAGATGTTATCCCTTGACCTTCATCCCAGTTCATGTTCTGCAACACTGGTCCCATTGCTTGAGGGTACAAATAAACCTTAAGAGGTGCTTACTGCTACTGCAGGGTATGGTTTTCCTATTAGACAATTGCTCTCCCTTGAGAAACTGAGGTCATTACTACAAGGATTAAGAAATGTAGCTCATTTAAAAAATGCCTACGTTTTTAGATATGATATATATGTATGTATATGTATAAAAACACATGTTTTAGGAATTTTAAGGATTTTTTTTTAACCAAACATATAAAAAATGTGTTTTCTAAGACCCTTACTTTAGTTAGGTCTATGTAAGGAAAACCTCCAAGCATTTTTAAATTATCATTTTGAAAACCTACTTTGAAGTTTAGGCAGACATCTTAGAGTTCACAGATCATCATAATGTATTACACCATAGTGATATATATACAATATATATATAATATATACATATACACACATATATATTTTTAAAAGTAGTCATCTCAATTTTTAGCAATATAATAATAATAATAATAATGATAATAATAATAATGATAATAATAAATAATAATAGTAAGGGTCAAATGTCATCCTGCCCTGGATGCCTCACACTACTTTTGATGCTTCAGAAACATCAAAAATGTGAATACTTTTTCTAACTAAAAGCCATTTCAAGCTATCTTTTATAGCTTATGTCTTTAACAAGTAACTAATTTAAATTTGGTTAAGAAAACAAGAACTATTGATGTACTTTACCTATGTTTATAATTATTACACAGCTAAGATATCATACTTTTTATGTTTTAGATATAGCCTCCTGAGCTTCATTTAAAATAACCTCATTTAAATTGTTTTTGAAATTTTGTAATAATAATAATAATGTTGATATTAAAGTATGCTGTAATCAGTTGTGTAAAAAATAAATGTGGTTATAAATAAATTAAAAAATAATGTAAAGACTATAAAAGTTATGAAGGTTAATTCAATGCCCTGAGATAACATTAATGCTCGCTTTTAAATAATAATCTTTTCTAAGTGACAAATTGTTCTTAGCCTCCTCTGACTACATGAACATTTAGGAGCTGTTATTAAACATGGTTTCTTATTGCACAAAGCCGTCTCTTCTTAAGTAGCCGATGCTTGCCATATAGTGGACAGTCGAGTACTAAACAATTTCTCACCATTTCTGTTTCTGAAATATTTTTTGTAATTAGATTTTTTTTTTTTTTTTTTTTTTTTTGGTTTTTGGTTTTTCGAGACAGGGTTTCTCTGTGTGTCCTGGCTGTCCTGGAACTCACTCTGTAGACCAGGCTGGCCTCAATCTCGGAAATCCGCCTGCCTCTGCCTCCCAAGTGCTGGGATTAAAGGCGTGTGCCACCACCGCCCGGCTGTAATTAGATTTTTAAAAATTGTTCATGACATCTAATATTTTGCCTAGCATATCTCTAATTGATAAAATGCTAGTTCTGGTTTTAGTGGTGATACAAATGAAGGTATCATGTCCTTTCATTTGGTCAAACCTTCAGCCATGACTATTTGCTCATCCTAAACCCTTAGATAAGTCATACATAAAACAAATGTATGAGAGACTCAAGGTTTTTCATTGTCTTTGTATTTTGGAATAACTTGGGTTAAAAAAAATCCAGTTAAGTTAAACTTTAACTCCATTTACTCTAGCTAGAGATACCCACAAAGTTTGGTTAATTCCTGTTCAGATTATATAAAAGATATCAATGTCTAATAATATTCACGATGTTTTGTACCTTAAGTATTGGTGTTTCTTGATAATTAGTCTCTAGAATGTTCTATAATATAATTTCCTGGCTTAAAAATTAATTACATAATGTTTACATTTAAGTAATAAAAAGACAACACTTCAGTGACTTCTTCGAAAATCTCATTTCTAACCTTCTAAATATAAGTAAGATAGTTCATAGATTACAAGTAACTATAAATATAGAAGGAAGTATATAGTCAATCTCATTGCAAATATATAAATTTGGGCTATTTTAGACGTTTGATTCATCTGTAGACTTCACTCTATTGTGCCAAACTGTGTTCTTGACTGCTTAAATTTAGGTATGGTAATCTGTCGCACATAAGTGCTATGTCAGATACAGAGGATATAAAAATAATTCAGATCTAAATCCTAATGATCCAAGGGTTTCTTTCTTAGTGACATTTTCCAGCTCTCCTCTCTCCTGGAGACTGCTGTCCGGTCCACTACTCAACCTCACCAAGCTCACATCCTAGAATGAGCTTCCTAGCTATGCGACACCTTACAATATTTCACAAATAACATGCAGCCCCTGTGTGTGCAAAGTGCATTGCCCAACAAGGGGATATGTGAACCAAGTCTCCTAAAAAGGAGTTGTGTCTGCAGAGACTGGCTGAGTAGAACATCAGCTCTGTGGAGAGACTAGAATGGTGTAGATCCAAAGACTTGTCACCTTAGTGTGGGTTCACTTTAGCCCACCTCTGGGTTAGAACTAAATTTGTGATTAATAGATTAAGACCTTTTATAATCTATTCATTTTGATGACTACTAGCTTCCACAAATCCAAAAGCTAAGAATGTCATCAGACAGCATCATGGGTCCATAGAAAATCTTGCTGTACACCTGTCTGTCTGACATACCCACCAAAGTATTTCAAACTTGTCTTGATTTATGACTTTCTTTGTTCTAAAAAACTATAAAACCCTTACAAGAACCACAGCAGCCATCACATTTGATGGAAATGGTTTAGAGGTAATAATTTTGAAGTTAGGAATGAGACAGAAATACCAGTAATTCTCATTTCCCAAGACTGCACTGGGTAGTTCCACCATTGTAAAAAAAAAAAAAAAAAAAAAAAAAAAAAAAAAAAAAAAAAAAAAAAAAAAAAAGAGAGAAAAAAAAGCAATAAAACAACAAACAATAAAACGTGGGGTAGGGGATGATGAATACGTGTAGGCAACATTAGCTACCTTACAGTATCAAGGAATGCTACATAAAGCCGACTAGAGCTGTCGGCAGAGCCCAGCATGCCAAGTAACTGGGAGAAGTGGAGGTGAGCTCGTTTTCTTTGATGTGGAAACTTCATTTCCTTTAAACATGATTTCCTCACCAGATTTTTCTCTCCCCTCTGATCACGCTTATAAAGCATTTGCAAATTTTGCTCACCAAATATCTTTTGATATAAGTTATGGTTAGCGTCTTGATTATTTTTGTGTGAGTCAATGCGCATGTGCAGAGGTCAGAGACCAACTTCCGAGTTCTCATCTTCCACATGGCTTCTGGGGGATGAAACTCCCAGTCATTAGCGTGCACAGCTATCTCATTGGCCATTTCTTGCAGTTAACTAAATGGCTGTTAATGACTGGATTTTTCTGTATTTATCACCAAGACACTTAGCTTGCTGACTTCTGTTATTAGTTCTAATAGATTTTATGCATTTGAACAAATGATTTGAAAGTTCATTCCGGAGAGGAAAAAAATTATCAAGAGAGTTTCTAAGCAGAATATAGGGGAATGTGTACCTACTGTATTAGCAACTAAGTTGTGGTATTGTTGTTGAAATAGACAAACTAAAGAATACACTAAAAATTTCAGAAGTATATCCATTAAATGTGGACGCTTGATATGGACAAAAGAAAGACCAAAGAGGTCTGAGAGGTCAGTAGCAAAAGGAATGTGTTCCTTAATCAAAAATAAATAAATAAATAAATAAATAAATAAATAAATAAATAAATAAATAAATTGTGTGGAGAAAAGTAATTCAAACCTCATATAATATACAGGTATATTTTCCAGGTAGATGGAAGACCTAAATGTGAAAAGCAAAACCTTAACATTCTAAAACATGTATGGAACTTTTATTACACCATGGCAAGAAAGAATTTTTTAAAATCAGATTTTAAAAACTCAAGGGGCTTGTTGGCCAATGTCTGTTAAAGTTTAAACCTTCTATATACCGTCATGAGAGAAAGGTAAAGCTGCTGGCTGAGAGCAATGCATGTTAAAATACCATTTTTGTCTCATTCATATGGGCAAACCATTTTAAACATGGGCTATTGATGAGGAAGCTTAACCCCAGGAACTCACTACTGCTGGGAGTGAAAATTGGTGCAGTCTCCTGGGAGACCAGTTGGCAGCACTTCCGCCAGGAATTGGGAGGCATGTTCTAGATGCAGAATCTGGCAGACTGCTGCTGTGTGTCTGCAGGGAGTGTAATGAATTTAAATGTCCAGCCATGGGAACGATGCAGATATGTTCATACTAGGTAAATCTTGAAGGCGTGATGTTGAGTGAAATGTTCCTGAAGGGTTTATGTGACGCCTCTTATGACAAGTTTAAAAGTATTCATCTATAAAAACCAGAGATCAAACACATCGCGTCTAAAGTCAATTAGATTCAAGAAGAGAGAAGCAGGAGAGAAGTTGAACAAAGAGACCCTCACCTCTCTCTGCCTTGGAGGACAAAATATTAAGAACTGCTCCTGGGTGGCCATACTGCTTGCCTGGTAAAGTGCTTGCCTCACAACCTGATGACCCTAGTAACGACCCCAAAACTCATGTAACAGTGGAACAGAGGACAAACTACACAGAGTTGTCCTCTGACCTTCTGACCTTCATATGTAGGCTTTGGCACATGTACATACCCATACGTACATATCATCTACACACAATAACAATACATTTAAAAATAATTTTAAAAGAAATTGTTTCTGGGCATTGGCCATATAGGTGTTATATTTTCTTCTATTTTATTTATATGCTTGAAATGCTTTATTGGTTCAAAGATTTGTTGTAGTGTGTGTGTCTGTATGTGTACATATGGGCTTGTCTGTAGGAGAGTATACATGTGCCCATGGAGGCCAGGAGAGGGTGTTGGAACTGGCCCATTGGAACTGGAGTTACAGGCGTTTCTGAGCACCTGATGAGGAAGTGGGGATCTGAACTCTGGCCCTCGTGATAGAGCAGTAAGTAGTCTTAACCATGGAACCATCTCTCCAGCCCCAGTTTTTTAAAAAGAAATTCTTCTGAGGGAGACAAAACCAATCAATCTTTGTTTCAAAGTGGGCAGTAATTCAAAAGATCATTTAAACTAATTGGTTTGTCCCTCATGCATGGAAGTTTAGTATGTACTGAACTTAGTTTGGGGTGAAACTCAGGATGATGGGGCAGACTGCAGGACCCAACTCTGTTACTTCTTCCTGCATGGTGGATTTAGAGAAGTAACGCCTCTCTCTCTCTCTCTCTCTCTCTCTCTCTCTCTCTCTCTCTCTCTCTCTCTGCCTGTCTCTCTCTCTGTTTCTCTCTGTGTGTCTCTGTCTGTCTCTGTCTCTCTCTGTTTGTCTCTGTCTCTGTCTGTCTCTGTCTCTGTCTGTCTCTGTCTCTCTGTCTGTCTGTCTCTCTCTCTCTTTCTCTCTCTCTTTCTCTCTCTCTGTATTTGTCTATCTGTCTGTCTGTTTCTCTCTGTGTGTCTCTGTGTGTCTCTGTCTCTGTCTGTCTCTGTCTCTGTCTGTCTCTGTCTCTGTCTGTCTCTGTCTCTCTGTCTGTCTGTCTCTCTCTCTTTCTCTCTTTCTCTCTCTGTATCTATCTGTCTGTCTGTTTCTCTCTGTGTGTCTCTGTGTGTCTCTGTCTCTGTCTGTCTCTATCTCTGTCTGTCTCTATCTCTGTCTGTCTCTGTCTCTCTGTCTGTCTCTGTCTGTCTGTCTCTCTGTTTCTCTCTGTGTGTCTCTGTCTGTCTCTGTCTCCCTCTGTCTCTGTCTGTCTCTGTCTCTGTCTGTCTCTGTCTCTCTCTCTGTCTCTCTCTGTCTGTCTGTCTGTCTGTCTCTCTGTTTCTCTCTGTGTGTCTCTGTCTGTCTCTGTCTCTCTCTGTCTCTGTCTGTCTCTGTCTGTCTCTGTCTCTGTCTCTGTCTCTCTCTGTCTGTCTGTCTGTCTCTCTCTCATCTCTCTCTCTCTCTCTCTCTCTCTCTCTCTCTCTCTCTCTCTCTCTCTCTCTCTCTTGTTTTCCTTGAGTGTAAACTGCTGCTGCTGTCATGTACATCATAGAGTTGCTGTAGGAATAGGGTCAGTTATATGCATAAAGTACTTCAGTGATCAAAACTACCCCATAGGAAACACTTTTGTTATTATACCCAATGATAACCTATCATTTAAAGGGACCCCATGCAAGGATGAGGATTGACTAGGCTTTGTTTAAAATAATTATTTAAGTTGATGCTGGCTTTGCTGATGGATGCTCTTCTGAGGTATAAAAATCTCTCTCAGATCATCAGAATTAACCTGTCAAGTTGGAAGTGATTCAGTCTCTAGTTTACCTGCTTCAGATAACTCTGGGAAAAGAAAGTGATCAAAGACTGATTTACTTTACAGCGCTAGCTATAAAACTCAGTAAGAGAAAAATCTACATAATTGTTTAAAACAGACACAATTCTGTCCAAAAACAAAAACTGTATCTATTTTCTATCTTCAACTTCTGGTAAATGTGGTATTATTTGATCAGAATGCTGGTTTGTTTCTTTTCTTTTCTTTTCTTTACTTTTGGTGTGTTAAATGACAAGTATTAACTTTCCTAGCTTGATGGAGATTTAAAATGAGGTCCCTTTAATGTTTCACATAAGGAAGAAGCTTTTTAGTTACTCTTCTATGTCTGTGAAGAGACACCATAACCAAAGCAACCTACAAAAGAAGGCATTTAACTGGAGACTCGCTTACACTTTCAGAGATGAGTCCATGGCAGATAATGTAGTGGCAGAGCTCATAAGATATCTTATAAACCAGCAGCAGGCAGGGGTCATGAGGAGGGAAAGAGAGATGGAGACAGAGACAGAGAGAGACAGAGACAGAGACAAAGGAGACAGAAACAGAGACAGAGACCGAGTTGGGTTTTGAAACCTCAAAGCCATTCCCCAGTGATCTTCAATAAAGCCACACCTCCTAATCTTTTCCCAGAACGATTCCACCAATTGGAGATCAAGCGTCCAAATAGATGAGCCAATTGGCTCCTTATTCAAATAACCTCAGGTACTAAGGCCATTTCCTGAAGGAAGATGTACAAAGACAAAGGATGCAGGCTCTGTCTGGAATCTTGTGAGTTAGGCTCTGGAGCTCTGCTACTGACTAGCCATGTATCGCTGAGTGAACTAACTGCTGACATCCACTGAGCCTCAGTTTCTTAATTAATGAGCTGGGGCACACAGGCCTTCTCTTACAGGTCTGCGAGAACCAAATGCATGGTCCACTTGGCCTCAGGTTCAGAATCGTGGGTTGAGTTACAGATTGCTCAGTGTAGGCTGGTTGTTGGCTGGGGTGGGTTAGAAAGGATGAGATAAACTGAAAACTTGGGCAGCTGACTCCGCCAAAATTTCTTGATTTCACCTAAAATGAAAGGGGGAGGGGGAACAAAACAAAACAACCCCTCCCAAAAAGAGGATGAGAAACCTTGGTCTTCACAGTGACTGTCATAAAACACTGCTTTTCTGATGCGATGATTTGGAATCCAGTTCCGCAGCAATCTGAACCTGCTCTCATGCTTTTGCTATTGTGGCTTTTGTGCTTACAGCACCCTAGATGTTTAACATAGGTCAGACATCTCCCCAGCTCACGAATCCCCACTCCCAGGACTCAGCAGCCACCACAGGTAAATCCAAACTCTGCCTGCTCACAAGCTTGTGAGAGGAGCTACACTGGAGATTTCAGGGCTCCCTAAGTGCCAGATGAGAGTTTAGGGGGCTCCTGAGTACCAGCTGAAAGCAGGAGCACCAGCTATAGGACAAAGGAGGAAGATGCTGACACAGCACTCCTTGCTCTGTGAATACAGTCTCATAATCTAGTCTTTCCTTATGTTGCCCTTCACCCTGTGATGCTCAGATCTGCCTTTCCTACCTCGTATAGTCTTAAAAACACCCATTCTCTTGGTTGGTGATTAAGGGGTCTTACTTAAGTGGTAGGCTACAAAAGGTATAGGGAATCCCAAGATGGATACAACATGGCTCCAGCGGGAATATTCTTTAGCAGGACAAATGTCTGCATTTTGGAGAAAGCCAGCTTATCCTTCAGGGTGGCTAACGGTTTGTTACAGGAAGTCCGAGTTCTCATGCTTGTTAGAAAACAACAGGGGACCTATGGGAAACTTAGAGACTGGGGGTCAGATAAGTGAGATTTGAGGTGCCCTGTTACTTAAGCCAATTCGACTTTATCTGCATCTTCATGCCAATGCCCACAAGTACCTGGGACTCAGGGCTAAGTTCATCTTCTCCCTACACTGGCTTTTCTTGTTTCAGCTGGTGACATTTCAATATCCTCCTACTCCACCTAGGCTACAAAAACCAGTGTCATCTTTAACTTTTCTCTCCCTCCAAAGCAATTGATGTGGTTGCTTATCTCTCTCTCTCACCCAAATGACAAGATCAAACCCAAAATTTATGTAACTGTCTACCTAATTACAGTGGTTTGCCACTCCCTTTTGGAAATATCTCAAAGCAAGTGACAACACTGAAATACAATCTGTATTTCATATATAATTTTATTAATTTTTGAAATTTGTATGGGTATTTTTCATTGTTAAGATATGCTAGTATCTTAGTGTCAAGCTCACAGCGATCCTTCTGCCTCAGTCTCCCAGTGCTAAAATTACTAGTGTGTACCATCATGCCTGGCTTTATGGCTAATTTCTTATTAGATCATGCTGGATCGTTGCTTTTACCTTAAAAATGTGTCGTGAAGAGATCTTGCCAAAGGGACAGTCATTAACCCTGCCGTCTCTTCTCTGCTCATATGCGCTTGCGTACAAAGAACATAGTCCCCAGTCTTTGGTTTTGGGTCTCGCAGACCAACACTTTTTGAACTCACTGTGGAAGAAGTTAAGTTCAGAGTTGTTTGTGAGCCTGTCCTGCTTGGAATGCCTTGAATTCTCTATTCCTTGGACTGAGACCTAAGTGACTGGCCGCCAAATCCACGAGATCTCAGCTCATCGGCCTGAGCCTTACCTTCTTTGTGGTCTTGGCCTTACCACTTTCCTTTCACATGTGATTCCCGGCCTTCACAGATGGTCTCATAAACAACATCCATTGCTTCCATCTGGGTACCCTGCCCACTTCTAACTTCTACTTAACATTTTGCAGATATTTCTCTTTCCTGCTGTCATCTTGAACTGTCAGTGGAAGTGAAGCAATGCTGTTTGCTTGCTGTTGTGAATAATTGTCTGTTGCAAAAAAAATATGTCTCTCTGTACTTAATATGCAAGTTTTCCACACACCTTTTAGGGAAGTGACAAAGGTGGAGAATCAGAGTCCTGTGAGGAGGAGGACAGAAGAGTTGTGCTCTGGCCCTTGCACCCCCACATCCTGGTGATGCTTGGGCGCACTTTCCTGGGCTCTGGTGACAGCTCAGTGTCTAATGCCTTTTATAACCATCATTTGCTTTGACTCTGATGAAGTTTATTACCTGATTCCCACTAGGCTCCTCTGCCTCTTTCCTGCCCACTCACCAAACTTGGTAAGACGTCCCTGCTGTTCATCACTATAAGCATGACATTTTGCCATCTGGGAGGGCTTCGTGTTTTCTAGAAATATGGAAGCATAACTTGTGTGCTGACTGAACACTGATTTTAAAGCAGCCAATCATTGTGACCCCAGGCCTTTTCCATGCAGTGAGGTGTCCACTTAGATATTTGGTGTTCTTTCTCTAGACTATGTGATTCCCATTGTCAGACTATAGTCAGAAATCCTGAGGCATCATAAATTACTCCTTACCCTTCATGACTAGGTCATGGGAAGTTTTGTTCAGAAATAACTAAGAAAAACATCCCCAACCAAAAGCACTTTCTGAAGGCTTGTAAATAGGAATAAAAACTAAAGTACCAATACCTATTCTGGTTATTTTGGTGTTTCCCACTAGCCACAGTGAAGGTTGTTTTCCAAATCAGCTTACCCCTGGCATTGGTTCCCAAATTTAACTCATGTTTTTCCTTCAAGCCTACAGTCTCTTCCTAGTATGTTACTAACATAGTTCTTCTATAGACTGCAAATACATAAGTATGGATAGAAAAAGCCCAGGATTTTCATGTGAAAAAATACCTCTGAATATGACCATACCCTCAGGTCCATACTCCCTTAAATCATTACTAACATTGTGTATCCTCTCCTCCATAGATCTCTGTAAAAATGTTCTGTTGATCAGGTTGTCTTGATTTTACTTCTATTAATCCTGTCCACTGTTTCCAATAATGCATACCACAGGATGTGTTTTACATATTTATATGTATATGAATTGTGTGTGTAGGGGGTGCCTAATAAGTTTGTGACTGGGTGATTAAACATACCCATGGGCCCATCTTTACTGCAGGACTTCTTAAAGCCTTGACAATATCTTATGTGGTGAACCATCAAGAGCCTTCATTCCCAGGACACCTAATAGGATAGATTATATGTGGCATTTGTGTTGAGGTACATTCATAGAATGCAAAAATCTGTGGTCACATGGGAATCTACTTGGTGATATGGGATTTTTTTTGTTTTGTTTTGTTTTGTTTTGTTTTGTTTCCTTAAAGGTTTCCTGGTGGATTTGATGGTCCATACACTCAGCTTTTTCTGCTCAAGGCTCACAATCTTTAAGTCTTTGTAGATGTTCATATTCTAACCCTCTAGAGTTATGAGAGTAGAAGACTGTAAATCCTGTTTATTTGCAGATAAGTAATTTTTCTTCAGAAGAGGTGGTCAAAAGCATGAGAGAAATAACCTAGGAGCTTGGTATCATGGTAAAAGTGGAAGATCTCATTCTACCCACCTAAATTAACCTCCTGCCACCATAACAGTTTGCCATTAATGTAGAAACTTAAGCCACTATTAGCTTGTCTTCATGTTTCTGGAACACAAAAATCTGAAGTAGGTTCATGGTGTAAGGAATAATGCTTCGTCTTACATTTTTAGCTTCTACAGGCCACCCAGAGTCCTTAGTTCACATCCTCATGCTCCATCTGAAAAGCTAGCAGGCATGTCATTCCCTTGCCCCAGCCTTCCATTCTCACTCTCTTTTTCTCTTGCTCCTTTCTACCCCTATCTTCCCTTACAACAAGATGTCATTTTATGGGCCTGTGGAAAGAACAATAAAATCCCTCTTCTTCAAGACCCTTAACTTAACCACATCTGTTTTGTCATGTAAGATAGCACTGATTCCAAGCACTGATACAGGACATCATGGTGGGATCAGGCATTATTTCCACCAATCATCTCCTTCTCTTGGAATTGATAGAAAACCTTAACGTATTTATTAAGCCTCACAGAAAATACTCTATTTCATTCTGTGTAATAGCCAGTGCTCTTCAAATTTATTTAATTAAGGAACTCTTTTTTTCTTCACAAGGTGTAGAGTCTAGCCAGTGGGTCCGGTCCCTTCAGCTCCTATTTTTTCTTTTTATACAGAGCTCTGTGTCCGACAGTGTGGTCTTTTAATCCATTTCTCTCATGTCCGAGCCCCACATTGGGTGCCATTCTGTAGAGTCTGGTCAGCGGATCTACTCAGGTCGTGGGTAACTTCAAACTGGAGGTTGGACCAGACCTGTGGGAATACACGGGTGGAGAACAAAAGACAGAGAGACGCTAAGTAAATGTATCAAAGCGTGCTTTACTTGGGGTGAAATGGGTTTTTATATCTAGGTAGCAAAGTGAAACCACAATATCCAAACATAGCACATGCATAACGTAAATACGACAGCAGACGTAGAGAGTGGTTCTCAGTGGCATCACATCACAGCAAACAGTCTGTTTATGGTGAGCAGAGACTTCAAACAGGAGTCTTAGCAGAAGTTAGTTGTAAGTCCATCTTTTGATTTCAGGAGGAGCTGCAGTGTTTGTGGGCCATTGTCTTGTACCACAGTTGGCAGGCTTCAGCCCGGGGCTGTCAGTTCACTTTCACTTTCAGAATTCCGCAGCCAGGCAGCATTGGAGGGAGACAACAAGGCACACTTTTTTGTCTAAAACAAACAAACACAAAAACCACCCAGATTTATTTTATTTTAAATTTCCTATCTGTCTGTCCATCTGTCGGTATGCATGTGTATATGTGCACCTGAGTACAGGTACCCACAAGGGCTAGAAAAGACATCCTCTGGAGACAGAGTTACACAGTTGTAAGCTGCCTAGTATGGATCCTGGAAACTGAACTTGGGTCCTCTGCAAGAGCAGTCATACTGCTATTAACTGCTGAGCCATGTCTAAGCCTGATTTCTTGTCTTATTTTGAAGCTTCTCAATAGCTGATCTCAAACTTTGCTCCTCCTCCTCCTTAGCACAAACATGCATCACCTACCTAGCTCAAAGAGAGTTTCGAAGGAACAGACTTCCAGATACAAGTTCTCTTTCTATACATCCTCTCTGTGAAGACTTTATACAAATTCTTTCACCTGGGAAGGTATACGAAGCCAAGGCATGGTGATCATCCTTCTTTCCACAATTCAATCATGGTGTTTCCTCCTAGGGAGAACTTCAGAGGAATCTGTAGTTCTGAGATGGAGAACCTTCCCAGACAAAACAGCAATCTGAAATTCACATTGATGATATGTCTTTTAATCAAAGTACCTTAACCTACTATTCCACATGCCATTTAGAGATCCGTTTTTAATAAAACTTTTATTTTTAAAAGATTAATAAATATCCATCCCAGGCTAGTCTTGGTATGAACACTATGTCTGCTAAAAGAAAATTATCAATCCTTGGGGGTTTATTGTCACAGAATCTTCCTTACATTTCAGTTTACCTGCACACTTTAGTTGTACATAATTATGATGGGTTAATAAAGTGTCTTTAAGCATTAACAACAGACATGAAATTAAAGTTCTGTGGGTGAGACAAGTATAATGGCCCATTCCTATAATCCCAGTACCAAAGAGGTTGGCATATGAGTATTGAATATCAAAGCCAGCCTGGGCTACATAGACCATTTGTAGAGTTTGTAGTGTATTTCAACAAATTCAGGATAGGCTTATGTAGACACAGTGTTGTAGGATAAAAAACAAAAAACACATATGCTCTCCTTTATTCACAATGTGGATAAGAAAAAAATAAGTTGGCTGTAGTTTTCCTAAGTTTGATTCAGTGTGCTAGTCGTACAAGACATATTTGATTTGTCATTTGTTGATATTTCTATTTTCCACACAGTACCATTTTATGCCCTCAAGATCTGTAGTGAGATGGGCATAGTGATACACATCTGTAATCCCAACTCTTTGGAGAGAGAGTCAGGAGGATCTAAAGTTCAAGACTAGCTTATACTACGTGAGAAGTTCTAGATCAGCCTAGGCTACACAGTGAGACCCTGTGTCTTTGTGTGTGTGTGTGTGTGTGTGTGTGTGTGTGTGTGTTATTGTGGACCATGCCTAGAACTTGTGCTTGCTAAGGAAGTGCTCTCCCACTAAGCTAGGTCCCTACCCGTATGAGATTCCTAACTCAAAAATAAAAATAAACAATTAAATAGGTAAATAAATAATAAGCAAGTAAGCATTGGTTGGTAACATTTCTTAACAGAGTTCTTTTGACTTTCCAGTTTTTTATATCTATTGTATAAGTTGTTGTACATATAGGTAATGACAACCACAAAACAACAGCTGCCTGGCATCTGTAACATATCACAATTTCCAAGATCTTGACAGTGAAAATAATATATCTTAGACTCAACAAAATATAGATCCTGAGACTCAGCTTTAAAAAGTAGTTTTATGATCAACTGCCCCTATGTCTCTGGAACTAAGATTAACTACTACATTACGCAATAATTCTCTTGTATAAGTTGCAAAACTGAATAGTTTCCATGGAACCAGCAGCTATAGGGAAATCTTTGGTAAGTAGTCAAGTTAGAGAAGCTGTATGCATGGAGTAGGTCTAAAATGGTATGATTTGGTCTGGATGAGAGGAAAACACTGGCACAGAGGGTGAGCATGCCTGCCATTTAAAGTTCTCAGGATGAGCAGGCATATGTGAAGAGGGCAGAGCAGCTGGTAGTTTGGCATGGTTGGTGTCCATTTCCCCAAACAGTCCTTCCTTATACTGTCAAGAACCATAGCAAGGGCTGTTGACAGTGAATCAGTTATTATAAAGGTGTTTACCAAGCCTGACGAACTGAGTTTAATCCTTGGGACCCACACAGTAGAAGGAGAGAGCTGACTCCCAGAAAAACACGTGTGACCACAACATACATGCCCACACATGTATGTGTAAATTCACAGAGTGAATAATTCAATGTAATTTAAAGTTAATAACATTGGTGACCAGGTTATGGTGACACTGGGAAGATCTGGGGTACAGTTTAGTTAGGGTAGTTGTGGATATAGGCATGAGGTTTTGCTCTAAGAATGTAAGTTCAACTTAATGTGTTTTATTTGAAAAAAAAAAAAAAGCAACAGTTCTCATGTTCCTGCTTGTATCTCTTTACTATAGGTCCTCATGTGTTTAGTTCCAAGAATCTTGCCCTTCAAGCCCAGAAGAAGATTCTGAGCAAGATAGCCAGCAAAACTGTGGCCAACATGCTGATTGATGACACCAGCAGTGAGATCTTTGATGAGCTGTACAAAGTCACAGAAGAACACACCCACAACAAGAAGGAGGCCCACAAGATCATGAAGGATGCAATCAAGGTGGCAATCAAAATTGGTATTCTCTACCGGAACAAACAGTTCAGTCAAGAGGAGGTTATAATTGTGGAGAAACTCCGGAAGAAACTGAACCAGACTGCAATGACCATGGTCAGCTTCTACGAAGTAGAGTACACCTTTGATACGAACGTGCTCTCTAAGCTTCTGCACGAGTGCAAGGACCTGGTACATGAACTGGTACAGCGACACTTGACACCCAGAACCCATGGACGCATAAACCATGTCTTCAACCACTTCGCTGATGTGGAATTCCTTTCCACTCTCTATGGTCCGCATGGAAACTGCAGGCCCAATCTCAAGAGGATTTGCGAAGGAATCAATAAACTGTTAGATGACAAGATCCTCTGAACAGCTTCCCCTCTCTTGGACTTTGCTGCTTCGAAGTTAGAATATTCAACCTCATCCAGTAAGAATCAAGCAGCAACCCTTGTTCAAGATGTTTTTGTGTCTTCTTTGTCACTCTGATGCTGATTCGAACCCAGACTTGAGTGTGTTTACTCCCTGGACACAGGCAAGATCTCTCAAGTCTAAATGAACTGTGTTTGGAAAGAACAGTCAACTGTTCTAAGCAGAAAGCCTGCTTTGGTTACTGTCCTGAGCTCTGTCCATCTCAAAATGGAAGGTGTCCTGGATTAGGATAAGGAAGACACGGGTGTGGATACCAGCCCTGCCGCTCTTAAGGAGATCTTCTGCGTTCTGGAACTTGATGCTTCCTGACTACCTCACAGGGTTGTAGTGAGGACTGAACAGGAAAGCTCACATTCACAGTTTTGTGAAACAGAGACCAGTGACTATACATAATAAATGGATGTGGCATAATTGTTCACAGTTAGTTAGTGGGTTTGTTTGTTGCCAGTTTTCACAGCATATCTAGTAATCACAGTACCATGGAGGCTGGGTTATAAGAACTATGATTGGGGTTGCTGGGTGTACAGACTGTAGAATGAGGTTCAGACAAACCTGGCCTGTACAGAAAACTCTCAGGAAAGAAGCAGAATAAAAGGAAGAAGAGTTCCTTGCCTCCTTTAAGAGAAAGGAGAGTCAAGGTGATGCTGCTCCGTCTATTCTGCATATGGACTGGGGACACCCGTTCAAGGCTGCAGCGATGACTCTCGGTTTAGGAAGAGCAATGCTTTCCTTATTTTCTGATCCTCTCTGGTTTCTCCGACTCTCCAGTTTCATCTCCAGCTACATCTGTTCAGAACCACTCTACGTCACAGGCTGCGTTGACTCACCCTCTCATGTGTCCTTTCCTTTCCTCTTACACAGACATGTTCTGTTTGGATGAATGGTTTTTAATTTCCCTAATGAGATGATAAATTCTGTTTTGTAAGGGGTGGGGATTCTGCCCTTAAATTTTATTTATAATTGATCTGTACTCATTTTAAGTATTTGTTGTGGTATAAAGCTTTGGTAGATGTATATATTGTATTATCAAATCAGTGTAATTAGCAAATCTATCACAAATATTTATTTTTTCTGGCAGTAATGTTCAGAATCCCTCCCTGGAGCTATTTAGTAATATGTAGCACATTACTGTTAGCTATAACTACCCTATTATGAAACAGAACAGTATAATTTTCCTATGTAAATGTGACTATCAACCCCTTCCTATCTCTTTCCCTTTTCACTTCTCACTCTGTAATAACTGATGTTCTACCTTTTATTTTTTAGATATTGACTTCTGAATTATTTCCTGTTTGTGGATTACTCAGTGTTTGTTCAATGTCTGTCTCATTTCACTTAACATAAAGTTTTGTAATTTTATCCACATTGCTGCAAATGTCAGAATTTTTTTTACAATAAAAGAAACCACTCCATTCTGTTCAAATGTCACTTTTTCTTCTGTTGCTCATCTGTTGATGGGTGTTTGAGTCTGTGTCTTAGCTATTGCGACTATTGCTATAATAAATATGGGGAGTCCCTGTAGCTGTTTTCAACATGATTATTTCATTTACTTGTCCTAGAGAACCAGTAATGTAGTTTCTGTTAGGTTGTAGTTTTTTCCTTTATGTTATAGGAAATATCCACTCTTTTCTGCAATGGCTGTTTTGCTGTGTATCAGCAGCAACAATATATAAAATTTCCATTTCCTCCCCACTCCTATTAATATGTGTCATCCTTTGTCATTTTTTATATTATCATTGTATCCTCAGAGAAGTAAAATCTCACTGTGATTTCTATGTGTATTTTCCTAGTAATTAATGATTTTAATAATTTTTACAAATATTTTGGCTATTGGTGTGCCTCTTTTTGAGAAATTTCTTGTCTTTTCCCTTTTAAAATTCAGATTAAGTTTAATATGCAGTTGAGATCTTTGGTTATGTTAATAGTAATATGGTATTAGAGTTAGTGACTAGGGCTATGTAGTCTGTAGATAGAAGGGCCAGTGAAGCTGAGCTGCCTGGGTCAAGATCTGAGTCAATTCCAGATGTGGGACCTTGAGCTACAGGATTTAATTCCCACTGTTAAACGTTGGCTTTGCTTTGATTTATTGTGACTGTCCCGGTTCTTCCCTCTTGGAATAAGAACTATGTAACTTGTCTGTGATTTTAAAGGAGCCCAAACTTTGAAATTTTATAGAGACTTTGGATATTTAGAGACTGAACTTTTAAACACTGTGCGACTTCAAAAGTTATATCGTGTCTTATATTGTGACACTAATATTAATATGAGATCTTGGGATAATCAAAAAGGCAAGGTTATGGATTAATAACAATATTTTAGCAATGGCTAGCATGACAAGGGGTCCAGTGACAAATATTGGTTGAATATTTGTCAACTTGACATAAGCTGAGGTTTTCTGGGAAGAGTGATATCTATTGAGAAAACACATACATCCAATTCTAGGCAAAAGTCTAGGGCATTTTCTTAATCAATAATTGATGTGAAAGGGTCTAGATTGCTGGAAATGGGTTTCACCCCTAGGTGGGTGTGTAAGAAATCAGGCTGCGCAAACCATGGGCCAAGCCGGTAAGCAGCATGCATCAATGGCCTCTACTTCAGTTCCAGTTCCTGCCTTCAGGCTCCTACTATGAGTTTGTGCACATCATTCCCTTCATAGAGGACTTTAGCCTGTGAGGAGACATAAACCCTTTCCTTCTCAAGTTGCTTTTAGTCAAAATGTCTTATCACGCTAGTAGAAAGCAAACCAAGAAATAAGATATAGAGTCCCGTAAGTATATCCTGAGTACAACCTGAAGTCTGGGGTGGCAGACCCTCCAGCCATCTTTCACTGTTTAGGGGTTTGATTGTTGTGAGTCTTTTGTATTTTCATATAACATTCAAGTCTTTTTCTGTAAAGAATTGCATTTGAATTTTGGTAGGAATTGCATTAAATCTGTAAGTGGCTGTTTTTTATAGTATTAATCCTGCCAATCCCTGAGCACGGGAGCTCCTTCCATCTATCGCCTGGTATAATCAACCATGTCCTCTTTTCAGTGTCTTCAAGTATTTATTGTACAAGTCTTTGACTTTCTTGGATTTATTCCATGATTTTTAAAGGCTGTTATAAACTTGTTTCCCTGATTTTTTTCTCTTGATATGCTTGTCATTTGCGAACAGAAAGGCTATGTTTTTTTTCAGTGTTATATTTGAATCCTACTACTTTTCTGAATGTTTTAATCAGGTGTGGGATATTTCTTGTGGACTCTTCAGGGTCTTTTGTGTATAGAGTCATATCTACAAACAAGGATACTTTGCTTCCTTCTTTGTATCTTCTCTATTGCCTTCACATGTCTTATTGAGCAAGATAAGGCTTTCAGCACTTCAGTAACTAGGAAAAGGTGGCATACTTGATTTGTTCCTAGTTTTAAAGAAAATGCCTTTAGTTTCTCATGTGCTCCCTTCTTCCTTCCTTTGTAACTCTTGAATATCGTTAAGATTAAATAAAACTAAGAAGAGCCTATTAACTTTGATTTAATTTGTTTTTCAGTTTAGCTGTACCTTGTGTAGAAAGTTGAGAACAGCAAGTTCACCTATTTCAAGTTAATTTAAATAAGCCTCAAAACACCACAAACTTGCAAGTATCACCAGGTAGCAACTGCAAAAACAGAGATCCAATGTTAGAGCCATTTTAAAAAAATACATAAGAAGAGGTCCCAAGGACATGAAGTACTGAGCACTTAGAACGGGACCCTTCTTTTATCTACTGCTGAGGTCTGTGGTTTCCCAGGAGAGACTCTGTGGGACTAAGGCTAGATCTGTGAGCAGAAGGATCGATGCCAACTGCCTGGTGGTGGAGACACTTAAAGGCTATGATAAAGCTGGTCCATAAATATTAGAACAACTACAAACTAGATTCAGCTGCTGCTGCTGAAGTAAAGAGGTGTTGCTATGGTGATACTAGAGCAAACAACACAAGCAGACTATCTCCTCCCCTACTCAAGCCCTGCAAACTCCGGAACTATAGAGTCCAACAGGAAACCTGACAATGCAGAAATGTGGTCTGGAGTTCTAGTCCCAGTATCACACAACAAATATTGAAGAGTGGCCTTAGAACTCAAAGCTAATGGATTGAATGACATAGATACCTAGGTATATAGAGTCACTTTAGGTAATTAACAAATGGAAGACAACTGTGGATCGTTAACTAATATAAATAAAGTTAAAAGCTGAGCTCCATGTATTGTGTTCTGAGTTATTCTGTGTATTATTCATGATTCTATAGGATCAAGAAATTTCCCCCTTTTGATCTTGGTCTTTAGCATATATATTAATAGATTAGGTTACACATTTTTATTTATGATAATGAAGCTTTTGTAAAAATTATCAACATAAGTTTGTTTCTTAGAAGGAAATGAATAAAAAAATGAAAGTAAATAAGAATTCAATTGAATGAAAGAAGATAGATTATAAAGTGATGGTATGTTGTAAATCTCCAATATAGTCATAAAACTAACTCAAGACTCAGTAGGAGAAAAAAGCTTATGGGATAAAAAATTTTCAAATTTATGAACATAATTTAAATTTTTCCTTTAAAATATCCAGGAAAGAAGTATTACAGGAAGATAGAAAAACAGAACTGAAAATATGGAGGAGTCCAGGTACATTTCACATCACACAAATCACTGATTAGATGAAAAAGAACAATAAATGAAGCATTTTACTGCCACAAACATCAAGTGTCACACACACATGTGTACGTGTGCACATGCACACATAAGCACCACAGACACACATACACACATATAACACAGACATCTACTAATACATGCATGCATGCACACATAATACAGATGCACACACACATAATATAGCAATCTACTAACACACACATATACACATTACACAGACACATACACATATAAAACATAGATATCCACTAACACACATATACACCTGCAAAACATGTACAAAGAGGTACACACACACACAGATACATAACACAGACACACACAAGCATACACATATAATACACCCATACACATAGACACCCACAAACAGACAAATACACACAGAGACACACCCACTCTTGAAAGAACAAATAATTTGTAGAGAGAAGATAACAGTTTATATCTAACTTAGATGTCCTTTGTTGTAATTTCATCAGTGCATTTACATTAAGAAATAAAAAGGCTGTCAAAAATTTTAAAAAAATGTTAATCTATAATTTATTAGTGCTTATAAAATATATTGCTTCAGAAGTGTTAAAAATTTAAGACCTCTTGTTTAGGTGTCTATGATGTGTAGTATGAGTATATAGGCTAGTGATGACATTTGATTCCAAGTGTTTTACACTAAGAAGGAAAACAATGCTTTGGAATTTCAAAGTTCAACTCCTTGAGTATATGGATTTAAAAAAAAAGGCTTATGTTTTTTCTTCATTTTCACAATATGATAAATTGGAAATTCATGTGTGTATTAGTATTCAGTACATTTCTGTGAAACAAGGCCTCATCGTACAACCCAGTCTACCTTGGAAGACATTCATAGCCTATTCTGGCCTCAAGTTTTCGGCAACCCTTGTCCCTTGGCCTCCTGAATGCTGGAATTACAGATGTGAAGCCTCTATACCCAGAACATGAGTACGCCATCCTTTAATTGACCTTAAGAGATCACTTTCTAATGGTAAGCTCCATTAGTCTGTGTTCTTCAAGATGGGCACACTGACACACAGAAATGACCAAACTGCATTGGAAGGTTCCAAGGGGAGAAGGGGAGAGCCTTCAGCCTGGGGGAGAGTTGTGGCACCTATAGAAGGAGATGGGAAGGAGGGAGGGCAGATGAACAGTAACTAACTACAGCACAGTTTTAACAAGGGTTGAGCAAAGGATGGAAAGATCCAAGACCACAGTGTGGTGAGTACAGGCAATCTTCTGGGAGTATGTATTGTTGACATGGGTGCAGTTGTGTCCAGAACTCCAATTCTTGAGATCTGTGGGAATGCCAAAGTCTTCCTCTGGTCCCTAATTGGATTTTGAAAGTGTGTGAAGCAAATGTCATCCACAGCTTCCTCCTCCTGGATGTTTACAGTGTGAACTATTCCCCTACAGAATGCCCCCTACCAGGATTAGTGAAATATGCTTCCTCTTTTGGCTACATGCAATAAACTCACAACCTTGCTCAGCTGTATATAATAAAACATGCTGGCATTTTGGCCTGCTCTTGGTGTGTCTCTATCAGAGCACAGGCTTGCCCAATCCTAGCTTTTCTTTTTTTATATATATATTTTTTATTAGATGTTTTCTTTATTTACAATATCTCCTTTCCCAAATTCCCCTCCAAAAGAAAAAAGAAAAATAAAATAAAATAAGAAAAAAACCAAAAACTAAAACAATTCCCTGTTTCCTCCACAGTCCCTCTGCTCACCACCCTACCTTTTCCCATTTCCTGGCCCTGGCCCTGGCATTCCCCTACACTGGGGCATAGAACCTTCACAGGGCCAAGGTCCTCTCCTCCCATTGATGACCAACTTGGCCATCTTCTACTATACACATGCTGCTGGAGCCATGAGTCCCTCCCCCCATGTGTACTCTTTGGTTTAGTTTTAGTCCCTGGGAGCTCTGATGGTACTAGTTAGTTCATATTGTTGTTCGTGCTAAGGGGCTGCAAACCCTTCAGCTCCTTGGGTCCTTTCTCTAGCTCCTTCATTGGGGACCCTGTACTCAGTCCAATGGATGGCTGTGAGCCTCTACTTCTGTATTAGTCAGGTACTGTCAGAGCCTCTCTGGAGACAGCTATATCAAGCTCCTGTCAGCCAGCACTTGCTGATATCCACAATAGTGTCTGAATTTGATGATTGAATATGGGAAGGATTCCCAGGTGGAGCAGTCTGTGGATTGTCCTTCCTTCGGTCTCTGCTCCATAGTTTGTCTCTGAAAAAAGGACACATGCTCCACTATGTTCATAACAGCCTTATTTATAATAGCCAGAAACTGGAAACAACCCAAATGTCCCTCGACAGAAGAATGGATACAGAACATGTGATACATCTACACAATGGAGTATTACTTAGTTATTAAAAACAATGAATTTATGAAATTCTTGGGGAAATGGATGGACCTGGAGAATATCATCCTGAATGAGGTAACCCAATCACAAAAGAACACACATGGTATGCATTCTCTGCTAAGTAGATATTAGCCTAGAAGATCGGAATACACAAAGTACAATCCACATACCACAAGAAACTCAAGAAGAAGGAAGAGCACAGTGTGGATACTTCCTTCCTTCTTAAAAAGGGGGAACAAAATGCCCATGGAAGGATTTTCAATCCTAGCTTTTCTGTAGGTATATCTGTTGTTTCTGTGTTCCCTGTTGCCCCGGTTAGGTTAATCCCTAAGCTGTGAAGGTCATGACAAATGGAGCCAAAGCAAGGATACCTGACTATGGGAAACTTCAATGGCCAGAAAAAAGGAAGGCTCCAGTGAGAAACAACCACATAAAGGTAAATGTGAGGCGCAACTCAATATGTTGAGCATATAACATGGGACCAGTAGAACCTATAGACAAGCAGTTACATATTAGTACTTTAAAGATTTTGAGGAACCTCAGAAGTAGGTAGAACATTATAGCTTCATCAATTGGTTCTTATACTGTGTTCCGGAGACATGCCCCTGGTTTCCTGAGGGAAGGACAGTAAGTTTGGCTATTTAAAAAAGAACAGGAGAGGAATTAGGAGCTAGCTACTAGGCTGAAGGACCCAAACTTAGTTTCATTTTCACTTTTGGTTTATGGAGTCATGTATGTAATCCCAAAGATTGCAGCCATTTCCTTACAAAACAGAAATCTCTGCCTTAATGAATCATGGGTGAGTCTGGCTTTGTAGGCCTTTGTCCCTAAGAGATAGCCATAAATGGTGACCGGGGGTGAGGTTCACATCTGTAACTCCAGCAGTGTCTCTGCAACCTGGAGAGGTAGAAAAGTGAATTTGATTCACATGCCATGCTTGCCCTGGCCTTGTGCCTCGGATGCTGTGCCGCCAAGAGATTGCAGGGGAGTACTCTCCTTACAGCAAACCTTGTTTAAGTCAGAGACTTAGAGGAAGGGTTTTTAATTGCTTTCCTGTGTTTGAGCAGCCTGATCTGCATAATCCAAACTAGGTGGTGTTCTATCATGAGACTGTGCCTTTCAATCTTTAAATGAGATCCAACAAGCCTGTGCAGCCTAAGGGCCTATGGCTCTTTATGCTTAAGGACCTACTCAAAGTGTCCCTCGGTGACAATTCCTGCCCTATGTCTTATTGAAGGGGATAAAGCCCAAGGCATTACTTTTGCTTAGTAATGAGTAACAGTAATAAGTTAGACTGAGTTACAGAATTATGTCAGGACTAGGAACAACATAATCTATCCTGTGGAGTTGCTATAACCAAAGGACCTTACAAAGGGTCCATCAATGAATTAATTACACTAACCTTTGCAAGCCTGAGAACATGGAAAGAATTGCCCAGCAAGGGACAAAAATCTTTGTCAATAATTGAGGTTCATCAGGGTCCAGAAGAATTGTACATGGACTTTGTGGCCCAGCTCTTACAAGGGCACCTTACAAATGGTCCTGAGACAGGGAAGGTACTCATAAAACAGCTGGCTTTTTAGAAATGATCACAAGACATGTAAAGACTTGGGGGATTGTACCAACACTTAAATTTGTAAGAGAAGATTAGATAATGTACAGACACAGGTCCTCACCACCTTCCAGGTGTTGCTCTCAGAGCAGCCCTTAAGGAAGTTCCATGCCTTGTGAGGGATGGGACACCGGCTACACATGTGAAAAAACCTTTCTGCTTGTGACTACCACCACAAGGATTTACCATGTAATAACAAGCAGGCCTCAGCACCATCTGGGTAATCATCATCGCCCCTGTGTTTATGCCACAATGTCAGAGAAGAATCCACTGGGTTAGCAAATCCCATTGGCAGACAGATATACAGGGCGATCTCTGGCAGGGCTAGGAAATGGAAAATGGAGCCTGCCCTAGCCCCATCAAACTACAAGGGCTATCACCTTGTGAGTCCCTGTGAGACAAGAGGGCTGACAGATGACCCTCAGCCACCCCAGTACAGCATCAGTCAGCTCTGTCAGGTAACTTCGGGCAGTGGAGGATTGGACCTCATTTCCACCACATGTCTTATACTCACCTCTACATGGGACTCCAAGCCATCCCCACTGGCACAGTATGTCTAAATTTAGGGAAAGCAACCAGACCCTATGGGGACTACTTATTTACCTCGGCATAATAGATGAGGATTATACAGGGGAAATAATAAGGTTCTGACTCAGTTGCCCCAAACTTAGTTTACATTATACAGGAATTAAAAATAGCTCAACCGGTGATATTCTCCAATAATAAACAAGGAAATGTGCTCATGGCTCATCCTCATAACCTTCTGTCATCCAATCTATCTTCACATTGCTTCCGATGGAAAGTTCTTCCCCGGGGTATGAAAAACAATCCTACAATGCATCAGGAATCTGTTGAGGCTATCAAGCCCATGTATGACAACAACCCTAAGGCTTGTATCAGTACGGTATGAATGATATTCTAATCAGCCATCTTGACTCCTAAATTGGCAGCTGTCTTTGTCCACCTCAAAAACAGCTTTTAGGCCCATAGGCTTCAAATTACTCCAGAAACAAACAAGCAAAGAGGTTCAAAAACATCTCTAGTCCAACATCTAAGTATAATTATAGAGGAATATACTCTCTGCCCTCAAAAGTCTAGAAATCTGCAAAGATGGTCTCAAAATTCTTAGTGATTCTAAAACCTGCTGGGAGATAATAACTGGCTCAGACCCTCCCTGAAGCTTACACCCAGAAACTTCCTACACCTTTCCAGTCTTTAGAAACGAATGCAGATCCCTCTCATTTCTGAGGCTGAGATGGCTTTAGCCAAAGTGGAAGCAGCTGCGACCCCTACTGGGCTATTGGAAAACTGTAGGACAGTTTAGAATAGCTGTATTTGGAACAATCTACCTCCAGGATTCTAAACCTTATACTATGGTTGGGTGGGAAAATCAATCTCAAAAGGGTGCACATGTGCTATGGAAATGGTGAGTAAAAACACAACAGTAATCACCATTCCATATTCAGGAGATCAACAACATCAGCTCTGCCAACAGCCCACTGCCTGGCAATGCTCTTTGGCTAGTCACCCTGCCCAGCTTAATTCTCATTTTCCACCATTCAGGATATTACATTTTGCATCCACTCATGGATTTATTTTTGCCAAGGTAACACAGTCTCAATGCTTTCCTTTGGCTAAACTGTCTTTATGGACACCTCTGGCAGTGACTTGCCGCCTACACTCTTCCTAGAGTTCTAAAGTGCAACAAATTCTGCACTGCAGCTCAACAAAGCAGAACTCTTAGCTTTCAGCATGATTTTAGAGATGTCTGCTTTCCCCATCAATATTTACAGTGACAGCTCCTATGTAACAGGCGTAAAGCAAGCCTCCGAGGCAGCCAATATTGCTTGAACCCCAGATCAAAAGTTAGACCATCGTCAGGTGTGGTCCCACATTCTGCCTTGTCGCTGGGGTGGGGGACTGCAGCTTGAGCAGGTGAAAGGAGAGAAGCTAGATTGCATTTACCCTATGCTGCCATTGGGTGCTAGGCTTGTGGAAAGCACCAAGGTATAGCTCAGAGGATGGGAAGATGCAGCCCAGGCTGGGGGTCTCAGCTGGAGTGAGAAATGGCACAGGCTGATGTGGAAGCTGGGGTTCCCAAGTTCTCTGGCAGCCAGTCACCACTGGAAACCTCATGGAGTCTGGAATAAAGGAGGCCCTCAGGCTGAGGAGGATGAGCCCAGGGCTGGGATTCAGGAAACCTGTCTCAAGAAAGAAGGAAGAAGATGGAAGAAAAAAGAAGAAAGGAGGAGGAGAAAGAGGAAGGGAGGGAAGGAGGGAGGGAGGGAAGGAGGGAAAGAGGAAGGGAGGGAGGGAGGGAGGGAAAGAAGGAAGGAAGGAGAAAGTAAGAAAGAAGAGTTATACCATCTTTCCCACAGGACCCAGGAACTCTTATGTTGCCACCAGAGTCCTTACTGTGTTGGCCATATTCAGTCACGCTCAGGTCTCCCCAGGCCATTGGCTGAAGGTAATGCACAAGCTGATGCCTGATGCACTTCTATGCTGCTCTGCAATCTGACTTGATAAAAGCCCATGAAGAGTCATGATCTGTAACATCAAAACACTGCCTCTTTCTGAAAGTAATTTGCTATTTCCCAAGGAAAATCTGGGCAGATAGTTAAGCAATGCACCCACTGTGTCCCTTCTCAGTCTGTCAGGCACGCTGCCATTACTTACCCCAGACGATTACTTCCCAGTGCTCTTTGGCAGGCGGAGGTTAGTCATGCCTCCCCTTTGGGAGAGTACAATTCATGCTCATTTCTAGTGATGCTTATTCTCATTTAGTTGATGCCTCTGCCCACATGGAGGAAGCTGTAAGATGTATTGTCGCTCATTACCTTGCTCCATTGGCTGTCATGAGCTATCCACAGCACCTCAAGACGGACAATGCCACTTCTTATACATATGCATCTGAAAATGTTTGTGCCCACCATAATAGCTCACAACGTGGACATTCTTCAGCATATGCACAGGGGGCCTTAGAATACTGTGGTAGATCCAGAGAGACATCAACTGGGGCTGTTGGTTACACTCTTTACAACAGAAGGCTCCCCTAAAAAATGTACTTTTTATGGCCATACATAAAAATAAAATAGTCCAATCCTCTGTCATGAGATTCAGTCTGAAAGTAAGGGACAATGCTTATAAACTATTTTCGCTTTTCTCAGCTCTGCCATTTCACTGCCACACAAATCTGTATTGTGATGCACAACTGATGAAACGACAGCTGAAAAATGGAAGACATTTGCACCATAAGAATGTTATCGAGGGTGCAGATGATGTAGAAGCAGTATTACAAGTTGGCAGATGATGCTGAATTGAGGAAGATGGTAATAATGAGATCACTGAATCTGTACACAGAGCTTCAGCCACTTAGACACTGTACTGGGCTAACATGATAACTGCACCTGGACATAAATCAATGTAAATGGTCCCCTGAACAAAGCACTTAAGAAAGGCATGTATACTAAGTAGAGTTCACAATAGGCTGCCAAAAATGATTCTAACATTGGGGCACAGAGTTAAGACAGCAAAATTCTAATTACACATTAAAAATGACTCTTGTAGGGAAGTGAGCTTCTAACTGATTACAAACGTATTGTTTTGGAAGACTCAGCAGGGCTTGGAAATGAAACATAATGTCTTGGTTTATAAGAATAAGTGGCTACCATTCCTCTTTATTAAATCCTCATGAATCCAACACCAAGATTTATTGCAGTAATAAATTCCAATAGGTGAGATTCATGGCCTTCTGAAACTCTTTCAAGAATAGAAGTATGTTAGGGAATTAGCTTGGTGTAGCATTAGGGTATGGGGTACAGTTAGTGTTAGAGATCCATTTATGATTGTATTTTAGAACTACTTTTACTGTATAGGCTAGATGTAGAGTTAGAGTCAGGGTTTTGACTAGGTTCTGACTAGAGTCATGGTTAGGGTTAGTCCATGGATAGTTTCAGTTTTAGTCCTAGAATTAGATTTAGAGCTAGGTTTAGTCTTGGGATTTGGATTGGTGGCATTACCAGGGTAAGGATTATGAATGGGCTTAGATTAGAAACCGATACAAGTTAGTGTAAGAACTATATATAGTTTATGTTAGTTTTAGGGTTATGTTTAGGTTTAACCTTAGTTTTAGGGTTCTGGATGGAGGTGTAGTTTCAATTTGGATTATGTCAATGGATGTAATATTTGAACTAGGGTTGACTTTACTGTGGTAACTAAGGTTTAGATTAATGATGAAATTGGCTATATGGTTAGAGGTGGTGTAGGTTTAGGATTAGAGCTAAGGTCAGGCTCTGGTTAGAAGTAAGTTAGGGCTGGGTTAAGAATTAAGTTTGATGTTAAGCCGTATTAAGAGTCAATGCACAGGCTCAGTGTAGAGTGTCAAAAGCCAGTTTTGACATATCAGGGTCTGAAGGGGAAGCATGGAATCAGTAGAAAACATGGACACAGGAATCTTTTTGATAGTTCAAAGAGGTTCTCAGGGGTTGGGGATTTAGCTCAGTGGTAGAGCGCTTGCCTAGCAAGCGCAAGGCCCTGGGTTCGGTCCTCAGCTCTGGAAAAAAAAAAAAAAAAGACAAAGAGGTTCTCAGGTTCTCTAAACTTTACTTTTTCCCCACAGCTTATATCCCCCAGCAAAATCTTCCAAGCAGTATAAAAATTACAATATGGTTTCCTGTTTTTCTTTAAGTGAGCAATTACACATACAATGAATATATGTAAAACAAAACAAAACAAAACCCAGCATATTCCCCAACACCCTCACATGGTTAAACATTTTACATATTACAGGTGAAGAACAAATCATTCCCAAGAACCACATGTGTTTGTGTCTAAGCAACTTATTATAGATTAACCAAGCAAGCATGGTATTCTTCTCAGCCAGTTCTCTTACTGGCAGGCTGCAATTTGCAGTTACAAAGAAAGGATCAATCATTTTATTATTTATCTTAAAAAGTAATCTTATAAAAAAATCTTAAAAGAATCACAAGTCTAAACTTTTATATAAAAAACATCAGTCATTTCTACTTTAAATCCTCAGAGTACACACCCACTCACCAACAATTTGTTATTAAATCATATCAGGAAGCCAAAGGCAAAATGAGTACCAAAAAAAAAAAAAAACTAATCATCACATTGATCACCAACTCAGCTTTAGCAAGAAAGACATGCCAGCTAGTACTAGTTGGGCTGCCATTGTTCTTGTTCCATGTCTTCAAAAACTCCCTTGCTCAATTATCAAGTTTGCCTTTCTGAACTTTAAAATTTCCCCCAAGATTTTCTACATCAAATCCACAAACAAAAACATCCTAACTATACTATCAATCTACATCTCTAAATTCTTTCCAAGGGCGGTGGCTGAATCATCAATCTGTTCCAGTAGCAGTGCTTGAAAAAGATCAATCACTATTATTGTAAGTGCCAATGACACTCTCCAGTGAGGGGCTAGAAACCCCCTTAGGGATTTCATACAACCCATAGACTGGAAAGATATGAAGACTGCAAGGGCAACAAGCAGAGAGATGCTCCACAGCAGCATGAGGTCTTCAGGATACGAAGCCCTCAAGGCTCTGCCTCTCTGAGGCACACCCACTGGGGTTGTGCTAACCAATGGGCAACCCTCCATGAGTTCTAAAGCTGTTTGCCATTCTTCTTGCATAGGCCCCAACAGTATAGCTTGATTAGAATTATGGATACAATGGGGTTAGGCTTAGGTTGTGGTTACGATGACCATTAGGGTTAAGGTTTTGGCTTATGCTAGTACTAGGTTTTGTATTGTGTCAGTATTTGCAGTTCTGTTGAGTATTGGCTTAGGGTAAAGTTAGATCTAGGATGTAGATTATTATTGGATCTGAACTTACAAATAGAGCTTTGTGAGAGTTATATTTGGGTTTGGAATAATGGTTAGGATCAGAGCATAGGACTCGGGATAGGGAAACGGGGGAGCATTAAGGAAATGGGTACAATTAGCATTAGAAAATGATTTATGGGAGGGTTTTTGGACCTAGTTTTAGTGTTGTGGCTAGATAAAGTACTAGGGTAAGGGGTTTGTATCTGGCCACAGATATCCCTCTTACATTATCCCCAAAAGTTGAGTGTTAGAAGTTACCCACTTGTGTGTGTGGTTCCTTAACTTCAGGGACAGTGGGAATAATCTTGGGAAGAAGTAGAATAATTTCTCAAGGATTATTGTGCATCCACGTATAGTAGATGGGGATATCAAGGAAGAAATAAAAATTATGGCATGTGTGAAAAAGGAGATGTACCCATACATTTTGTCTGCAATTACAGGGAAAGCATATAAGGACATTAGGGGTGATATGGTAGATGCTTCTGGGGAAGGTATTGATACAAGTGATTGAGAACACCTTAAATTTTAACAGATTTAAAAGCAGTTAATAAGATAATTCAACCAACGGTCCTTTACAACTTTCTTTGCCATCTTTGTTACCAAAATCATGGCCTATTATAATAATTGATTTGAAAGATTGTTTTTTTTTTTCAATACCCTGGCATGAGAAATATAGGAAAAGGTTTACTTTCTCAGTACCTTCTTTGAATAATAATCATCCACTAAAGAGATACTACTGGAAGGTACTTCCACAGGGAATGTTAAATAGTCCAAATTTATGTCAGTATTTTGTGCAACAACCATTAGAAATTATTTGTAAGCAATTTCCTTGATATCATTTATCATTATATGGATGACATTCTGTTGGCTGATTCTGACAAAGATGTTTTAGAGAATATGTTTAAGGTAATACAAAGAATTCTGACAACTCTTAACAATTTTCAAAACTTAATGAGAGTTATTAACTGGCTAAGATCTTCAATTGGATTAAGTACATATGAGTTAAGTAATTTGTTTCAAACATTACAAGGAGATTCTATTTTAAACAGTCCAAGATGTCTAACAGCTGAAGAGTTTTTATAGAACAAAGACTAAAAGAGGTGTATGTGGATTGAACTGATCCTAGCCTTAATTGTATTTTGGTCATTTTATCTTCAACTCATTCTCCGACTGGGCTCATTATGCAAAGGGAAGATAGTATTATGGGATGGATTTTCTTAGATCATAAAAAAATAAAAAATTGAAGACATATATAGAAAAGATTTCTGAATTCATTATAAAAGGTAGAATAAGACTGCATCAGTTAGCAAGAACAAATCCAGCTGAAATTGTTGTACCTCTTACAAATGTTGAAATTGTTTTTCATTATGGTTGATTAATGAGGATTGGCAAAAAGCTTGTAGTAACTTCTTGTGTGAAATTAATAACAAATACCAAAAAAAGCAAATATATATAGAACTAATTGGATTCTTCCATGTATAGTAAAGAGAACACCAACTTCAGAGGCACCAACATTTTACACTGATGCAAACAAGATGGAAATGGCAGGCTATAAGTCAGATAAAATAAGTAAAGTGGTCAAAAGTCCAATATGCATTGGTTCAAATATCAGAATTGTATGTAATCCTTATGGTATTATTAGATTATCCTGAGCCTCTTAATTCCTGCTTCCTTATATGCAGAAAGTCATTTTGCATATAGAGACAGCTAAATTTGTACCTGATAACTCAGAATTAAGTTTGTTATTTATACAATTACAACAGGCCATCAGAAGTAGAAATTATCCATTATGTATTATTCATATTCAGTCTCATACAGGTTTGCCTGGTTCATTAGCTCAAGGAAATGAGGAAATTGACCAATTACTAACAGGAAATATGTTAGAAACTTCAAAATTTCATGAGAAACATCATATTAATGGGAAGGGTTTAAAAAAAAATCTACCACTTGGCAACGAGCCAAAGAAATAATAAAAAAATGCCCTATGTGTTCCCTATACAACCAAACTCTGTTACCTGGTGGTAGTAACCCTAGGTACCAAAGGAAATGACATCTGGCAGATGGATGTTTATCATTTTGCAGAACTTGGAAAACAATAGTATATACACCATACCATTAACACATATTCAGGGTTTCTATGGTCAACTGCTTTAAGTTCTGAAAAGGCTGATTGTGTAACTACATATTTATTGGAAATAATGGCAATTATGGGGATACCTGCACATACTACAATTGACAGTGTTCCCGAATATGTATCCAATAAGATGAAGCAATTCTTTGCATATTATAATATAAAACATGTTACTGGCATACCACACAACCTCACAAGACAAACAGTTATAGAGAGAGTCAATTGGACTTTAAAAGAGGTGCTTATTAAACAAAAGGAGAGAGTAAACCCTTTCCCAGAACAGACTAAATAATGTTTTGTTAACTCTCAGTTTTCTTAATGTTGGTGAAAAAAGGAACAACAGCAACTGAAAGACACAGGGTTATCGAAAAACTGAGGAACTAGGCCAATCAAAATACTATAAGGAGTGTGTTGACATTAGAATGGAAACCTAGAATAGTTTTACAATGAGGACATGGTTATGCTTATGTATCTACAGGGAATGAACAAAAAATACAGTTACCAACAAAACATATAAAAATCAGGTCTGACCTTGGAAAACCTCTTATCACCTGAGACATGAATGTCTTCACAAAGCAGGTAACCCAGATGACTCACAGACTGTCTCAGTTACTGATTTCTAAACAACAACAACAACAACAACAACAACAAAACCAACAAAAAAACCCATGCAAACCAAATTCAAAAGGGCTAGCACAAGTGATCAATCACATTGAGACTGGACAATACATGAACTGGATAGACAGTATAGAGACTGGATAAACACAGACACTGAGCAGTAAATACTACAGCTAGCTTTAGACTGACTATTTTTTCCCTTAGGGCCCCAAAACAGGAACTCTTCACCCCAATTCAGCAGGAAAAGAAGACCATTGTCCCAATGCCTTGAATTGGAGTAGGTAGTTTTGGTTACTTGATATGTTATGGTTGTTATCATCTAGGATGGTAGATTGTTATGTTTCAATTATCGTATGTTAATAGAAATTTAAGGTTTTAATTATTGTATATTAATAAGGTTTGAGGTTTTTGTTTACTTATTATATTCTATATTGATAGAAATACAAGGGTTTTGTTTAATTACTGTATATTGATAGAAATCTAAGGTTGTTTTGTTAGAGTATTGTTTGACTATATTGTACATAAGCCATTTATTGAAAATGTGACAGTTCTTATAATTATTCTTATTGTGTATAGATTGTTAATGTTTGAGAAAAGGAAAATTCTTAAACAGAAAGGGTGATACGAGATGGAAAGGTAAGGGTTCTTAGGAAAGTCAGTTATGTCAGTGGTGTTTTGCTGGGACAAACATGGGAGGGAATGTTTTCCTGAAGAGGACACGAGTGAAAGGTCTTTTGCTAAGGCAGACATGGGAAGGAACATTTTACTGAAGCAAAGCAGATGCAGGTGAAAGGATGTTCTGCTAAAGCAAGCACGTGAAAGAACACATGAGGAAGGATTCTCTGCTAATGACACACATGTATTGGTCCGCCTTACATTGTATAGCTGAGCTTCATTTGTTGGGACTCCATAGAGAGACCTACACCAAAAAAAAAAAAAAAGAAAAAGAAAAGAAAAAAAAGAAAAACAAAAAACCAACTTCTGGTGGTGTGTGCTGAGGCTTCTTATCACTTCTGAGAACTCTGGCCAGTTGGCAGAGTGATGACAGCTGAGACAGACTCACATGGAGTTTTGCTAAGATACTTATGTGCTGAGGAAAGACTTGTGGTGAGGCAAGACCCAGGGGCTTGCTGGTAGAGCTAGCTGTGCGTTCCTTGCTGGTCTCACATCTTCACTGATCTCCACTTCCTTGAGAGAACTTCTCCTGGTGTTCCTGATGCTCCTAATCCCTCCGGCTGACTGGTGCTGATTTGGTTGAGGTCTGCCTGTTCCTGCTAGGTCGTGCCACCACTGCTGCTATCCAGACACTACTGAACTGGACTTCTGGTGTATCTGTGAAGTGTTTGTGAGTGAATCAAGCTGCTGCTGCTGACCTATGAACTGAACTGCTGATTCCTGACAACACAGATGGGATTCGTTCTAAAGAACCACTTCTAAACAGGTCTACTTGCCCCATATCCTTTTTTTTTTTCAACTACCTCTGGTGAGGGGTGGGTTAGAAGAGAGGTTAAAGCTTTTAAGAACCATCATTAAAAGTAGGCATTGAAAAAATTAAAGTTACAGTAGTTAGGTTTAGTTTTAGTGTTGAGAATATATTTAGAGTCAGTGTTGTAGTTATATGTACTGTTAGGATTAAAATTAGCACTACCTTAAGGGTTATTTTTTCTGGTTAAGTCTAGGTTAGAGTCTGTATAGGCTTAGGTAGAACTTTGCTAAATATTATAGTTAATGTTATGATTAGGTAGGGCTAGTTTGGGGTTTTATGGTTATGGTTAACCCTATGTCTAGTTTTGTCATTAGTACTAGATTTAGGGTTAAAATTTCTCTATGATTTTAGTTATCATTAGTTGTAGGCTTAGTGTATGTATATCTAGGTTTAATTTGGGGTTCAATTTAAACTTACAAATAGAGCTATCTGATGGTTAAATTAAGAGTAGATGCTATGGTCAGAGCTAGACTTAGGATTAGGGTAGATAGAGTTTGCTGTGGCATTAGGGAAAGGACTATAGTTAGTGTTAGAAATTGGTTTATGGTCAGTTTTAGGATACGTGATCTTCATGCTCAATGTATTTTGGACAGTGGTAGGATTATGCTTATTTTATGGCAAAAGTTAAGATTAGGGTTAGGATTGGGGTTAACTAGGGTTATGATTAGTTATGGTTAAGGTTATGACTAGGATTAGTTTAAGTTGGAGAGAGTAGTAGCTTTATTTTGTATTACGGTTAAGATAGTGAGCAGAGTTAGCTCTAGGCTTAGGTTAACTCTGGGCTTATGGTACATAAGTAGTTAGATTAGAGGTAGTACTAGAACTGAGATTGTCATCATGGTAAGTTGTGGGCTTAGCATAAAGTTGAAATAGGTATTAAGGTGAGATCTAAACTTTAAAAATACAGGTACTTGAGGGGTAGGGTTATGAACTAGGCTTTGACTCACGTTAGGTATAGAACTAAAGGTAGGATTTGGGAAGAGGTACAGTTACTGTTAGATATTAGTTTCTGGTCAGTTTTAGACCTAAGTGTAATTAATGTTTGGGCTACATTTGGGGTTAGGGTCAGATTTACTGCTGTGGTCTGTGTCTGTTTTAGGGTCAGGATTATTGTTAGGTTAGGTTTAAGGTCAGGTTTATAACCAGTGTTAATGTTAGGGCTAGAGACCGTTTAGCTTTATTTAATCTATTAACATTAGAGTTAGAGATAGTGATAGGATTATACTTAGGCCTTGGTTACGATCAAGGCATGGAGTTTTAGGTTGTAGGAGGTCTCTGCTATTGAAGTCTCTGTCCACCATGTCCAGATATCTCTCTGAGCCTGGCATAAAATGGAGGACTCCGTTTCTCAGTGAACCTTCCTTTTCTCTGCACAACCTCAACTGGAGAGTATCTCTAAGCACAGATGCCTGGTCTTACTTGGAAGATGACCCTGCACAAAGCTTCCTGCAAGCATTGCTCTTTCCTCCTGCCCATAGGATAATTAGGTGCTGTGTTGTAACCAATCAGCCCTTCCCACCAGGAACCCTAAGAACCTTTATATACCTTACCCCTGGAACAATAAACTGAGCTGTCTCTCTGATGCTGATTCCGGAAAGCTCTTTTCTGTCACACTCACAGGCATTGAACCCTGCTTGCCACTCCTGCTCCCTTCGCCCTTGCCGGCCAGTGACCAATGACCTGCAAGGAGATCCACAGCTGTCCCACTCATACAGGGAATCCTGGAATGCACCGAGCTTGTGAGTATCCCCCTGCGGGAACTGGCATTGACTATTCCTCCTAAGGTCGAGTGGCCTTTCCTTTCTCTGCTTTACTTTTGGTCTGCGCCTTTACTGGGAACTGGATATGGTTTGTGGACAACTGAAGCTTCTCAGTTAGGGCAATTCCCTGACATCCCCCTAATTCTTTTTAGGGACATGGCAGTCTGAGTGGGCGTGGGCAATAACCTTTTGCTTCTCTTTAAAATCTGGCACTGCAGCAACCAGTTGAAAGTCCCTAGTAAGGTTGCCAGTCTCTTAAATCTGCAAGCAGCCCTGTGCTTATTGGTACATTTTCAATCCCCTGCTGGTGGATTTGCCTCGGGAATGTTGAGTGCCGGTGGCACTTCCTCTCTTTTCTATAATGGAATTCAACATCACCTTAGAGGGATTTCCAGATTCAGTCCCTTAGAGCCTTACTTAAATCAAAGGCCTTAAACATCTCCCAAAAGGAGAGCTTAGAATTTTGGTGTGAGGTCTTCAATTCAAACCCTGGGTCCTGTCAGTGACTATTTCCCAACCTGATGTCTAGACCTGTTGTTGCCTACCTGGCTAATAAAAAGGACGTCCAGGAAGGCTACCTTTTGCCCCCTCTCTTTCCTCCCTGTGATAGCTACCATAGCAATGCATAGGGAACGCCCCCCCCCAAAGCTTAAGGATGATCCATTAGAGGAAAAAACACAGAAGGACAAAGGAGGAGACTCTAATGAGGAAGACCCTGAGGATTGTACCGTGGCTGATTTAACTGCTCTAGAAAATGAAATTGATTTAATCAGACAGAAGTTACTCCCCAACCCACAAAACCCCTCTACTCTTTATCCCTTTCCTTTCTATGAGTCCTCATCAGCTACAAAGACCCGGAAGTTAAGACCAAGGCTCCTAAAAACACCCAAATGAGCCCTCTCCAACCCCTGAGCACAGCCATTGAGCAGCTCTGTAATCTTTGTTTGTTTTGTTTTTCTAGACAGGGTTTCTCTGTGTAGCCCTGGCTGTCCTGGAACTCACTCTGTAGACCAGGCTGGCCTCGAATTAAGAAATCCACCTGCCTCTGCCTCCCAAGTGCTAGGATTAAAGGCGTGTACCAGAATCTCCACCCATATGGATCATTCCCATTAACACACATGTATCAAGACAATATCTACTGGTTTGATGTATCCCATCTTGGCAACAGACTTAAAAGAGTTGTATCAAGCTATCCACAAGGATGAATGTATGCCGCATGGGCCATTTTATAAAGTTTCAATAGCACCTCCTTTTTTTTTTTTTTCAACACCAACTTCTTAATTCTTCAAGACTGGAGAAATATATGCCAATCTATTCTCCCTAGTCTTCTGTTTATAAAATGAGAAGCCTTATTTAGAGATGAATGTCACATGCAGAGTAGTAAAAAAATGAATTACATAATTAACAAATAGGATCATGCCAAGGACAAAACCACCCCAATTCAATTAATAAATTGGAACCGTGAACAACTGTTTGACCAGGGTAACTTCCTGCCTTACCCCCTGCTGGCTGCTTTGAGCAGGTGCACCTATGTGCACTCCAGGCCTGGGGTGGCTTAACCCCCTTGTCTGCAGGGCCTGGAGAGGCTTTCAATTACTTTCCTAAAACAAAAACCAACCAAGACTCTTCAGAATTTTATACTAACTGTGCAAGCCAGTTTAGACAGAAAACAAAAGACCCTGCCGGCCAAAGCAATGCTCCTACACAATCTTATCTGGGATAGATGACCCTAGAACATAGACAGGCATGCCAGGAACAAAAAGTGAGCATTGTGACAAAGGGGTCATGGCTACCTAGGACACTGGGTCTGCCTCATCTCAGGCATCCTCTCTCACTCAAGCCTTTGCGGCTGCAACACAATCTAATTCAAAATGTTTTAAATGTGGAGAGACTGCACACTGAAAAGCAGGCTGCCCAGTCAATGACCTGACTGCCCTTAAACCTCCTAAACCAAGCTGTCCCCTCTGTAAGAAAGACTTTCATTAGAAAAAAAGGACTAAAAATCCATATATGACAAAGATAGCAAACCCCTGCCACTATTAAACTCCTTATGGGGTACACCTCAGACTTATCAGTCAGAGAGGAAACCCACACAACCACTGGGTAATTAACATGCTGGAAAAATCTCACCTTAAACCTTCAATAAAATTTGACAGCAAAAGTTTTAAGTAGCTAATGGACATAGGGACAGATAAGATCATCCAAAAATGAGCTAAGGTTCCTCCACATTGAACCCTCCTATCAGGGCCTCAACTGATGGGGGTAGGTGATCTCTTCTGAGCATTCATTACCCAAACCTTTTGGGTAGACCCAGATGGAACAAACAGAACCATTATACCCATAGTGGCTAACGTGGCCACTAACTTGCTGGGTAGAAATTTCTTAGAAGATTTAAATGTGGCCCTTGCTAGTGGAGAAGAAGGGAGAAGCCTCCAAATTGAAGATTACCAAAAATATCAAGATCAAAAGAACCCCCAAGTTTAAGGGTCTCTGTTGAATACCTTATTAATGAATCACAGAAGATCCTCTGTGACTGTAACAATGGCCATTAAACATGGAGAGATTAATAATTTTAGAACAATTAGTTAAACAACAGTTAGACATGGGACACATTCATCCCTCTAGAAGCCCTGGAATATCCAGTTTTTGTAATTAAAAAGAAGTCCTGGACCTAAAGGCTCCTCCAGTATTTAAGAGGAATAAAGAAAACCATGAAGATTTGGGACTCACCTCAACATGGCCTTTCCCTTGCCTCTGCCCTACCTATAAATATTTCTACTATTAGTCTTAGACATTAAAGATTGCTTCTTTTCAATACCACTTCGTGAACAAGATTGCAAGTACTTTGCCTTCTCAGTACCAAGAAGTTGTGCTGATTCACTAAAGTCCCTTATTAAGTCAGGTCTCTCTATATATATCATCATATGGATGACCTATTATTACAGGACAAAAGACAGGACCAAAAATAACTTTAGAGAATCTTAAACAAGCTATAAAAGCCATTACAAAAAGAGGCTTTACGACAGCAGAAGATAAGATCCAAGTCATTCCTCCTATCACGGTCCTAGAGACAGAGATTACCATAACATCAGTCTGGCATTGACATTCTTAACCCATCACCCTAAATACCCCTCAGAGCTTTTTAAACAAAATTAATTGGCTTAGGCCTTGGCTCTGCAGATCAACCAGCCAATTACAGCCTCTATTTAACTTACTTAAGGGTGACGAAGACCCCTCCTCTCCTCGTTCTCTGATGTCAGCAGCCAAGGAAGCCTTTGTTCTATTAACAACCAAGGTAAAAAGGCCTCCCTGGCTCACTATGATCCACAACAACCAATCCAGATCCTTATATTCAACTCATTCCCAATGGTAGTCAGAGCCTTATATCAACCTCAGGGAATCCTAGAATAGCTCCAAACACCAACAGGGGGAGTGCCGTGTCTACTAATGATGCTTTATCCACTATGACAAAGACGGGAGGAGGGCACACCTTACACATTACAGGTAAAGAACCTGATGTGATTGTTTTGCCTTTCCCACTCCCATACATTCAATGGCTCCTGAGAAAACATGCCTCTTTGGCTAAAGAGCCAGCTTCCCAGGATAGATAGACAACCACTACCCCAAGGATAGATAGCTGGTGACCATACCACTCTTTAGGTGGCTCCCTCTTTACTTTTCCTTTCAATCCCCTATCCTAGGGCCCCCACACAGCTTTTATAGACTAAGGGCTGACAGGGAGCTACCTACACAATATATCAAGGAGGCAATGACTCTGAGTCACATTTTTCCCCTCACAGATAAATCTCCCCATGTATGCCGTGTTCCTGGTCCTAACACACCTAAAAAGAACCATTTAATCTATACTCAGACAGGATTTATGTGATCAGCCTACTCCCCTGGCTAGCCTACTTTTATGTCAAGATTGATGGTATGCATCTTTCACTCCTATTAATAAATATTTTAAAAAACACTCCAGGGGCTGGAGAGATGGCTCAGTAGTTAAGAGCACTGACTGTTCTTCTGAAGGTCCTGAGTTCAAATCCCAGCAACCACATTGTGGCTCACAACCATCTGTCCAACTACAGTGTAATCATATACATAAAATAAGTAAATAAATCTTTAAAAAAAATAAAACATTCCAAAACAAGAGCACATCCCGTTTTTATTAACCATATATGGTCACATACATTCCTCCCTGAACCCCTGTCTGGTGGAAATGCCTTAGTCAATAAGATTGTCACAACTGGAGCCTTTACTATGTCATGGATCACTGCTCAAGAAGTCCATCAACAAACTCATATCGGCCTGAGAGGGCTACAACTTAAATTTCCCCATATCCCCACAGAACACTTTAAACGCATTCTCAAAATGTATTCCTCCTGTGCTTTTCTAATCCATAGCCCTGCTATACAACAATTGGACATCAGCCCCAGAGGCCATAAGGCCAGTGTCCTCTGGCAGAAGGATGTCACCCATTTCCAATCAGTTGATAAACAAAAATTTATATGTTGCCACAGATATCTACTCCCATTTCATATGGCCTCTGGCACAAACCAATGAAAACTCAAAACATTAATTAATTAATTAATCACATGCTATCCATTTTCACTATTAGGCAGGGGGGTTTCATCTTTAAATCAAAACTGATGATGGACTGGCTTTCAAGAGTTGCCAATTCTAAAATTTCTGCAACACTTAGAAAATTGTCTCCCACATTGGTATCCCTCACCACCCTCACGGCCAAATCCTTATTGAGAAGACATGTCAAACACTTAAAAAATGATTAATTAAACAAACATAAGGCTCCCTACCTCCAAGCACAAAATTAAATCTGGCATTATTTACACTCAATGTGTTATACATTTATGCCACCCAAGACAAACTTCCCGGTTGTCTGTTACTGGAGTCAACCAGCACATAGACCACCCATTCTGGTCAGATGGAAGGACCCACTTGACTGCTGTTGGAGGGAGTCTAACTTCCTATTAATGGTATGAAGGAGATCTATTTGTGTCTTCCAACAGGACCAAACTTGCCCTGTATGGGTACCAGCCCACAATGTCCAACATGACCCATCCAGTCAAAAAGATGGCATGCCTGTTGATCATAGAGAAGACAAAGAGGAAGTGGCACAGACACCCAAGAACACACAACCAGATCAACTGGAAGGACATTCAAGTCCTCATTGACACAGCCTTATGCAGATGCCCCACGCTTCTCCCCAAGCCTCCTTCTCTGTCATTCTCATGGCTGTTTTTACTCTGCTTAACATCAATGCTTGGGCTAGCTGCACCCCAACCCCAACATTATGCTCTGTCAGTTTTATGTCAGGGAAATGTACCAGGGGAGGAGTCAGATAATTGGGACAGGAGACTGCTTGCTAGCAAGATGTCCAATGCCCATAGAGACTCCAATACACCTGAATGCCACTTCCGATGTTGACTCCTTTGCTAGCTCTCCTTCCCCACAATCAGGCCCATTGTGCCTTTTGGATGTTAATATCTGTGGGGAATATCCCTATTGGTCCTCTAAGATAGAAACAGGAATGAGAGGGACAGCCCACCCCACAATGTATACCACTCTAAAAGTGCTAACATTAATTATGCTTCAATAAACATTGGAGATCCTTGGGATGAACACTGGGAAATGGGGGTGATGGGTAAACCTTATGTCTCTCTTGATACCAAACCCTCTGCTGACCTTCATTTCTCTTGATAGCTTGTACCTGCAGCTAAGCCAGTGTTGACCTTTCATAACACTGTGCTATGTGAAAAACAAATGGATGAACAAATACGATCAACAGCATCCTGGAGTCGATATGTACAATATGATACTGACTTCCTCCTGTTTACCACACATCCAACACCCTCCCATTGTTTCTTTGGTGCCTCTAGCACCTGCCCCCTGCTTGCAGCAGCGCCCACCAATAGTTCTGTGATAATGCCAACTAAAAGAAATGACACCTGTCTGAACCTTCATGACAATCCCCTTTTTAATCAAATTTCTACCCTGCCCCTCTGCCTTTCTCCTAAGCCTATACAAATGGACCACCAATGTGACCAATCAAACTGTTACCAGCTTGACTTCTGTATTACCCCCTTTCTTCTTTTGTTGTAAGGGAAAGATAACCCCCTGCATAGACACCCCCTGCCAGGATTTTTTACCCATGTTGTGATTATTCCATAGGTTTGTTTCTATGAAGGAAAGGAGGCAACAATACTACTACAAATGAGATGAAGATGAGAGATATTTCTCCCTTTGCTAGTATGAATAGGACCTGATATCTTCCATCAGGGCCATGACAGCTGCCATCATCATCCAGATGTACCATCTAGCTCTGGAGACTTTCCAGACAAGCTTGATCAGGTGACGGCATCTACAGCTGATAGCCTTGAATTCCTCCAGTTGTAGTTGAACTCTTCTTTCCCGGGTCATGCTCCAAAACAGGAGAGCAATAGACTTAATAACTGCTGAACATGGTGGGACTTGTAGACTACTGGGAGAAGAATGGTGCTTTTATGTAAATGAATCAAATGTTCTTGAGACTAATGTTAAAACCCTTAAAAAATTTATATAGATCTACTGTCAAGATTTCAAGTCACAGAACATTTAGGTTGGTTTAATAACCCCTTGTTTTCTTGGCTTCTGCCCTTTATGAGCCCTCTAATTATGCTATGTTTTATTTTGATGATTTTTCCCTGATTTATACAATTTTTCCAATGATATATTACCACCATTTCTAGAATTACCACCAACTAGGCTATGCTATCAGACCCTGGACCCCTCTGATACAGATTATAAGGCTCTCAATGCCTATGATGATACTCTCCATTATAAAATAAAATAGGGGGAGATGTTGGAGGGGCCTGCTATTAGGGTCACAGTCTACCATATCTGGGTAGCTCTCTGAGCTTGACATAAAATGGAGGACTCCGTTTCTCAGCAGAATTTCTTCTTCTCCACATAACCTTGGTTGGAGAGTATCTCTAAGCACAGATGCTTGACCTTATTTGGAAGATGATCCTCCACAAGTCTTCCTGCCATTGCTGCTCTTTCCTTCCACCCATGTGATGATTAGGTGTTGTGTCATGACCAAGCAGCCCTTTCCGCCTGTAACCTTAAGAACACACACCTTACCCCTGGAACAACGAAATGAATTGTCTCTCTGAAGATGACTCCCAGAAGTTCTTTCTGTCATACTCACAGCCGTCTGAACCCTGCTTACCACTCTTGCTTTCTTTGCTCTTCTGGGCCAGTGGCCAACAATGTACAAGGAAAATGGAGATCCACATTAGGTCATTTCTAGGATTAATATTAGAGTTAGCACTGTGGTTGGAGTTAGTGTTTGTGCTGGTCTGTCACTGGGTTTAGTGTTTAGTCCTACATAGGGCTAGAGCTAGGTTTAGGTTTAGGGTTAGCCAGATTCAGGGTTATAAATAACAAATAGGGTGGAGTTAGGGTTAAACAGATTAAACAACATAGGGTTAGACATAGTTTTAAGTTTAATGTTAGAATTAGATATAGATATGGTTAGTGTTGGGGATACTAACAGTCTTAGATTAATTTTAAAATTAAAGGTATGGTTAGGGTTAGTGGCATAGCCATATTCACTATAAATGAAACAAATCATGAAGCCAGCACAGCTGTTTGACACAGCAGCACAAAGCTGAGCCTAATGCTGTGGTCACCATCATTCTGTCTCTCACTTTTAGGTTTTGGTCTCTGCATGTTGCATTCTTGAGGACTTTCTGCATTATGATCCACTTTATGTCTTTCCCCCAAAAAAACTATGTGAGTCTTTTAAGGACAGTCCTAAACTCTTTGGCTTTCAGGAAAATAACTATCTGATCCCATTTGGAAGTCTTTCTTATGCCCTGGAGATTACAAAGACATTAGGAATTTCTTCATGAGGCAATGACTCCAAGAGTTTTCTTGGGATACCCACCCCTAAGCAAACTAAAACAGTGTAATTGAGACAAGGTAAACCTAGAGAGAGTTGACAAACTCAGACTGTACAGGAGAATTGGTAACAGATAAAAGACCTCCTTTTACAATACACTTAGAGATCTCTGAAACTGTAGTTGAAGGATAGGGGATAGTAAAAGGTATGCCTCTGGAGGAATAGAATTCAGTAAATGAAATAAATTAACTAAAATAACTTTTTCTACATAATAGCTGTCTTATTTAGGGTTTTACTGCTGTGAAAAGACACCATGACCAAGGCAAACCTTATAAAGGGCAACATTTAATTGGGGCTGGCTTACAGGTTCAGAGGTTCAGTCCATTATCATTAAGGTGGGAGCATGGCAGCATCCAGGCAGGCATGGTACAGGAAGAGCTGAGAGTTCTACGTCTTCATCTGAAGGCTTCTAGGAGAATACTGACTTCCAGGCAGCTAGGACTAGGGTATTAAAGCCCACACTCATAGTGACACACCTACTCCAACAAATCTACACCTCCTAATAGTGCCACTCCGTGGGCCAAGCATATACAAACCATACCAATAGTATAGATGATGCAAGGATAAGTAAAAGGAGTTAGGTGTTAGTATTCACTGTTCACAAAAAGAAAAGTTCAGATGTTTTCTATTTGTCTGGAGTACTTTAAAACTACAAGTACTGCCAGCCTAAAAGATGTTTGTTTTGGTGGAGACTTTCCTTAGATTCTTTGAATTGGAGTTATGGGGCTGATAATAAAAGTGAAATCTGTTCTAATTGTACTTTCTAATCGTGTCTGAACTTATAACCACAGACATGTAATGGAAAATCAAACACATATTCAGGACAAAGTGATATAATCTGTACCTCTTAGAAAATCATGAGGCTGTCTTGGTTCTATGAAATCTGTGTAAATAAAGAAACTACCTGACTGCTAGTCAGTCAGAGTGGCAAGACACCACTGTGCCTGACTCACTCCTCTTTTACTGACTCCTTATCTCCTCTTGGAAATCTGTCCACTGCCCGGGGCTGGCCCCCAGCAGTTAGGATATGTGCTAAGGACAGTACAAATGTACATTTAATAGTAGTGATAGAGTTAGAGATTGGCTTGGGGTTATAGTCATGGCAAGGTTTGATGCTAGGATTGGCTTTAGTCCTGAGTCTAGGGTTAAAGTAAAGTTTATCTTTAGGTTTATAATTGGTGGCAGAGCCAGAGTTAGGAGTATGGGTAAGATTAGATTAAAGCTTGGGGTAGTGTTAGTGTAAGAGCTGCATTTAGTGTTAGCATGAGGGTTTAGGTTCGTTTTTAGGAATTGAACTAAAGTTAAGGTTAGAATTTTGTTTAGAGACATTTATATATTGGGGACTAGAAGTTTATGGTGCCATCTAGGGTTTGTTTCAAGTTATGTCTAGGATTCCAGATGGTGTTGAGTTACTATTAAAGTTAGGTCTAAAGTTAGAACTTGTTTGGGTTAGGGTTAGGGTTCAGTGTCCAGGCTTAGGTTAGAATTAGGGCTATGTTGAGGGTTACTTTTATGGTTAAGTAGGGTTAGAGCCAGTATTTGGGTTAGTTGTAGAGCTTTGGTTAGTTTTCTCGTTAAGTTGTACATAGGGTTAAAGCTAAGTTCATGGTGTGGCTATTGTTTGTGCTAGGTTTATAGTTATGATTAGTGCCGGGGTTATGGTAGTTAAAGCTGTTTATAAGGTTACAGTAAGGTTAGAGCAATGGTTAGAAATAGGGTTAGATCTAAACCAAAATTAGAGCTATATGAGGGTTAAATTTAGGCTTGGGTTAAGGTCATGGCAGAACTAGGATTAGTCTTAGGATATAGTGTAGGGGTAGAGCCTAGTTTAGCATTAAGGTAAGGGATAAAAATAATGTAAGAAATTGGCTTATGGTGATTTTCAGATATAACTAGTATATAGGCTAAATATAGGGTTAAAGTTTTGCTAGAGTCTCATTAGAGTCATGGTTGGGTTTAGTGTTAGGACTAGAGATAGTTTATGTTCATTTCAAATATTAATGTTAGAGTTAATTTTAGATTTATGGTTAGGTATGAGGCTGTTAGGAATTAACCCTTCATTTAGGGCTAAGTTAGACTATGGTTATTTTTAGCTCTTGTGCTAGGGTTGTGATTAACTCTAACTCTAGCTTTAAGGTAAGAGTTTGGACTTAGGTTGTACTTACAAATAGCTGTAGGCTTAAGGTAAGGCTAGATCTATAGTTAGGTTTCAGGCTAGATGTAAATTTACAAATGGAGTTTTGTGGTTAAATAGTTATATATGTGGTTATAGTAAGATTTAGAATTATGATTAGTTTCAGAACTGAGACTGGAAATAGTGCCCAGTAAGCATTAGGGTAGGGCTACAGTTAATGTCAAAAATTGTATTATGGTTAGTTTCAGAGCTAGTTTTATTGTTTGGGATAGATCTCAGTTTATGTTTTGGGTGTTAGCTAGTGTCTGATTGTGATTAATGAAGGATTTGGGTCAAGGTTAGGGTTAGACAGGATTAGGATAAGGGTTAGGGTTAGGGCTAGTGACACTCTTTTTATTTCTAAGATTGTTGTTAGAGTTAAAGGTAGCATTTTCATTGTGAATAGGGTTAAAGAAAGCATTGGTCCCATTTCTAAGGTTAGTTTTCTATTTAGGCTTAGGGGGAAAGGTATGGCTAGGTTTGTCCTTAGTATTTGTGCTGGTCCTCAAGTTACAGACCGCTGTCAGCTGCCACTTAGGAGCTAGCACTAAACTTAGATCCTCTGGGAGGGTAGCTAGTTCTTACACTTAATTCCTGATCCATCTCTTTAGATCCATGAAACTGAATATTTTTTCCAAAGTCATTCTATAGCACAAGGTTTTTTGATATAAAAGCATTTGAGCCTCTGAAATTTGTTCTTATGTATTTTATAAAATAATAATGCCAGGCACCTTCTACATGTTTACTGAGTGATTTTGAATATTTAATAAAAGACACATGTGCTAAACTGGATGTGGTGGCCTATTATTTTAATCTCATAAGGCACACACCAGGAGATAGGTAGGATCAAAGCCAGTCTGGTCTACATAGCAAACACAAAGAACAACCACAAAAATCTTCCTATATTTCTGTTACGAGTTGGAGATGCCTTTAGTCTATCTAGACACTTCTGCCAGTACTACAGTTTTTGACACAGGGTGGATTGGACTGTGAAGTGGAACCATGAAGATTTAATTCTGTAGAAACGGAACTTGAGCCACTCTTGCTAGCCTCTCTTCTCAACCTGGCCCTCGCTGAGGTTCTTCTGACTTGTGTCAGAAACCAGCAATGGCTTTTAACTTTTTATTTTCTGTGGCTGGGGGTGGAAACCATGTGTTCAATACCCATTGATTTACTTGCTTTTTTTTTTATTTATTTTTATTAGATATTTTCTTTATTTACATGTAAATTTCTCCTTTCCCAGTTTCCCCTCCAAAAAACAAAGAAACAAACAAAAACAACAAAAACAAACCCCTGTTGCCTCTCCCCTCCCCATGCCTGCCACCCCATCCTCTCCCACTTATTGGCCCTGGCATTCCCCTACACTGGGGCACAAAACCTTCACAGGGCCTCTCCTCCTATTGATGATTGAATTTGCAATCCTCTACTATACACATGCTGCCAGAACAATTAGACCCCTCCATGTTCAGTCCTTGGTTGGTGGTTGAGAACCTGGGAGCTCTGAGGGTACTAGTTAGTTCATATTGTTGTTCATCCTAAGGGGCTGCAAACCCCTCAGCTCTATTGGTCCTTTCTCTAACTCCTTCACTGGGGACCCTGTACTCAGTTCAATAGATGTCTGTGAGCCTCTACATCTATATTAGTCAGGTACTGTCAGAGCCTCTCAGGAGATAGCTATATTTAGGCTGGCTTGCCCTTCCTTCAGTCTCTGCTCCATAGTTAATCTCTGCAAATCCTTCTGTGGGTGTTTGGTTCCCCCTTTTAAGGAGGAATGAAATATCCACCTTTTGGTCTTCCTTCTTCTTGAGTTCCTTGTGGTTTGTGGGTTGTTCTTCCTGTATTCCAAACTTCTGGGCTAATAACCACTTATCAGAGAGTTCATACCGTGTTTGTTCTTTTGTGATTGGGTTACCTCACTCAGGATGATATTCTCCAGATCCATCCATTTACCTAAGAATTTCATAAATTTATTGTTTTTAATAGCTGAGTGATTTACTTGCTTATTTAGTGGGGATATAGGCAGCAAGTTTGTCACAGTGAATATTGAGAGGTCAGAGGGCAAACTGTCAGCTGGTTCTCTCCTTAATTATCTATAATCCCAGCTCTAGTGAATCCAACACATTCTTCTGGTCTTCAAAGTCACTCTGTCTCTTTCTCCATATGTCTGTCTCTGTCTCCATCTCTCTGTCTTTAAATGAGTAAATACATAAATAATCAACAAATGAATAAATGTTGTAGGTATGAGAGGAAAGAATACAGGATGATACACTGGAATGCTTCTTCTGGCATGAAACCTGTGGTTCCAGGTTCTGCTCTCCTCTCAGGGTGTCTGGACATCACTGATAAGCCTGCTCAGAGAGGATTGGGTGAATTCTGGAACAGGTGGAGTCCACAGTCCATCTCTTCCCTCCAAGATATCAGATACCACTGCCAATCAGGGTGGGATGAAGTGAAGCAGAGTCTGGGATGGAAAGGATCCTGGTCCAGTTGGGATGGAGGTTGGAGATGGGGATGGGAGATGGAGGGCATGGGAGGGTAGAGAAGATGGAGAGATGGGAGGAATGAAGGGTGGGGGATGGGGTCAGGGATGGGAGGGGCAGCAAAGGGGGAAACCTTCTCCAAGGATCTTAGTGTTATGGTCCTTTCAGGCAAAGGCCTTCTCCAACAGTGTTTAATGAAGCAGCTTTCTGAGATTATCTTAGTTTGTTCATATTTCTTTATTTGGGGTGAGTTTGTACAGTTTGAGTGAAGGGTGTGAGAATATCTAGGGAGGAAAAAGGTCATTGGCTGAAGGCTAAGGCTACTGAGATGCCACATTAACATTGGAGAGGCATTCCAGGTACTCAGTAAGTGACTGATTACCTGTGACCACATGGTTTGGGGTTGCCTGGTTACACCTCCAAGGCAGGCACGGAAACGGAGGAAGTCAGTTCCACTCTTGTTGGTCCCAGGTTCTGAGATTTCCAGGGTTTGAACATGCTCTACCTCGCCAGTCCCACCAGTTCTTCTTGGGGCGCCGTCCTCATGCTCCACAGAAACCCACCAATCAGAATGGAGTATATCAGGCACGTACTGTGCTGCTCAGAGTTTCTCACTGTTGTCTTTGGGGAATGGAGAGATGGGTTACTCTCTATAGAGCAGGCTTGTCTAAAATTCACAGAAAGAATGTAGGGCAAAGCAAAACTGAGAATCCAAAGAATCAACAAAAGGGGAGGGAGGAGGCAAGAAAAGAGATGGTTGAGAGATTGCTATGCTCCATCACACTCCACCCCATACTAAAGGGAGCTTGTGCCATCTAGTGTACATTGTGTGTAGTTAACTACAAATTGTGCTTCAGATGGCTGGTTCAATGCCTAGCAGGGATAGATAGGGACCCTCTCTTGTAGAAATGAATGCATTACACAGGAATAAATAAGCAAGTAAAAACCTGGAAGAATCAGTACATGCAGAGCTGAGAGGTGTCGGGGAGCTAAGAGACCAAGATGATGGTAAAACGCAGAACAGGGAGATTTATGACCATACTGGGAAGAGGGCCATCTTACTAGGCCTCTTTCCTCTCCCCTCAATAGCTCCCAGAAATAATGTAAAGGTTAAAGATATAATGATACTTGGTGATTAGTAATGTGTTATAATAATAATAAACTTAAAATACTTCCAATTCCTTTCATGGCTCACTCAACACTCAGGAAGAAGTCCTGGGCCAGGTGGTGACATAATGTGTCCTGAAGGTAACAGAGGCAGGACAATTAGTAGGACTTGCTGAATTCCAGATAAAATTCAGTTACAACAAGTTTAAAACTAAAGTAAAAATCAAATAAGTCAAAATGAACTTAAGCACAAGGTTTGCTCAAAAAAGCTGAGTCTGGAAGGCAGCATGGAGGCCCCTCTTCCCCCACACCCCAGCAACAGATAAAGTTTAACTGGAAGGTGAGAGCTGTGCTTGTCTAAGCAGTCCTGTCCAACCATGGCCCTGCACATCATGCCCCTGGTACAAGGGCAAGGTGCAATGAATGGATGATGATCTCAGTTTTTGGAAAAATAGACAGGTGCCACCATGTCCTATATTTTCCCATTCAAGTCTGAGATAATAGAACTCCATGTCACCCAGCTCATTTACCTGCATACCAGCAAACTCACGTATCTGTATACCAGCAACCATGTAGTTGATATGCCACAATCAATTTCAGAGGCCTATAGGATAATGTAAGTAGTTTCAGGGCCTGGGTTATAGAGAGAGATCTTAGGAAAACCTTTCCGGAGGTCAAGAAGGGCACAGACAGACAAAAACAGGTATGCATGCACAAGCACCAAATACATAAATAAGTAAATAAAAAGGGAAAAGAAGACAGGACTGTCATTATCACTCTTTCATGACCACCACAAATGAAATGGTGAGACTATGTTACTGAGGACAAAAGGCAATTTGGTAACTGGCTGGAGAAATACACTTTGAAGTGATGTAAAACATCAGCCTATCCAGTTGGCTTGCATGTATCTGAAAAGAAGGATCCTAGTGGCTTTCCATTTATAACGTTTGTTTTTGTGTTATGGCAGGAGTCATTTTATGTAGTCTGGGCATTTGGAAGAGGCAAGGATCAGAGAGGAAATGACAACATGTGCATCCACCACTCTATACACTACAGAAAGTGCAAGCGCATCCATCATTCTATACACTGCAGCAAGAGCACATGCATCAGCCACTCTATTACACTGCAGGGACAGCAAGTGCATCCACAACTCTATACACTGCAGAGAGAGCAAGTGCATCCACCATTCTATACACTACATAGAGTGCAAGTGCATCCACCATTCATTCTATATACTGCAGCAAGAGCACATACATCCACCATTCTATTACACTGCAGGGAGAGCAAGTGCATCTACAACTCTATACACTGCAGGGAGAGCAAGTGCATCTACAACTCTATACACTGAAGTGAAAGCAAGTGCATCCACAAATCTATACACTGCAATGAGAGCAAGTTCATCCACAACTCTATATACTGCAGTGAGAGCAAGTGCATCTACAACTCTATACGCAGAAGAAAGAGCAAGTGCATCCACCACTCTATATACTTCAGCAAGAGCACAGACTCTCACCCCTTTCAGAGGAGAAGGAAAGGCAGGTCCTCTCCATTAAGATGCATCATCACCTCAATGCAGAAAGAGCAGGCAAGTTATCATAATTACATAGATACAATGACAATTGATGACCCCTGCCTACCACCATGGCATGGGTAGGATGGGGGACACCCAAAGGTCTTAGAACCACTATGATGAGTGAGTAAGTGCTGGAGAGATGGAAGAGAAAGAGAAGCAGAGCGGTATGTGCATGAGGAAGAAGGGCAGAACTGGAAAAGTGAGAGTGGTGAGGAATAGCCTGATGTGAGCAGCCTGGACTGCCACCTGAGGCCATATGAGGCCCAGCCCATGCTGCTACTGAGGACCATGTCTGGGTCCGTGGCCCTGCAGCAGCAGGGGTCTGTGTTGATGTCCATGGTCCATGGTACCACCAAAGGCCATGTGGAGGTCCCTGGTGAGGGCTGCTGCCTAGGGCCATTTTGTTGTCCAAGGGCTGCACAGAGCTGTCCCTGTCCCTCCATGGCTGCAGCACTAGGGAGAGTATCTCCACTCTACCCCCACTCCTGGGGCAGCATGAGAAAGCTGGCCCTGGTGATGGAGGCACAGAAGAGCAAGCCAAGGGTCTGAGAGCAGGACCTCTGGCCCCACCATTGCAGGGACAGTACTGGAGAATTGGTCCTAATGACATGAGCTCAGGAGAGCTGGCAGTCTGACCAACTAACTCAGCTACCACCCAGGCACAAATCCAGGTCTTTGAGTTGGCCCACCCCAAGGTGATCTGCTAGAGAGCATGAAGGGGCAGTCCTGCAGATCCAAAGCTGCAGAACCTCCATGACACAGGGCAACAACAGCATATCCAAGAGGAGTCCCAGTAAGGATCCTGTAGGATAGCTGTAGCAGAAGCCAGAGGCCCCAACCAGACCAGTAACTCATTGAGATGAACATTTGCAAGTAAAACTGTTTGGGCAAAATGGTATTCTGTGTGACACGCTGTAACATACCACAGCTTCTTTAACAAGATAATTTATTTTAGTTTTTAAATTTCTTTTGTTTTCTTTGTGGGGGAGGTTGCAAGGGCAGAGATCAGATATGGAGGGGTGGGGAGATGAGTGGGATTGGGGTGCATGGTGTGAAATTCACAAAGAATCAACAAAATGTTTTTTTTTAAGAAATGATAATTATACTAACAAGAACTGAAAATAATCATGAGGCTTAGTCATTCACTCCTTTTTTATTTTTAATTTTATGGAAATAGTTGTTTTGCCTGCACTTATGTCTGAGCACCACATGGGTGCCTAGTGCCCTCATAGGACTTAAGTGGACATCAGGTCCCCAACAACTAGATATTAAGCAACTCATTCATTACTGCATAATGAACAGGTCAAGAAAGAAATAAAAATACAGAAATAGGAGAGTTTTCAAACTCCTTCTATAAAGCTTTTATTAACCAGTTTTGGGCAATTAAAAACCAGATAAAGACACAGGGAAGAAAGGAAGGAAGGAAGGAAGGAAGGACAGAGAGACAGAGTGTCCTGATGATCACAGAATAAAAAAAACTCACTTGAAAACAAAGTACAGATATCCATCAAAAAGAGTACCCACCATGACTGAGTTGGCTTTATCCCAGAGATACAAGGATGGCTCACCACACTCAGGTCACTAAATGCAGTGAACCACATAAATGCTCTGAAAGACAAAAAACAACCTGATCATCTCCATAAATTCAGGGGGAAAAAAACTTCCATGAAATCCTACGTCCCAGAAATAGAAAGGCTAGAGGGACCTTAGGGACCTGTTCCTACACATTAGAAGCTGTAGATAAGAAACATAAGCCCCATCGTAGCTAAGCTGAGAGTTGATAGTTCTGCTGCACCAAGAAATGAATTGTAGGCTCGATTTTTGAATACAGACTTCCTGCTATGCTCAAAGCTATTTGACTTGAGTGAGTGACTTCATTCTCAGCCCACAGAGAACAGGTTACATTTATTTAAGAAATGGTGTAGGTATTAAGATGGTCTATCCATAAAGTCATTCAACAACTGTTTCAGTGAACAATGGTTCTGCTTGGAGGGTGGCACAGACATTAGGTGAGGGTAAGAATTTGGTTCATTAGCTGTGATAATTTGGGAAAGCATTCATCTCAGAGAAAGAGTAACTTATAAAGTCCTCTTCTTCAAACTTGATACAAGAGTTACAAATGTCAAGCAAAGCATTCAGTCTCACTTTGTTGTTCTCTTACAAGCCACCTCCCTAGTTAATCATCTATGTTTCTTTTGGGTATATAAATACTTTTGAAATATATAAGCTGTTCTGAAAACCATAGTAAAAACATGTAAATAGACAATACTACTAATAGAGAGGCCGAGATAGGAGAAGCAAGATTTCAAGACCCTTATGTTGTACACAGCCAGACACAGTCACAAACAAACAAGCTAACAGTGTATGTAGATTGTACAATGTTGGACCTATTTCTCCAATTACCAAATCCTTTGGTGATGTGAGGGTTATTGAAGTACAGCCTTATTACAATGAAACCCAATGTCTAAAAATTGTTCTTATTTTGGGCTTGTACCACAGTAAGAGCCAAGATTTTAAACTCTACTAAATACAAAACAAACAAAAAGACTTTATATATTCATGTTCATTTAAGAAAATACTAGTAGTGATGTATTATTTTTAAGTATACAGTTAATATGTTTGGAGTTATTTAAAATTTATATTGAGAAAAATGTATTTTCACTATTGCTGTAGACGAGCACCTACGTAAGACTGTTAAATTGTTGTCTTATCTCAAACAACTTTTATAATTCTTATTTTTATTGTTATAATATTTTATATATTTTAAGGAATATGACAAAAAGATATTGTAGGTATTGAAGGGGGGTCTCAGGGAGGAGCAGTGGTACAAAAGGGAAACAAGAATGTGATTCAATTATATTTAATTGAAATATGTTTTTAAATGTTAACAAATTCAGATAAATTGAAATCATGTAACTTTTCTCATCATAATGCAATAAAAGTTTAAAAAAATAAAAAAGAAAGAAAGAAAGAAAGAAAGAAAGAAAGAGAGAAAGAAAGAAACCTAAGCCCAATGTCAGTCTAAATGGAAAAAGCTTGAAGCAATCTCACTGAAATCAGGAATAAGACAGGGCTGTCTACTAAACCCATCCTTTTCAAGACTGTGCTCACAGCACTAGAGGGAGCACTAAGACAGGAGAAAGAAAGTGAAGGGACACAAATAGGAAAGGAAGTCACACGTCCCTGTTTGTGGATGATGTGATACTATCTGTACGAGATTCTCAGTATTCTGACAGAGAGCATCTAGAAATGAAACACCATGTCAGCAAGGAGCCGGTATATAGAATCAACTCGCATAAGTCCATAGCCTGACTATGCACCAGTAAAAAACATAAAGTGGAGATGGTGAATATGCTCCCTTTTGCAATAACCTGAAAGAAATGTAAATATTTAGGAATAAACCCTAGCCCAGAAGGTTTAAGACCTCTACAAGGAAAACTTTAAATTTCAGAAGAGAGGAGGGGAGGGAGAGAGATGGGGGGGGGACAGGAATTGCAAAGGCAGACCCTGCTCTTGGATCAGTAGAATTAATAACTTGAACATGACGAACCTATCTGAGGTGTAATCAGATTCAGTGCAACACAAATGAAAAGTCCCACCACATCCTTTACAAAGTAGAAAAGAAAGAAAAATTAACCTAAAACTTTTTTGGAATCACAAAAGACTTCAGTTAGTCAGAACAATCCCAATGCCATTCCAAACTTCAAATTATAGTACAGAGCCTTAGGCATTAAAACAATATGTTACTGGCTCAAAAATAGATACAGAGACCAGTGGAGCCATATCCAAGACCCCAGTAGGAATACATGTAAATATTCCATCTACAACACACACTGAAAAAAAGACATTTTCTACAATGATGTTGGGGAAACTGGATGACCACATGTAGAGAAATGAAATTGGATTCCTATCAATCACCAGGCACAGAAACTAATTCTAAATGGAGAAGGGGATCTGGGAGAGAGGAGGGGGAGGAAATAAGGGGGCACTATCAGGAACTGGAGGGGATGCGAGAAGGGTACACAGGGTCAGGAAATCGAACAAAAATATGTAACAGAGGGGATGTGGAACTGGGATAGCTACTGGAGGGTCCCAGACACTAGGGAAACATGAGGCTCCCACGACCCAACAGGGATGACTTTAGCTGATATCGCAGAGAAGGGGGGATAGAACCTGTGGAGACCGCCTTCAGTGGATAGGCATGGCCCCTGGTCGAGGGATGGGTCCACCCACCCATCTCAAAGATTTTTAACACAGATATGTTCCTGTCCTGAATAACAGGGACAAAAAATGGAACACAGACTGAAGGAAGGGCCAACCGGTGACTGCTCCACCTGGAGATCCATCATGGTGCAGACACCAAACCCAACACTGTTGCAGTGGTCAAGAGGCGCTTGCTAAAAGGAACCTAGTGTGGTGTTCCTTGGGAAGTACAGCCAGTAACTGACCAACGCAGATGTGGATGCTTGGAGCTAACCATCAGATTGAACTCAGGGAACTGGTAGAGGAGCTAGCAGAAGGACTGGAGGAACAGAGGGGAATTTCAACCCCACTGGAAAAACAACATAGGCTGGCCTGACCACCCACCCAGTTCTTCCAGAGTCCCGAGGAGCGTACCTGGAGGGATCCATGGCTCCAGATACATATGTAGCAGAGGAGGGCCTTGCCTGACAGCAGTGGGAGGGGAGGCCCTTGGTTCCAGGGGAGATTTTATGGTCCAGCATTGGCAGAAGCTGGAGCAGTGGGAGAGGAGAGTGTGGGTGGGTGGAGGAGCAGCCTCATACAGGCAAAGGGCAGGGGGAAGGGCAGATGTGGAATTGGAGGTTGGTGGAGGGGTAACCGGGAAGTGGGATATCATTTGAGATACAAACAAATGGAATGATTAATGTAAAACAACAACAACAACAACAACAACAAAACATAGATGTGAAAATTGAGACACTCAAATGGAAGGAAACAGGCAATACCCACAGTGTATAAGCATGGGAAAAGATCTAGGGCTCCAACCGCCCAGTGCTCCGGGTCAAGGCTTTACACATAGGGTGTCATATAAAGAAAAAGCTCTGTACAGCTAAGAAGATAATAGAACAAGAGATGATGGTCTCTTTTTTTTTTCTTTTTATTAAATTAATTTACTTTTTACACTCCTCTTTCCATACCCCGCCCCCATCTGCCCTTCAACTGCTCCACATCCCACACATCCTCCGCACCCCCTGTCTCCACGTGGATGCCCCCCACCCCACCCAACCTGGTCTCCTTTTTAAAGATTAATTTAATTTTCTTTTACGTGCATGGTCTGTGTACATGTTTGCTGTTCCCTCGGAGGCCAGAAGAGGGCACTGGATCCTCTGGAATTGCAGTTACAGACCACTGTCAGATGCCACTTAGGGTCTGAAAGCACCCACATCCTCTGAAGTGCAGCTGAAGCTCTTAACCCCTGAGCTGTCTCTCCAATCCCACAACAAGGAATGTTTTCAAAAGCACTCTACATCCAGAGTTTTCCCATGGAAATGTTTGATTCTCTGAAGTTTATTCCTGTGTCTACTATGAAGTAAAATTCCAACCATCCTTTCTTCTAGATGGTTATTGGTCGATGTCCACTACATAAGAAACACTTACTATGCTGGGTAGATGGGTAGCTGGGTAGCTGGGTACAGAGGCATATGCCTTTAACTTCAGCACTCAGGACATCCCACATGCTGGGATGTCAGTAAGGCCAAGGCTAGCGAGTTCCAGGCCAATTATGGTGACCCAGACCCTGTCTCAAAAATCAAAAGTGTTTCTGTCACTGCGTGGAGATGCCTTTAATCTGTCTGGACACTTCTGTCAGTACTACAGTTTTTGGCACAGTGTGGATTGGACTGTGAAGTGGAACCGTGCAGATTAATTCTGTAGAACCAGAACTTGACCCACTCTTGCTATCTCAGCCTGGCCCTCGCTATGATTCTTCTGACTTGAGTCAAAAAGCCAACAGTGTTTCTCTAAATTTTACTATATGTGACTGGGAGTGGGGACCATACGTGTGATACTTCTAATTATTTAGTTGGACGTGGGTAGCATGTATGTCACAGAATGGAAAGGTCAAAGAACCAACTGTGTTAGTTGATTCTTTACCATTTGTGACTTCAGCTCAACTAGATCCAATACATCCTTCTGGTCTCCAAATTCTCTGTCTATCTCTACCTGTCTTATTCTCTTTTTGTCTGTCTGTCGTTGTACCTCATAACACACACATTAATTTTCTAAAGAAATTCAGACGTAAATGGGTATGTATACACATGTGCATGTATATGTGTGCATGCATATATGCTTGTGTAAATATGTATTTACATGTACATGTATGTGTATATTCATATGTGCTTGTGTGCATGGTCATATTGTATATATATTCATATGTGCATGTATATCTTACCTGCATGTATACGTGATCATATATGCATGTGAATGTTTGTTTTCATATATATATATAGGTATGTATTTATATGGCAATTTATGCATACATATATGTTTGTGTGCTTTATATGTACATGTATTCATTCATATGTGCATGTGATATATTCTTATGTATATATTTGTAATCATGTATTTATTCCTATGTTCATATTTTCATGTGTATTTTTGTTTTTATATGCTCATGGGTGTGTTTTAGGTGCATGTACATGTGTATATATGCATTTGTGTTCATGTGTGCAAATGTATGTGTGTGTTCATATGTGCATTGTTTATTCATATATGCATGTGTATGTCTATGCTTATGTGTTCATGTGTTTATATAGAGGTTTACATTTATGTGTGTGTACATATGTATATGTGTGTATACATATATAAATGTAGCTGTTCATTTATATGTTCAGGTGTCTTAGAGTTTTATATATATTAGGTATGTGAAGAGACACCATGACTACAGCAACTCTTATAAAGAAAAACATTTAATTGGTGCTGGCTTACAGTTTCAGAGGTTTAGTCCATTATCACCATGGAGAGAAGAATCCTGGCAGAAAAAATGGTGCTGGAAAAGAAGCTGAAAGTTCTATATCTTGGTCTACAGGCAGCTGAAGGCGACTGCCACTCTAGGCCTAGCTCAAGCATATGAGATCTCAAAGCTCACCTCCACAGGGACACACTTCTTCCAATAAGGCCATACCTATGCCAACAAGCCCACACTTACTAGTAGGCCTCTCTTTATGCGCTAAACATTCAAACACATGACTCTATGGGAGCCATTCCTATTCAAACCACCACAAGGTGCAAGTGTGATTTCATGTGTGCATGCCCGTGTGTGTGCATTTGTGTGTTCATATGTGCACATATATGGGTGCATATATATATATATATATGTATATATATATATGTATATACCTGTATAGGTTTATAGTCATATGTACATGTGAACATTCACATGTGCATGCTTGTGTTCATATATATGTGTGTGTACTCCTATGTGCTTAACTATGTTTACATGTGCTGGACTTGTGTATATGCATGATCATAGAGATGTATGAATGTGTTTGCATTTATATATACTTGTGTGTGTGTGTGTGTGTGTGTGTGTGTGTGTGTGTGTTCCCATGTGTAGGCTTCCCATTATACAACCTGGAATCTGGCCTCTTCTGTCATTACTAGAATGGCAGTCTTAATTTCTTTCTGCCTCAGTTCATCATCTATATGTAAAATGGGAATAATAGTAGACTTACCTTTATGGCTGTTATGAGGATGAAGTAGATACTATCTCTATAATGTTTTGAATAAGGCCTGCCATAAAGTAAGACTCTATAAATGTTAGATGCAATTCTTTAAATGCTTCACTTTAAAGCTGTAAGGCTCTTCCTTAATCTCTGTCAGCTACATCATGTTCCCTCATAAATAAACTGCCTCAGTCCCTTATAACCTTACCAGGCCTACCACAGCCTAATACACATTAATGGTACAGGATGGCAAGCCTTGGGGGGAAGTTGACTTGCTGGCTTCTCCCTGTGCTGCGTTTATTAAATACTCTCACCATCATGCTAACTCTGAACTGACTTCACTTGGGCAAAGGAAGGAACTAGCCCGATGAGGCCAATCCAGAGAAGGCCTGCTTAGAAGGTCCCACCTGGAGAAGCATTTTATTACTTTATTTCTTTATGGAACAGGCTATGAAGCAAATGAGACTTGGTTAATACTTTTAGAGAACCAGACTTCTATCCTGAGTGTTTCTTAGTTAGCTACATGCACCAGAATCACCTAGGGGAGTTTTCACAGTACTCAGGCCTGGGTCCATACCCGAAGCATTCAAATTGGAGGGAACCAGGTAGTGCGCTGGCTGCTTATTTGGAAGTCATTTATCCAGATAATTCTGAATCAGATCTGCTGGACCAACTTTCCCATTTCCTTCCTACCCATTCAACAAAAGCCTGCTTCAACTGGAATATACCCTATCTACCGTGTTGATGGCACTTTCCACAATAGCTATAGCATTGACAGACAGTTCCTCTCAAGTTCTCAACTCCACAAAAGAAATGCTCTGGATTCTTTCTTTTTTCTTTTTTCTTTTTTTTTTTTTTTTTTTTTTTTGGTTTTTCGAGCCAGGGTTTCTCTGTGTAGCCCTGGCTGTCCTGGAACTCACTCTGTAGACCAGGCTGTCCTTGAACTCAGAAATCTACCTGCCTCTGCCTCCCAAGTGCTGGGATTAAAGGCGTGCACCACCACTGCCCAGCTCTGGATTCTTGTTTGAATGTCCCATGTGACTATGAATGATGCTCCAGGAGGACCAAGCAAGTAGCAGATTTCCTAGTGAATTTTCTGCTCTTTGAATGAGATCAGCACCTTTGAGTTGTTTGCCTGGACTGGCTCCTTTGACTGTAGGCTGATACTGCACCAGGGTGCGGAACTCATGGTGGCATTGCTGCTGCAATATCTAGTGTTCTCTTTGGGTGCTGCTCACAACTTCTAAACTTTAGGATAATTGTCTACCTTCTTGTTTAGAGTCCCTCAAAACTTTGATTGGGGGATAAAAGTGGAACAAAGAACAGGAAAGTATAATTGAGTTCTATCCCCTTAAATAAATCATGTTCTTAATCTTCTTTACCTTTTTAGGATTCATTTTTATGTTTGTTTATGTGTATGTATGTGTGTAGATACCCACAGAGAGCAGAAGAAAGTGTCAAATCCTTGGGAGTTGAGGTTACAGTCAGTTTCCTGATGTGGATGGAAACTGACTTTGGATCCTCTCCATGTCCTTAACCACTGAGCCATCTCTTCAGACGTAAACCATGCTTTTCAGGTCCATAAAAGAATAGAAGTTATAAAACAAACAAACAAGCAAGCAACATATATTAGGTCCCAGCTGATGGCTTCTAAGCCTCCAAAGCTCTCTGTACCTTCACTGGATACTTTCCTGCCTCTAAACACTGTTGATTGGTGTGGAAATTTAGCTCACTGGTAGAGTGGTTACCTAGTATGTACAAGGCCCTGGACTCAATCCTAGCACTATAAATAATAATCATGATCATAGATGAAAATAAAGTGTTGCTGATTTTGCAATCTGTTGTCCTTTCTATATATGCTCTAAGGAAGTCATGGCTAAAGTGATTTATCAAATTCAAATATATATATATATATATGTATATATATATATGTATGTATATATACCCAAACTCCAACTGTTTCAGGAACTGAATGGAAATCTTCCCTGGAAACGAGTCTCATTTATAGCAGGCACTTGAGAACTGCTGGTTGAATTGAAGTAAGAGAAGTTAACAGTGCTAAGCTCCCGACACTATACTTCAGAGATGCTTCATAGAGGAAATGCTCTTTCTGCAGGACAAAAAAAAAAAAGAAAAGAAAAGAAAAGGTACTCTCAGCTCAGCTTTTATGTCGGATTCTAAGAGCTGAAAGGTTAGAGCTTCAAAAATGCACCACTCCAGGCTATTCAATGTTGTAATTAATACACTTAAATAAAATGCAAAGCTACCGACTTTCAAAGGAACTACAGAACTGGGCTGTATGAAGCACAGGGCCCTGGCACAGCAGCTATGAAGCTAGAGTCCGCCTGCTTGGGAGTATTGCTGCTGTGTGTAGGAAATGCCTGTACGTACTGAAGGTCACAGACATTCCCTGCAAGAGAGTCCTATGAGAATATTGTCTAATCTAGAGTCCACAGCTTTATCTCTTGCCTGAAGCTGAACTGTTTCTGTTTGTCCTTTTCTATTAGATTGTGAGCCTTTTGAAGTCACACTCCATGTGTTCATCTGCGTGTTCTCAGTGCCCAGCAGAACCAAACATAGAGCATCACAAAATGTTGAATGGCAGCATGATGTTGAAGTAATTTTCTCGTTTGGTCCAGAATTAAGATAGTAGAAGAAATGTCTCCACAGACATAATAGTGTGTGTGTGTGTGTGTGTGTGTGTGTGTGTGTGTATGTGTGTTTCTAGGAATTCAACCCAGTGCTCTTGACACAAAGGCAGGCAGATACCTGTAGGTTCAAGGCCTATAGAGAGTTATAGAGCAGCCAAAGTTTTACAGCAAGGTCCTGGCTATAAATAAATAAATAAATAAATAAATAAATAAATAAATGGAGATATGCCATCTGGAATACAGACAATGGAACAAAATATATGAAATTTAAATAGTCTCAGAAAGTTCTAGAGAGATGAGGGCCTGTCTACATATCAGCGATGTTATTCACTCATCTGTCCAGTTCTCTCTCTCTCTCTCTCTCTCTCTCTCTCTCTCTCTCCCATCTAATACTTACCTATCAATGTTCATTTGCAACCCATAGTTCTAAAAATATACATAAATACATTGCTTTGACATTTAAATAAGTAGGCCTGGGCTGGAGAACATTCATTGAATAAAAGCACTTGCTTCTCTCTCAGAGGACCCTGGTTTGATTCCTAGCGCAGAATGGTGACTCACAACCATTGCTAATTCCAGTTCCAGTAGATTAAATGCCCTTTTATGGCCTCCTTGGGTGTCTAGCATGTGTATAGCACATATGCATACATGCAGGCAAAATGCTCATACACATAAACTAAATTAAATCATATATACACATATACACAAGACCAGCATGATGGCTTAGCAGGTAAAGACATCTGCTTTAAAAGTCTCAAGACCTGAGTTTGATCCTTGAAGCAAAGTGTCTTGTGACTTCTACATAGGAGCCATGGCCCATGCACTCACACACACACACACACACAAAACACACACATGCACACCATCATCATCACAATTATCATTATTGTCACAAAAAAGTGAGATTTAAAATTTAAAGATAATTATAAAGACAAAAAAGTGTATCTTTCTGCTCTTAGTATAAATCAAACTTTTCTCCCCACCTAAACCGCGACCATGGAAAAGAATATATGCTCTGTATCTCATTTCATGTCCTTCTACCACAAGCTGTTAAGAAAAAATAAATTCAAAGCCCCAATAGCTATAACAAATTTGACCTTCAATGTTGCCTCATCTAAAAGGAAATTAACTATCTAGATATTCAAAAGAATTAGATATCTTCAGTTTCTGAAACTAAAAAGCTCTCCATCCTAGCTAAGCCTGAGGCTCACATCTGTGATCCCAGCACTGGAAAGGCATAGGTAGGGTGATGGAGAGTTTGAGGGCAGCTTAGACTGCATAGGAAAACTTCATCTCAAAAATAAACAAGCTGGGCACAGTGGTACACACTGATCCTGCTGAGCCAGGAGAAATGCTTTGAGTTTAAGTGCAGCCTGTGCTGCACAGTCAGTCCCAGGCCAGGATGGGCCCCAGGGTGAAACCTTGTATGAAACAAACAGGCAAATACACAACACTTCTGTTCATAGCAACCCAGGTAAACCTGTAGGTTTCCTCCCTTAATTGTGGAGTAAAGGCGGCCTTCAACATTAGGTCACATGATATGATACACATCATCAACTACTTTGGCATCCAGTCTTTGCTCAATACCTCTACAAAATGTTATAAATGTAAAAGTATCAATCTTACATTTGAAAATTTAGAAAGAACTCCCACCCAAAATATCATAACATGGTTTAGAATGAGCTCCTAGAAAAGGGATGTGTGTGTTGGCCTCCTTCAGGAACCTTCTGCCAGTAATTTTATGTGGCCAAGCCATCTGTTTTTAATGTAATTTTACACAAGTTTTTTGCTTATCCTTTTCCTTTGTTCTGAACTGAATGTCCACCAGAATTCTCCCAAGTAGACTAACTCAATTTTTCACTATCTCTACATTGTGGGACCATATTCATCTCTCTCCAAAGCCAACAAAGTTTACTGTGACAGAAAACACAACAGGGAGGAAAAGGCCACAATATTCATGAAGATAGCATGCAACGGCAGAATTGTTGAGATTACTTGGATACTCACTTCTGGAAAAAGACCAGTTATGATATTTTGCATTATTGATTACTGATTATTGACTCTCTTCCATAACTCCTTGTTTTCTTCTTTCCCAAATGAATAACTATTTTCTTCCCAGGTATGAGATCTGTCTTTTCTCTAGGGTAGAGAGTTCCTCCCCAATGGATTAGAAAGGGGACAGATTTTGCCACATTGACCATATCCTGCTTAAGTCTCCTCCAAGTCAATGTTAGGAGTAAATTGAGAGTTCTTGAAAGACAATGAGTCCTTCAAGCCTGACCAACTGAAAATCCAGGACTATCGCTGATGATACTTATAGATATTAATAGCCATGTTGAATCCAGCTGAAGATCCAGGACTATTGCTGATGATACTTATAGATATTAATAGTCACGTTGAATCCAGCTGAAAATCCAGGACTATTGCTGATGACACTTGTAGATATTAATAGTCATGTTGAATCCAGCTGACACTTCAGCTTTGTACCCAGAACCCCACTGGTCTATAGAATCCATTCTTCTACAAAGCATGGTGAATTTCTCAACTTTACACAACTAAGCAAACTTACACAAGACCTAAAACATTTACATCCATGGATTTCCTTTTTTTTTTTTTTAACTAAGAAAATTCATCCAAGAATCCTCTCAATTCCTAGTTCTCCAAATCACAATACTCAAAGCTCAGGCTAGACTGAGAATAAACAGATGGGTCCCAGCATCCACCCCACCCACAAAATGATCTAGATGAGACATTCCTGTTTGCTTGTTGCTCAATCTAGTCTTGCTAAAGAAAGAAACCTTTGGGTGGGGAAATTCTTAGGCAAATAAATTCCTAAAGAGAGCGTTCAATAAGTGATGCCATCAAGGAGTATGTCACTACCCCAGAAAGACCTGAGTTCTCTGTTACTAAGGGTGAGTCAGCACCAAGCCCGTGGAGATGACAGAACACAACAGCTTCTAATCCTGCCCCTTCCTCTTCAGCTCTCCTGCTGTGACTCTGGATACAGATCTTCCTCTGTAGATCCTTTATGCATTATTTGTAAAAGATAATTCACATGGTCTCAATCTCTTTGTTGTTAATTGCATGTTAATCTTTTGATCAAGTTTGGATTTTTATCTTTTGCTTTTTGTTTGTTTGTTTGTTTTGTTGGTTTATTTTTCCTGAGACAAGGCCTAACTATGTAACCCTTTCTGGCCTGGAACTCTCTATGTAGAACAGGCTGGCCACAAACTCATAGCGATCTGCCTTCTTCGGCCTCCCAGGTGCTAGGTGTAAAGGTGTACAACACCACACTTGGTTTCTTCTTCTCCTTTTTTTAAATCCAAAAGCAACTCATAACCCAGAAGAAAAAAAAAGTAGATTTGTGGTTAATGGGAAATTCATAGATCAGGCAAGGGCCAAGTTAAGTTGCATGATGTGGAATTTATTCCACAGTTAGTAGGAAGACCCATTAAAAAAGAACTGTGGTGGGAAGGACCAGCATTCCTGTAGTTGGTAAACTCACTGAAGATCCCCTACATATTAGTCATCTGCTAAGTTCTTTAATAAAAAGATGAATGAGATCTTACCCTGGAGGTGTCCACATTATACAATGTCAAAGTGGTTGGTCATTAGCCATCATGGATACTCAAATACAAACAAACATAAGGAGAGTTGGTTCTCAGGCTCAGACAACAATAGGATCAGAGTGAAATACTTGCATCATCCAGACAGACAGCCAGAAGGTATAAAGACTCATATGATATATTATGGAGAATAACTATTTCCATAAATACAGGTATAGGTGGTAAGAGACTCGTGAGATCTGGGCATTTAGATTGACTTTGGCCACTTAACAAACACTGTTCCTTAAATTAGATAATAGATACAATAGTGTGGAGACTGGGGGTTCTGTCTCCCCCACACAGGCCTCCTACTCATTACTTGGGATGGCAGGTTCTTCCTACAAATAATTTGAGATTAGAACAGTTTTAGCTGATGGAACCAAATGAAAGGGGAAAAAAAATCAATGGTTTAACAACAGACTAGCCAGGACTTTGGTTAGCCTGAGGCCATTATTAATACTTTTATCCATTGTTTCAGAGAGATGAGTCAAGTCTCTGTGGATTCATTTGACAGGTAACACAAAGTCAAAAACAACTTGACCTCTCTCCTTGATTATACTATTTTAGGTATTTATTGCCTTTTTCTGTTTTTTATTATTTTTTATTTTATTTATTTATTTATTTATTTATTTATTTATTTACTTTTCTGGTTGTTGTTGGACTCACTATGTAGACCAGGCTGGCCTCAACTTCAGGAAACCCACCTGCTTCTGCCTCCCAAGTGCTGCCATCATACTGGCTTGCCTGTTCTTTTCAAAGATTGTAACTTCTCTGAGGAGAAAAACCTTGTCTGCCTCGTTTGTTGTTGTTTTCTTGGCACATTGTTCCATGCCTGCACAAAACAGTTGGCTCGGTTGTTCGACCTTCTTATACAGTAGTAACCAACTCTACTATGTGACAGCAGTGTGCCCGGATGATCTCTGACAGCCAGGCTTTAACTTGTATTGGAACCACCTTTCTGAGAAGGTGGCATTGATCACAGAGAATGAGTAGGTCTCATGACGTGGAACGGAAGGGGTAAGGTAAACCAGAAAGAACGGAACACCAAGAACAAAATCAAAGCCTTTTGAAGAAGTCAGTAGATGTTCTACATAAAGCTGAAAATAGGACTGAGAGAAAAGCGGGGGGGCGGGAGGGGTTCAGGAATGTTAGGCCATTCCACTGCGAGGCAGTGTCCCCCCCCCCAAATAACTGCAGACCAGGATATCTATAATTCATCCCATTATACTTAAACTTGTAATGAGCTGTTGTTTATGAAACCCTGCATGAAACAAAGGTATGGACCTGGGAAGACCGACCCGAGCTCTCAGTTACATCTAATTAAAGACAGCTTGACCTGACCTGTCCAAGAATCAAGAGAGGAAGGAGATACCTGGGAGTCAGAACACTCAGGAAAGCAAGTAAGGGTTAGGTATCCGGATTGGGAGGAGGTTGAAGATGAACTGAAAACAAACTTTGACTTCTGGATAATCCACCTCAGAGGAACTGGAGAATACGCCTTGCCCTGGACTGACAGGTCTCCCGGGGTTCACAGCCCGGGACTTCTTTAGGGGTGGTGGACTCTGACTCGTGCACAATTAAACTAGGCCACTGCGGGCAAGTGCGCAGTTTTAACCCTTTCTTCCCACACTCTGGCGCGGGGGCCTGCGCTCACTCCTCCCCCGCCGCGCCCGCGCCCCGGGGTTCCGCGACTGAGCATGCTCAGTAGCCGCCAGCGTCTTGCTCCCAGGGAAACCTCTGCACGCCCTCCCCAGCTGCTCTCGGTCGCCTCCTCTCTGCCCGCTGCCCAGGGTGCATCCCGACTTGCAGGGCTCCACGCGACCCAGATTCCCGCCCCGCCCCCGCCCCTCCCGCGCCCGCAGCCAGTGCGGCAGCCGCGGCCGCCTCTGTCCAGCATCCGCGCGGGGACCAGCCGCGGCGAACACGGTCGCTAGTGCAGAGCAGAAGCGAAGGCGGAGATGGAGAGCACACCGTCGCGATCCCAGAACTGCTGAGCCCACCGCCGTCTCGACCCCGGTGAGTCGCGACCCCACAGGAGCCAAGGGTGAATGCCCTTGGAGAAAAGAGAGGTGGCGGCAGACTTATGTGTGTAGGGTACAAAAGAAATGGGGACAGTGAGGGGACGTAAATGAAAGTGCGCACTACCTGGGTGCAGGGGCGCCGGAGTCACCCAAGACTAAATCCTCTTTCTCATCCTGAGTCGGGAAATTAACACCCGCGGCGCTGCGGGTCAGCGCTGGAAGCTGTTTGCGTCCCCGGGGGCGCGGGTCGCCTAGCGACTGAACACCACCGCCGGTGCTTAGGGAGGGATCCCAAGAGGGGACAAAGGGCGGCCTGGCCGGGGCCAGTGGAGGGTCCTGGCCTCTGGGAAGTCCTCTGTCCTGCTGGTCAGGCCCCGGGGCGGTGCCAGGCGGCAGAGTGGCAGAGCCGTAGACTGGAGGTCTCTGAGCCTCCACCCCGAGCCAGGTCTGCGGGGCTGGCGAGCGCACCTCCTCCCACTCGGAGAAACTCCACTCGGAGCATCTCCCGGGCAGGTGCAATTGAACAGGCGGGCGGAGAAGAGCCCTGAGAGCTGTTAAAACAGGAACAGTGGAGCGAGGTGTGCTGTTTTTCCTAGAGCCTTCATTTCCAAGTGTGGGCACCAACTGCTCCCCCTCTTCGTGTTTCTGCTCAACCTCTAAGTGGCGAGTCCGGTAACAGTCCTTATGAATATTTCAGAAACGACCTCACAGACTCGCTTGCTTCAGATCAAGTTTAATGAATATGTGTGTAAGCCTTTCTGCCCCGCACCGGCCACTGCTTGGAGCTTTCCAAATTTCATCTTTCCCCACATCAACCGAGAAAAAGACATCGCAAATCCCCGCAAGCCTTAGACTGGTGTCATAAATTGGGGCTGTCATTTGGAGAGACCGATTTTAGGCAGCCATCCAGGCTTTGTTCTGCATCTCAGCAGCGTGTGCATGTTGTGTCGGTCGCTTGACAACCGTCCTTAACTGCTATTGCCAATATGGTGGAAAGCAGGTACATTAGGATAAACGTCATAGTTCCTTGTTGTCTTATGACAACATGAAGTAATAACAGCCTTAGTCATTTTCTCCCTAGAAGTTTCCTTTTGAGATCAATCTGGTTGAAATGTTGCCAAAGGCACATACTCTTGTTGTTCCTCACCCTTAGGAGATATTTCTTCTTAACCTCTCATATGGGGTCGGTGAGGGGGAGAATGCTTTCTCTGTAAGACATTGCTGTTAAGAACAGCAGAATAATGTCTTATTTCAGGGAACTTTGTGGATTGTAGCAGACTTACACTTTGAGCTATATAACTCGTGTTGTACCATCACAATTAACCAGTAAGCTGGAACACTGCATAGTTGTCAGTATCCTAAAATGGTACTCATTTACAGACAGTCAGCTTCCCCCCACTCCCCCGCCAGCCCCAGGTGTGTGGGAGACACATAGGTAATCTTGACCCATCTATAAGGAATTCTTTTGTTGATCAAAAGCTCAAGCCTTCTTGTGAAGAATGACAGAAGCAATAATTCTCTCACACAAGTCTGCATGTCCAAGGAGGAGGCTGGGGGGCTTCAGTTTACATACATATGCTTCTCATTTAGGAAAGGTTCTACCCACAAAGACCTACTGCAGTTACATCACTGGCTCCACCTCCGCCTGCCAGGCTGCTTTTCCCAGTCGAGGACAGTGTGCGTTGCTGTGTTCAATTAATGAAGGGAAAAAAAAAACCTGAAATGAAAAATGTGCTCCTTTTCTCTATTGTGTCTTGCTGATTCAACTAAAAAATATATGCATGTTAGCTTTTCAAGAGATTTTGAAGGCAACATCACAATGTCTGTGCTACTGTGCCGAAAAATTGTTGCTAGGTGGTCTTATAAAGGAATTCTATAGCATTAACAAAATAAGGGAACTATTATGTAACAGGCAACATCTCCTAAAGCGTGTCACCAAGTTGCTTAGAAATAAACCCAGGTGTGTTCACAGATGTAAAAAAAAAAAAAAATCTGGCTAATTGGGAAGTTTGCAGAGCTCAGACACAAACTTCCAGGTGTACAAGGAAGCTGACCCTGCATCCTCCATGGATTTTTTTTTTAAATCATTTTTAGGGTTGTTGGATTTAGCAAATAAAAATTCAATTTGCTTCACCAAATTTGAATTTCAAATCAGCAGCAGATACTGTTGGAATTTAAATATGTCACTATGATACTTGGAATTAGACTTTTAAAATTATTAGTTGTTTCGCTGAAATTTAGTTTGGATTGGGCAGACATTTTTTTCTGGAAACCCTATAATGAAAACACTTCTTCCCTCCCTTTTTTTTGGGTCACTTATGGGTTGAAAAAAAACCAAAGTGGAGCAGAAGTCATATGCTGCTCTGCAGACAATCTGGGGCAAGCTCAGCTCTCGAGCTATAGAGAGTAACTCATCCCTGAAAGTGGAAATTCTTTGTTCTGCACATATTTGCCTAACTTCTTGTTAGGTTCTGTGGGAGTTGCCAAGACTCCAAAGATGAGAAGAGACAGGGGCTAGAGATGGATTTACATCAACTTATGTAGGAGTTGCTTTGACAGAAGAGTGTGTGTGTGTGTGTGTGTGTGTGTGTGTGTGTACGCACGCGCGTGTGCATGTGTATATATGTGTGTGCATGTGTGTGTGTGCATGTATGTGTGTGTGTGTGTGCGTGTGTGTGTGTGTGTGTGTGTGTGTGTGTGTGTGTGTGTAATGTAAGAACCTAGGGGAAGACACAGAATTCTGCTAGACACCACTCAAGGAATGACATCGTCAGCTGTCCAGCAGTGTTGACAGAAATGGCCTCAGATATGAGAATGAGTTCTTATCATAGGAGAAAGGTATGAAGAGAGTGTCATGGGAGCCAGATGGAGCTGGAGCTACAAGACACAGTCTCACTGGCCTCAGTCAAAAAAACAAAATGGCCTCTGATGTCCTGAACACAGTGTTTCACAGCACACTTCTCCCTATCTTTCGGCTCGTACCTTGTTTTCTCCCCCCACAAGAAAGTTCTTAGTGGGAAAGAAGGAGGGACTGAGATGAGACATATGTAGGGACTGGCAAATGGCAGTTTGGGCAAAGTTATCTCACTACATTTAAAAAAAAATTAAAACTACTTTTTTTTTTAATGTGTGTGAGTGTTTTGCGTGCATGTATGTCTGTACATATATGTCAGTATACCAAGTGTGTGCCTGGTGCCCTTGGGGAGTAAAAGAGGACAATGGATCTTCTGTAACTGAAATTACAGTTGGCTGTGAACTGTCATGCGGGTGCAGGGATCTGAACCTGGGTCCTCTTGAAGAGTAGCCAATAGTCTTAACCAATGAGCCATCTCTCCAGATCCTTTCACTGTATATTACAAAGCAGGTGACCTTCCCTTTGATTGACATTAGTGGGTCCTCTTTCATTATTCCACTGTCATGTTGGTCTCTTCAGATTAAAACAAAACAAAACAAACTAACAAAAAGACCATCCACAGTATTGAAATGCATTGTTCCTTTACGTTTTTACTTTTACATAAATGTAGATATTTAAATGTATCCTATGAGGTGCCAATCAATATTCCGTTTCTTTTGGTACAATTTCTTGAAATAAGATAAGCATATGTTTGGGTTTTAGAGAATCTGTTGCTCTGAGTGAGAAAAGACATTAAATTGCTATCATTTTCTGTTTCAGTTGAATTATCTTTGAGGAAGCAGATGCCAGTGATGGAAAGAAAGTATATTTTACAAAAATAACACCATGTGAAAATGACCATATGCTGGTAGTATCAGAGAGTACCTACTTAGTGTTCCGAAGGAAATTAATTCCTAAACAATGCCACAGTAAACACAACTGTGTCTGCAAAGACACTCAAAGTACTACCGGTGAGCGTCAGCGGAGGATGCTCCATGGAAGTTAAAGGTTAAATCCATGCAGTTCATGTAGAGACCAGCTACTCATTTCTTCATGATTCTAACTGGCAAAACTCCAATGCCTCAGGGATAGAACGCCAATTTAGATTACCCTCCCATCAAGACACCTAGTTATCCAGCAATCCCCATCAGAAGAGCCTCAAATGTGTGGCTAATTTTCACTTCTTTTTTCCCCTTTTTAAAATGGTGAGACATCTAGGGTCTCACCAGGCAACACACTTTAGTTCTGAGCTGCATTATATCCATAAATAGAAAAAAAAAAAAACTTTTTATTTTGAGACAGTTTCACTAAGTATTTAGTATGGCCTTGAACTTTCTCTGTAGTCAAGGAAGGCCCTGAACATGTGATCCCCCTGCCTCAGTCTTGAATAACTGGGATTAACAGGTCCAGCTCAGATTGTAGAATAAATTCTCAAAATCGTAAGAATTACCCTACACTGAAGCATATCATGAAATCGTCTTATTGAATAAATGATCATCAGATGGAACAGAAAATAAGATATAAGATGGAACAGAAAAATGCTCTCATCTAGGAACTTACACCAGCCCTCTTTGCAGAAAATCAAACATTTTCCTGCCTTAATTTCCTGCCACAACTCTGAGATTATATGAAAGAAAAAAAAACTGTGACCAAGGGACATACTGAAATTATTAAAGTTCAAGGCAATTAGAACCTTGGTCATATTTTCAACAAAGTTTCCTATGGACACACAGAGTTTATGACAAGAAGATTTGCTGTGGTGGTCCCCAGAGAGAGCTGATGTGAACTGTCACCCAGACAGCCTCAGGTGATGCCAGATGCTCATTCAGTCTAAGTCCTTAGTAAACATCCTGAATCCAAAATTCTATATACAGAGTGTTCTTGCATCCCATGAGCATGTAACCTTCCAGCCCCCTTGTGCTGACTGTGGGCAAATAGCATCATATCTTAACACTAGGTTCTTTGCTATTAAACAGAAGGTATGAAAGTTACAAATAATGTTATGATGCCAACCTTGATGTCTTTGATCTCTAAAATAAACTTGCTGTAGTTTCAGTAGCTGAGTAGTTTAGTTCTCAAGTAAGTTAGAAAACTTATTGTTGTTGTTGTTGTTGTTGTTTTTGTTGTTTTTCAAGACAGGGTTTCTCTGTTGTAGCCCTGGCTGTCCTGGAACTCACTCTGTAGACCACACTGGCCTTGAACTCAGAAATCTGCCTACCTCTGCTTCCCAAGTGCTAGGATTAAAGGCGGGTGCCAACACCGTCCAGCAGAGAGGGGGTATCAGATCCACTGGGACTGGAGTCACAGACAGTTGTGAGTCTCTATTTGGTTGCTGGGAACCCAGGTCCTCTGATAGAGCAGACAATGCTCTTAACTGCTGAGCCATCCCTCCAGCCCCTAGAAAAACTTATATTGAACACATTCTATATGATGTTTTCCATAGCACTGAAATGATAACACAGATTGGATTTTCTTAATTTTTACATTTTAGAAGTGAAACAGTTTGCTTGTTACCTAACTAGAATTTATTAAGTTCCTCTTCAAAATCAGTCTCAGCTGGAGGTGGCAGTGCACACACCTTTAGTCTCAGAGACAGGTAGATCTCTATTCATTCAAGACTATCCTGGTGCACATAATTACTTTTTGGCCAGGCAGGAACCCTATCACAAAAAAAAAAAAAAAAAAAAAAAAAAAAAAAAAGTCTGAGACAAACAAATCCCCCAAAACCAAAAGACCAAAAATTAGTCTCTTATAATGAAGATCCATCATACAGAAAAGACAATGTCAAGTCTAATGATCTGACTTTGATCACTAGGCTCCACATATTGGAAGATGAGAACCAAACCCAGAAGGTTGTCCTCTGATCTCCGTAGACACTATGATGCATGACTGTGCACACTCAAATACACATACACACCCATGCACACACACACACACACGTAACCAAAACAACTAAAGAAAAAGAGTCCTTTTTAAGATCAGTCACAAGTAAGCTAATGACGCAGATCCAGGGTACTTCACATACTCTTGCAATGACGTTCCTGTTTTAATTATTAGGCTGAACTTATTAATTAAATGCCTGACATAAGAGCTTACTTAAGCCACTCTCCTCCCTAGTTTTCCTTCTGCAACTACTTGGTGAAAAACTGACTTTTTACAAATATCTATGTCTGTGTATGTGTGAGGGTGCCAGAGTCCTCAGAAGCCAAGAGGACATCAAATCCCCTGGCACTAGAGTTACAGACAGTTGACATGGGTCTAAGAACTATAGTCCTCTGATACAGCAATGTGTGCCCCCAGACCACCATACCATCCCTCCAGCTCCTGCCATATACGTTTTGAAGGTTTTGTTCATGATGAAACCAATCATTTATTTACCTCACAGATGTTTTGATTTTAGAGCATTAGTCTAACAGATATCATGAAAGACAGGAACTCTGTTCCCAACATCATTTTTTTACCTGCCAGTTGGCATTGTAAATATTTAAAGTGTAAATCAGTTGTTGCAGTGAGCAACAACTCATATATTTATTGTATATATTTTCCCTTTTGTTTAAAATAGAGATATATTCTATTCAGAATTTGAAAGACAAATGTTTTAAAAATTGTGTAGTGTTGTAGACCCTTTATTTTTCTTGTTTTGTTTTTTCTTGTTTTGTTTTTTGGGACAGGATCTCTCTATTATAGAGCTCTGGCTGGCCTTGAACTCTTAGAGATCCTCCTGCCTCTGCTTCCCAAGTGCTGGAATTAAAGGTGTGCACCACCATGATGCACTTTGACAGCTACTTTTTTAATGTAATGTTTTTATTTATTCTTTGAGAATTTTATATAATTATACAATGAATTTTAATGATCCACCTTTCCTCCCTCCTCCAACTCCTACCAAACCCTACCAACACATCCTCTCCCAAGTTCATGTTATTTTATGTCCTGCTTTCTATGTTCCTTTCTTTCTCTTTTTCTTTCTTCCTTTCTTTTCTTTTTTAATACTTCACTGAGTCAAATTAGTGCTATCTATCTGCCTATGGGTCTGGGGCCATCCACTGGAGGAACAAGGGCAGCCCATCAGCAGCCAGCAGCCATACCCCAAAGGAGAAATGATTCTCTCTCCTCTGGAGGTCATTAACTGCCAATAGCTCCTTAGATGATGCCTTCTGAGCCCCGCCCATATCTGAATGGGATTTTGACTATCCTGATCTGCTGCAGTCATGAGCTGCTGTGAGTTCAGGAGTGCAGTGATGATGTCATGTCCAGACAGCACTCCACGCCACTCTTCCCATGCTCCAGTGACTGCATTCTTTCTGCTCCCTCCTCCATGGTGTTTCCCGAGTCTTGGGAGGGCAGCAATTGTTATAGATATCTGATTAGGCCTAAGCACCCACAGCCTTTATTCTCAGCACTTGGACCAATTTTGAGACTCTGTATTAACTGCTGCCCATTACAAAAAGAAGCATCTCTAACCAAGGATGGGAGCAGCATTAATCTGTGGGCATAACACAGATATTTAAAACGCAATTTGATAACATGACCACTTGGCAAAACAGCCATGATGGGTTCCTCCTGTGACCTACAGCCCTCTCAGAGACAGGCATGCATTGCCCCTGTGGAGCACGCCTGACATCCAATTAGGAAACAGTTGGCTACCTACAGAGCAGTCACTCCACTCATGTCCCAGCAGCCTAGCTTGCCTGGCAGGTCGGTTTTGTATTATGCAGCATCTAGTGCTAGGTAAGCCTAGTGTCTTTTCTCTTCCGGTGGCTTGCATGACACATTCTAGCATGACAAAAACTGACCAGCATGAAAGAAGTTTCCTGATCAGTTCCAGATGGATTTCTCTAAATCCTGCAACCAAAGTGGAACGCTTAGGTTTTAATTTTAAAGTGTCTTTAGTCTGAAGATCCATTAAAATTTTAAAGCTTTAAAAAAAATGTAAGCAATTACTTTTGGTTGTGAAACTTAATCATAGGGTATCTTAAAACGGTAAGCAGTCATTAGAACTGTGTTAATTGAGATGTATGTTACATGCCATAATTTAAAAGCCCTTTATTAAAATGCCTAACATAGAATGCCTATGTGTATCTGCATAGCCCAATGTGTGAACCCAATAAAAACTGGTCAAGATTTAACAAGACAGGACATTAAAGCTTAGGTGCCATTCTATACTGTACAAATATTTCCTCTACTATTCTTTTAAATAATAGTTCATCTAGGAATGTATATGATAGACTCATAAAAATACATATACATCGGATCTTTAGGGTTACAGAGCTTGTCAATTAGTCACTTGAACAGTCTGAGAGTGAGATACGGAATTTAAATCTGAGATGTGGTTTCAAGCTGACCATTTTGTCAGCTATGTTGACAAAATGTGGAAAAGGTTTACTTTAGAATTCCAGACTCGCCATAATATTTTTACTTTATCAATGATCCAGATCTACACAGGTCATCATGAACTTCTCAAAAAAATAGAGAATTTGGATAATAATCAGGATCCAACTTGATATTCCTTGGCCTAGAAAAAAAAATCAAGATTAAGATTATGTTATTAAAAGGATGGCTATGAAGTTCATTTAGGATTTAAAATCGATTCCAAGAGCAGAGTGTGAAAGTAGCAGTGCAGCTAGCATTGAATTACGGAGACAATTTTAGTTCACTGAATATGAGCAGGAGAGCTTTTAGTTGGGTTTATAAATGATGGAAGCTCAAATCAAAGAGGGTCAGGAAGAAAATGGACAGCACACTATCTATAAAGTCACTCAGTTGGAACAGCTGGGGAGATATAAAAGAATGATCCCCCTGAGTAGAACCTGGGCTCAGATGACCTAAAAATCACCATTGTAGGCTTCGAATTGAGTTCCTAGGTGCTTGCACACGTATCTGCCAGTGTCTAATTCAACTAAACAAACTATATTTAACAATTGCTATTGTACCTCTGTCCTTCATTTTTAAATTAATATCTAACTTTATTATTTGTACTTAACTATTGCCTAGACAACTAACAGTCATAAATCGATCAACAATTAAATAAGTGCATCTATTCTGGGACTACTGCTGGGTTATTTCCAGAATATTCCTTAATTATGTAATTCATATTTAAAATTGTTCATTCTTAAGGATGATGATGTTTTTTCAGCAGCCATACAATTAGGCATGTGTCTTAAATTGTACATCTAATCGAGCATGACAGTGGGTATGTAGTCTCAGGCATCTCTCTGCAGCATGATTTGGCTTTGGGGGACATTTGCTTATATGACAGAATGGACATTTGTTACTCTTTTTAAACAGGTGCTGCAAAATCCTATTTTCTACTGAGAACTGTATTCATTGTTATACAGAGAAACAGATCCAACAGGAGAGGGGCACATTTGTGCACACACATACACATGTATTGAGCTTCTCTCTCTCTCTCTCTCTCTCTCTCTCTCTCTCTCTCTCTCTCTCCCTCTCCCTCTCCCTCTCCCTCTCCCTCTCTCTCTCTCTCCCTCTCCCTCTCCCTCTCCTGTCTCTCTCTCTCTGTGTAGATTTATTATGAAGAATGGGCTCTTTTGATTGTAGCAGCTAAAAAGTTCACAGTCTGTTGTCTGCAAACCAGAGAGACCCAGAGAAGCTGTTTTAATTCTCTCCAAGGGCGAGAAGACTCCACTGTCTCAGCCCACCATGTAAGAGGCAAATCCCTCCTTCTTCCTTTTTGTTCCATTCAGACCCATAGCAGATTGGATAATATCGACCCACACTGGGAAGAGAAGTATGGTTTATTAAGTACAGGGATTCAAGCACTGATGTTATACAGAAAATATATTCAGAGCCTTACCCAGAAATACTGTAATTGGAGAACCTTGCCCCAATCAAATTGACACATGAAATTAACCACCACGGGACTCTCCTGCATTACAAAAGTGATGCCACTTTTCACAACAGGAGCTGAAAGTGCCGAATGTTTCCTTTTTTTACACAGAGTTGAGCCTTAGGCCAGTTTCTGGCATCCATTCCAGGGGTTGCAGCCCTTAAAGCCCCTCTACCAATGCTAGACAGTTTAGAAGCAGTACCAGCCCAGTGGTGGCCGTAGAGTTTTCTTTAGTGGTCTGCTTCTATGTCACATGTTAAGCCCACCTGGAAATCTGGGGAAATATTTTATGACAAATGAATTTTGTTAAGAGAGAACGAGTTTGTTTTGTTTGGATTTGTGTTTTTGAGATAGTAGCCCAGACTGGCTTTGAACTCTTGTCAATCCACCTTCCTTAGCTTCTTGAGTGTTGGGGTTATAGGTAAGATCTATCTTGGTTCACTAGTTTCTGTTTCTACAGTAGTGAACACTACATGGGAGAAACCCATGCTGATGGAGGGGTGTTCACCAGCCACTAGGACTTGAAGAATACCAGACATTCTGAGAGGCTCAAGGTAGGGGAGGTGTTGATCCATTCTCAAAGTGTTCATGAGAGAAGTCACCTTGCTGGGCATAAGCTAGTGGTCTGAAGACAAGTCAAAAAAAGGTAGGAACCCCAATGGTAAACTGAAGGTAGAGACATGAATCTGTAAGCACAGTGACTTTTAAATATGGCTCCAGTTTGAAAGTGGGAGGTTGGTATGCAAAAGGATATTTGTCAGAACAATAGATAATTGTGTTTCATCTCTTCCAAGAGGCAACCATTTTCTTTCCTTTTTAATGTTTAAAGTTTGGAAGTTTCTCGAGTGTGTCATGCCTTGATCACCACCATTCTGTTCCTGGAGGTTTCCCAACCATACTGAGCTGAACCTTGGATGTCACTAAAATACACGCTCAAGGTCTGAGTAGAAGGCTCAGTAAGGAACTGGGGAGATGGCTCAGTCTGTAAGGCGCTTGCTGTACACATGTGAGGACCTGACTCTGGATCTCCATGTAAAAATCCAGGTGCAGTGCCTGTAAACCCAGGGCGGAGGAGGTGGAGATAAGAGGGTTCCTGAGGCAGATCTTGCCAAATCAGTAAGTTCTGGGTTCAATGAGAGACTCTCTTAAAAGGGGGGGGGGCAGCAAGCAGTTGAAGAAGGCTTTGTCTTCCATGGCCACCTGTACTCATGTGCACATATCCAGTGACAGACATGCACACATACACAAAACTAAAACTAAGGAAATAAATACATGAAAGGGGGGCTTTATTTACACCAGGGTAGTGCTTTCACATTGCTTAAAACATCATAATAGTAAGACTTGATCATACAGCCTCCAATCCTTCTCCACTCCAAGTTTGTATTTATCAAGAAAAAAAAAAAACATTTTACTTTTAATGTGAGAAATCATGTCCACATATTTACTATCTTTTGTTGTGATCTTTCTTTAGAATTTTAATTTTCGAGATGAAAATATCAAGAATATTTTGTGTCAAGTGCACTATTCTATTTTTAGACTTCCAGGGGTCTTTTAAAAGTCAGAGACAAATTTCATCAACTCTGCTCGCGCATCCTTCACTGCCTTGAGAGGCCGACAAGCAAAGCGTATGCTGCTGAAACCTGTCATAAGTGAATTTATGGGTGACCTCAACTTCTACAGCGGACTGGACTGCCATTGCTATAAATCACAAAATAAGCCCCGATAAATGTTTACATCTGCGGAAGGGAAAAGCCTCCCAAGTTGTCATGTTCCTGCATGTCAGCAGGGCAGTTTTGAAGCTGATTGCCAAGGAAGGAGGAAAGAAAGGCTCTGGAACTTGGCCTCAGGGAGGTGGTTAGGTGTGTGAGCATGACACCTCTAGTGGACATGCTCGGTGCCATGTGTGAGCAGTCACTGTTCCATTACAAAGACTCTCTTCATTCCCTGGGGTGGTGATTTTTCATATTGCTAGTTTTCAGTCCTTATGTGAATACCTTAAACCCCAAATAGCATTTTATCCATGCTCCGAATGTGCACAACTTTAGGATTTTTTTTCTTCTCTTCTTTTCCGTTCCACTTTACCCCTCCATTGTCTTACTAATTCCTTCCATCCCCTGTCCTTTTTTGTTGAATGTGTTCTCTTGTTTGCATTATATCCTTTTAAAATCATGAGCCTCTCATCTTTCCGGGTAGAGATTTGTTACTTCTCAGGACTTGATCAGACATGAAGCAGGCTGAAAATAGACATTGTCTGAATTTGCTAATTTAGATCTATTTACTCACCCAACCTAAATCGGACACTAGGCCCGTTTGATCTGGAAGGATTGGTGGTGCTCTTGTTTGGCTTGTGGCTCTGCCTGTCACAGCAGTTCAGGCAAGTTATTTTTGCCCAGACTCCTCACCCACAATCTCTGTCCTTGCTTGGTGTCCCATGCAGATGTGTTCCCTGCTGGCATGCTCATTTTGGAGAGGGATTTATTTTTCCGGATTTTTTGGAAATCATCTATGGACAAGCAAGCATACATGCAGAGCGCAATACAGAACTGATGTGGGCTGAGTTCCTCTGATCTTTAAACCACATCAGCTTCAGGCGTTTGTTAGTGTGAGCCCTTTCTAGAGAGCTCACATTCCCTCCATTTTGTCTTCTCCACCTAAACATAGAGTGGATCAAAAAGAAAAACATCTACTTCTTTTTCTTAAAACAATACTTATTTCACATTTACTTTATGTGAGGGTGTTTTAGGTAAAACCCTGCATTATATATCTATGCACCACATGCATGCAGTGCCTAAGGAGGCCAAAAGAGGGTACAGGGTCCCCAGGGGCTGGCACTAGAGAAGGCTATAAGCTACCACGTGAGTACTGGAAGTCAAACGCTGGTCCTCTGGAAGAGCAGCCAGTACTCTTAACCACTGAGCCATCTCTCCAGGCCCACTTCGTGTCTGCTTTTAGTACATTCTTAAATCTCTACATTCTCAAAAGACCATAAACAGGTAAAGTCAGATGTTCCTGGAAGCTGGTCTCCCAGTAGCTCCCCCTGTGAAACTTGGGATCCCCGTGAGACCCACACCTTGCTGGCTTCCTGGCTTGGCACTATAGTGTTAATTAAATACAGTTCTTATTCTTTTTTGCCATGACTTATCTGGAATATTGTCCCAGTGGCTTCTAGAGACATCACAGAAGAAAGCTGAGCCCCACTGCCCCTGAGTCTCAACTCTGCCTCTGCTAACCATAAGTCCCTGAACCTCTCTAGAGCAATTTCCCCAGCTGCAAAATGGAGACAATAATTATGATTCACTTCATGAAGTGGCTAGGAGTGAGTTTATAGAAGCAAAACCCATTGGCTGTTGCCTGACTTTTAGCAAGTTGTGTGTAGATATTAGGTGTTATTAATTCCACAAAACCTTAAACAAGATTTCATTCTTAAGATTGGATTTTAGACCAGGCTGTGGTGGCACATGCCTTAAGTCCCAGGACTTGGGAGGCAGAGAATCAGATTTTATTTTTAAATGTACTCTATGTAAGTTTTTAATATAATGGGATAATCACATTGGGCAGATGTTAGAATGAAATGGTATTCACTTTGTGGGTTGTTTTTTATGTGTGTGTAGGTACTGTGAGCTCACAGGCATTTTGGTTGTTAGAGGATATAGTCAGTTAAAATTTGAAGACTGTACAGAAGGTAGCTTTTTTTCTTTTTCTTTTCTGCCCACACCCCCATATAGGGATTAAGATTTTGAAGAAAGGAGCTCTGCTGCCTCTAGTGGAGACTAACTCGTTCCCTGGGGTGTTCAATGGCTGGATGGAAGAGATGGGTTTACTCTGGTACTTTATAAAGAACTGCAGGGAACTTCATGCTCAAAGAAGGCAGCACTAGTCCCCTGATGCTGGGGGGCCAGGAGCTTTTCAGAAGCCACGGGCCAGCGATCACTGTCCCTTCCCTCCCAGCTGGAAAAAGAGAGAAGAGACAGATAACGGCACAGCCCCATACTGAAGTGCCAACCCATCTCTGGGTGTTTGATCAGCAAGCTCAATCATTTGATCTTTCTCTTTGGATCTGCTCATCTCCGTACACAGGGAAACCAGTCACTGCAGGGCCCAGCCAAGCTTCACAAGCCTAGTTTATAATCGTATTCATTATCATAGGAAAAATAAGAGCCAGGGTTGGTGGTTTTGTTTTGTTTTGTTTTTGGGGGGTGTTTCTTTTTCTTTTTCTTTTTTATGTTATTTTTTTGCTTCCAGGTGGGAAATTTAGAGTTTGTTTTACTAGTGTTATTATCGATTGATGCTTTTAACATGCATTTTCCTAAGAAAGATAACAGCATTCCTTCTGAAAAATACTACAGAGAGTTAGGAGCCTAGATAGGAAATAAATATGAAAAAGATCACTTGTTTGTGGGGAGGGTAAGAAGATGGCTTAGTAGATAAGAGTACTTACTGCGCAACTATGGAGACCTGAGTCCATACTTGATACCCATGTAAAAACTGAACATAGAGATAGGCACCTGGAACCCCAACACCGGTAGGGGCAGAGACAGGAGGATTTCTGGGGCTTAATGCCCCAGCCTCCCAAAAAAAAAAAAAAACAAGCTCCAGATTTAGAGAGAGGCCTTGTTTCAGGGGAATAAGCAAGAGAGTAATAGAATAGAACATTTGACATTCTCCTTTGGCCTCAGGCAAGCACATGGGTCTCTCTCTCTTTCTCTCTCTCTCTCTTTCTCTCTCTCTCTCTCTGTCACACACACACACACACGTATACATTTTTTCTAAGTTTTTGAAACAATATTAAGTATGCAGAATACAACAAAAAATTATTGTGTCCACCCTAGAATAACCTCCCTCTAGGTAGAAAGTCACGGGGAAGGGACAGTCCAGAGTGGGTTTGCTGTTTCTCTTAATTCCCATGAAAGAGGTAGCAATATTGTCTAGTCAGAAAAATTGGTGAACCTTTTCTGGATTGAACAAAAAGGTTGACATTTGTCAAGTAGGCAATCTCTATGGAATCATTAAAGTTAATAGGCCTGTGTGTACAGACACTCAGGATGTCTATTGTGGTCACACTGTGACAATGGTGGAGATGAAGGGAAATGGGAAATGCGCAAAATAATAAATTGGCCACAGAGGAGGACTATGGCTCTTGGCACCCTTACTCAAAGAATATTTCCTAGCAATAGCAACTCAAAGCACCGTAGATTGTACCCTATCACTTCTTAATACAAAGATAGCAGTAAACAGCACCCCTTTGAAATGTAAACAAACAGGGCATAGTACGAGCTAAGCATTTTTCTGTATAGATTTAGGCTAACTTACATAATCATTTGCCAATGAGCAATGCGTTACGTAACATTTTGCTTACTGTTTAACATCAAGCCATTTTTGATGTTTCTTGGGAGGAAACAAATAAAGTAGATCTGAGGTGTTACCATTGCCTCCTGTCGAGGGACAGATTATTACAACTGATTATTATTTTTTTTTCCCATCACTTTTTTTTCTACCCAACAAGCGAACCCAATTGATGCTACTTGATAAATATTCATCACCCGTTTGCTTCTCGCTCATGCCACCACCACTGTGCCAATTCAGGTCACAAAAGCTGATGAGAATTTATTTTTCCAATTTCTTAAGTGACCGCAAAGTGATCTTTTACTTTAGAGGAAGATATAATGATGATGACAAAGTAATGGTGCCACGGACGCTCAGGCCCTGGGTGCCTGCTATGTACCTTAGGGATATTAAGCACCTAGATGCTTTGGTCCATCCAGTCCTTGGAAGGTAGATATAACTCCCCCTTCCACTGAACCCTAGACAAACTAAAACTACCAGACAGTCAGTTGAAGGTTCAAGCTATGAACTTTCTGTCCTGAACTCTGCATCATAATGACCCTACCCTCTCTACCACGGGGCGATTGTTCCTGTACATAGTAAGTCTTCCCCTAGTTCCAAATTACATTGCTGTGTTTAGTGCAGTGCCAGCCACGTTTTCCACCCCCCACCCGTGTGGGTAAATTTACATCTTGATGTCTGGCCAAGAACCTGTGACTAGATAGGTCAGACTTCCTACAAAAGAATGCAGAATTGTTCTGGTAAAAGATTTTTAAGATAAACCAATTTTGTAGCCATATGAAATTGAACTACTTGAGAAGAACATGGCCTGCTGAGTCTGATGACATATTCCTGGCTGTAACTCCTTTTTTTTTTTTTTTTTACCACCTCTGCATTATGAGAACTCTAATTTAGTCTCATCCTCATGAAGAAGAATTGTTATGATGATCATGGTCTGTATATGTGGTTTGTTTGGTAATTCAAATTGAACTATAATTCTAATTACATGCTGAGAAAGCCCATTTATCTAAAGCTCCATACCATCACTTGACCCTAGAAACCTAGAATGTCCTAGATTGGCAAGTCCAACTCTGCAGAATTCTCAGTGAATTCCCTGACCAGTTGCCATCCACAGACAGGGGCCTGTGTTGTCTCCTCATTTTCCTTTGTCAACCGCACCATCAAAAGCCTTGCCAACTCTACCCACGTAGTATCTCTCAAATTCTTCACACTGTCTCTCTAGTCACTGCCTTTCTATACCATTATTCCTGCCAGGAACATTCTGAAAGCTTCTAAATGGTATCACTACCTGTAATTTCACCACAGTACATACAACTCATTCTTTATACTACAGAGTGTGTTCTTAAATTTTACTGTTATTTTATGTGTATGGACCTTTTGTCGGCACAAATGTCTGTACACCAGCTCTATGCCTTATGTACACTGAAGCCAGAGGAAGGCATCAGATACTCTACAAATGGAATTGCAGGTGGTTCTAAACCACCACGTGAGTGCTGGGAATCAAACCCAGGTCCTCTGGAAGACCAGTCAATGCTCTTATATCTCTCCAGCCCCAACAATCAAATCATGCTTGTTTTTGTTTGTTTGTCTATTTGTCTGTTTAACCAATAATCAAATCATGTTGCATACCAACTTGAAAACTTGCAGTAGCCCTCCCTACTAATGTGAGATGCATCAAACTCTTTAACATCCTTTACAAAGCCTTCTGATGAGCCTTCCACACCTCATTGTGTTCTCACTGAGGACGACCTCAAGCATAGGAACATCCTTTCCTCTATACACATTGTGCTTCTTTCACTTCTAGGGTTTTGTATGTGTTCTTTAGGGAGCCCCCAGGCCCCCGCATTTTTTGAAGATGGTAATCTCTCTTACTTGGTGTCTTAGGACACTTTACTACTTGTAATTCTGACCTTAAGTATCTATCTGCTTTTCTATTGTGGGGCCTGGGAGATGTGATACTGGGGGATTGGGAAGTGGGGGAGTAGGGTGTCAGGGTGTGTCCAAACCCCAGAACACCTTTCCCTCACCCCAGGCCTGCATATCCCAGCACAGGGCCCAACTTTACCCATTCCCTCCCCCGGAGGAAGTCTCGTAACCTGGTAGCCAGTTTAATTTCCTCTCCTCTTATAAGGTCATATCCAGCAGCATCTAGAATTTCTCCTTATGCAGATGAGGCATTCCCAGCATCCTATCCAGGGCCATAATGTACACTCATCCCAATAGCCCCTACCCATTCACCCCCAAAGGTTTAAGTTGCCTTTGTTCCCCAAAATTAAGCAAGCTGTCTCACTGAAACTGTCTCCTGAACAGTCTGTTCTTCATCAGGCTCACAGCTACCTGAGCTCGCTCTCTCTCTCTCTCTCTCTCTCTCTCTCTCTCTCTCTCTCTCTCTCTCACACACACACACACACACACACACACACAGAGCATTATTGCCCCCACTTCCCCTCTCAGGATCCACCAATCACAACAATGGGCAGGGAAACGGAGCCTGAATGGCATTGTCCTGCATCAGTCTGTCACTCACGATGGTTAGGTCTGAAGAATGCAGCCACACCCCTCTAGTTCATCCTGTATCTTTACTGTATGTAACTGTGTGTAACTCTGGGTGCAAGGCAGAAGAGTCGTTAATTCTTTAAAACACGTAAGTTTAGAGTGATATTCATTTACAAAGAAGTTACCAAAGTAATACAGGTAGGTCCTTTATACTACCTTCCTGTTTCCAGTATTCATATCTTGTACTGATGCATTATATACTTGCCACAACTAGCAGACATATATTCATATCTCATTATTAATCCAAGTTCATATTTTTCTTTTTATAAGTATTTTTGGGTTTGTTTTATTGTTATCACTCTGTGTGTATATGCATGATGTGTGTGTGTGTGTATAGGTGCAAGTACAAACATGCCACTCACATGTGTGTGTGTGTGTGTACACGTGTGCACACATGTAGGTCAGAGGTCACCTTTCAGGAGTCTGTTTTCTCCTTCCATCATGATCATTAAATTCAGGTTATCAGGCTTGCACAGTGAGTACTTCCACACACTGAGCTATGGCACTCTGGACCGACCTTTATTAACATTTCCTTAGCTGTTACTTTATTCCCCTCTCCTGCTTTCAGGGCCCTGACTAGGACACTGCCTTTAGAGGACCTTTCTCCTTGGGAACACAGCTCTTGGCTTCTGGACTTTACTGGACTTTACTAGACTGGACTTTTCTGTTCAAGGTATTCTTGATTACCTTGAACATTTCGAGATGTCTAGTTATGGGCTTTGTGGTATGTCCTCCCTTTGGGATTGTCTGATGTTTCTGTCCAGATTAGACTGGAATGATAGGACTGACAGGAGCAAGTATCATGTACATATTGCTGTTTGCTATCAGTGAGACCTCTTTGGTGACATTTGCCTTTAGCACCTGACTAGGACAGTGTTCGTCACGTTTCCCCATGTCACTTACTCCTCTCTCTTACCTCACAGTATTCAGGAAGACACTAGGTCTAGCCTTCCTTTAAGGGGCAAGAAGTTTTGCACAACTTCCTTGAGGACAAAGTGTCAACCTATGTAATTGACATTCTTATGTGGGGGAGACCTATGTAGCCTTCTTCCTGTTTTTACTGATCCAGTCTCGCATTTGCGCTGATACAGAGCCATGGATCTTCATTCCACATAGGTTCTAATTCAATGTTGTTTTATGTTGTTGCCCAGATTGTTCCTCCTCTGGCCACTGGGGCTCTTTCCATTTTTACTTGTGTTTATTTTAAATACTTCCTTTTATTGCCTTAGGCACATCCCTTTCTGTCATGATGTTTCTCAGCATGACCCAATTATAAATTGTCCATTTCTCCAAGACTCCCTGGCTCCTTGCAAAGGTGAATATATGAGAAACTGTAAGATCTCTGGAAGCATTACATAATTAAATTAAAAAATTGGATTCATAATTGGATTCATTTGGAAGCCACAGATATACAAAGAATGATGTGATGTTCCTACCACCCCAAATGAACAAATATTATTTTTAATTTTGTTTCTGACATATTTTAAGAGAAAAGCACTTACAGCATCAAAGGTCATTTCTCCCCTCTCTGTCTTGCCAGACACAATCAACCACAGTCTCCATGTGTAGATTTTGTTTTCAAACATGTAGACTGTACACTGTAGACACACATATGTGTTAAGGAGGAGACTGGCCTTTAACTGGGCTATGTCCCTGACTTGTGAGCTGCTCTGGGTGGTAGCCGTGACACAGCCCTCTGCCGTGTGCACACACATTTTGTTCTACTCACTTCTCCTGAAGCTGCCTTTTCCCTTTGCTCTTCCTTCAAGAGTATCTTCTCTCTGCTCTTATTTGAAGCCAATTCTCTGCAGACTTCGCCCTGTATCATCCTTACCAGAAGAGAACAGATGTGCCAGAAGCCAAAGGCTTTGGGAAAGCAAACATTATTGAGATTTTTTTTTTTCATTTAAATGAGTTGTTTGACAATTTCATACATGTCTATAATGTATTCTAATCATTTCTTATTCTCTTCCTCCCCTTTCAACTCATTCCCTCAAAACAAATCCCCTTCTCACAGTCATGCCTGCTTACTTTATTTTGTGATCCACTGACTTTAACCATAGCTGTCTCCTAGAACTTGGTGGCCTCACCAACAGATACACAACTAAAGACACTGACTTCTCCCCTCCCAGAATCCATCAGTAGCCAATAGTTGAGCAAGGGTGGGGGAGACTTGTGTTGACAGGATCAGCCTTGTACAGGCCAAGGGCATATAATCACAACTGCTGGGACATATGACCATAATGCCATGACACATCCAAAAGATGGCGTTTCATAGCCCCTCTCCCTGTCTTCTGCTCTCACAGTCTTTATCTTCCTCGTCTATGATTCTTCTATGATATCTCTTAGGGAAAATTTGAACTACAAAGAACTGTGCAAATGTATGACTTTACTCATCTGTTCATTGTGCAAAATAGATAAACAAACAAACAAACAAACAAACAAACTTTGAACTCGACGCATTTCTTTGTTTGTTAGGAGCACCTGGCTCTTGAGCAACTATTTAAAATCTATTAACACATACTGTTTGTACTGATTCTGATTTTAACAATTGTATCAGTTCCTTCCGGTTCTTTTGAATTATGTTTTTGGAAAGTTTAGGATGCTGGGGTTATGGGGCATCTGGAAACCATGATAGTGTTCTGGGCATAGAACGTATTGTCTTACCCTAGCAAGACAGGAAGACTTTGTTTGGAAATCTCAGTAACTCATCTACTTTTTCCCTGTAGCCCACACTTACTTTGCAAAAGCAAATTTGGAAGCAGTTGTTTGAAGACAGTTGGCATAGCATCTGGAGAGTCAACGCCTGCACAATGAAGCACTTCCTGAGGTAAGAGACCTCGGCTCCCTGGGAAACCCCTCTGAAGCTGAAACTCCCTTGCCAGTTAGAGAACAGTTTCCTCTGTTCCTCAGTGGTGGTCCCAAGTCAGATCTGATGGCCCTGCATCTTGAATGAGGGTAGTCTGTATGTGAGGCTCCTATCCTAACTCCTGTCTACACTTTGATGATGTTGAGAGAGCACTTGGAGATGACAGGAGAGCCTGGGCCCAAGAACATGAATGTTCTTCACAGCCTTGGAGACATGTGTCGCTGAAGAATGATATGCAGTTACCTGAAATTTGAAGTCTATGAATCATCTATTAAGGAATCAATTAACGTAATTTGTGTAAAATCACTGGTCTGAAATAAAGAATTCTAAATCTCCAAAAAGTTAGGGCTTGACTGACACACCAAACCACACTAGTATCATTCCTCACTACAGTCTGTTTTCAGCTTCTTCCTGCTGCCTGGTGATGTCTCTGCATTATCTGTTAACAGCTCCCAGACAGACCTGCGTGGAATTATCTATGCTAGTGTTCTTTGGACAGTCCTGCTGTTTAGAAAACGTCAGCTGGACATCTTGTAATTAACTTCAAGATTACTAATTGCCATCAATTTTTCTAATAATAAAATATATTGAATCATATTAAAATATGGCAAAATAAAGTCAGTCTGAGTGTTAAAAATTAAATACATTTTCAAAAAAAATATATGTTCTTTCCATGAAGTTGGTGACCTCCATCTGTTACACATCCTTTGTTCTTCTTTGGTCACCCTCTAAGCAATGGGTCTGCTTCCTTCAAGAAATTATCTGACTCTCTCAGAGGCAATTTAAGGCTTGCTTCCCCCTCCATTGGTTTTGTTTCCCCCCTTGTTTATGGAGGCATAGGTAAGGGTGTGAGGGATTCACTGCGCTTTGTAATGGTCAGTGGTGATTTCTGGGTAATTATGCAAAACTATCTGGAGATCACAATTATAGAGTTTGTTATCTTGAACAGAATACTCACTAACTTGTTCCTCTCAGCTATGCGAAAAGATATTATTTAAAGAATCACTAAGACATTTATTTGACCTGATACTTTTTTTGGTTGATATGGTTATGAACCTTCCTGCTTACACAGTTAAGAAAAAGCCTACATTTATGACTCTCTCCTGAATGCAAATGTGGATCCTTTAGCTGCAGAATCATGCTAGCGAGAAGCTCGATGTGATGTAAAGCTTAGCAGCCAGGAGCTTCCTCATCACAGAGATTAGGGTGATCGTGAGATTTGTGTCAAGCCTGTACTGGTGAACTTTTTCTTCTGTCTCAGTGCATTTCAGAAAAAAGTGAGCCAAAGCCAGGCATTCTACCAGAGGTTATAGCATTAGCTTCTCTACATTTCTTTATTAAATCGAATGGGTGCAATGGTGTGTTTGGGAGCAGTCCTAATACTTTATTTTAGAATCGATCTCCACATGATGATTGGGAACTGGTAAGATGAAAATCTATTGGTAAACTTTTGTGCCCACTCGGACCAGTGATAGAGAACCCCAGTGTCAGTTGTGTGTTCTAACACAAACTTCTCTTTTTCCTTGATGCATATATTTATAAAATTTATTTGTCATTGGTTTCTTATGTGAGACTGAAGATAGAATAGCAGACAGCACATTAAGAAGGAAATGAGGGGGCAGCAGGATGGCTTATAGGGTAAAGATAGTTGACAGAGTCTGATGACCTGATTTTGATCCCAGAACCCACGTGGTAGAAGGAGAGAACCAAATCCCGCATGTTGTCTTCCACATGTGTGCTGTGGCATACGAACAGGTACACACACACACACACACATGTGCACAAGCATGTGCCCACACACATCACAAACACAAACACCAAATGAATAAGTGTTAGAAGAAAGAGGGGTCTCCATGGATTATTTATTTTGAAAAAACAAAAAGAGGTTTGTTGCCCATTCTTAATTGATTGCTGGGTTTTGATTAAGATTTTGTTTTTAATATTTTTACTGTCATATTGTTTCAGTTTATTTTTTGTTAATATATAGGAATGTGAAAGGGTAGACATCAAGAAATTTACAAACTACATTAGGTTATATTACTATTTATTCCCCCAAACAGTTGTTAGGAAACTTTGAAAATCTTTTCATTTCTACCAAAAAAAGAAAAAGATATCTAACATCGCCTGGGTGAATCAAGTGTTAGTTTCTGATTCATTACACTAGGTGAAATGGGGAGCTGACTTTTACTAAGCAGAATTTCAGCATTACTTAAAAGGCCACAAAGAGATTAATCTGTCAACTGAAATGTCCTGGATGAACACCATAAAAACTAGATTATCTTTGAGGAATCCAGATTATAAGAAAGAATGTGTTTTAACTCATATTTAAACTATATGATGTCTGTATTAGTCCTTTTTTATCCTAAATGCCTCAATCTAAACAATTTATTAAAAAAATAAAAAAGGTTATTCAGCTCATGATTCTGGAAGCTGGGAGGTCCAAGGAAGAAGGACTACATCTGAAGAGGGCCTTCTTGCTGCCAAAGACCCTGAAGAATCCCAAGCCTTTACAAGGCTTTATGTGGTGAGAGGGCCCTATGACAGATGCCCAAACTAGACTACATAAAGAGCCCTACTCTTAAGATCATAAATGGATTGATCCACTAACCCATAAATGGACTTGCTCATGAGGGTGGTACATCCATAGTCTGGTCATTTCTGAAAGGTGTCACTGGTCCAACCCCTTAGCATTTCACAGTGGAAATCACTTTGAATATGAGTTTTGCACGGGGCCAATCAGATCACAGCAGTAGCCGCTGCTTCAGCTGCCACCGTGTATGGTAATAGTGGAGGTGTTCAGTGCATAAAAGAAAAAAGTTTTATGTGTGCCTCTTTAAATACATCAGATAGAACAAATAATTGCTACAGGAAGAGTACACCCAGCTAGAGGTTATGTCTGTAATTGAACACAGTTGTTCAGTGTTGGCTAACTGTCCATGGGTACCCAATCTGACATTAGCCACAGCTGCATAATAAGAAAGCGAAGGATACAGTGAATGAGAACAACATGCCCATACGACCCCAAAAGGAGGTCAGCAAGTTTTAGACCCCACGTGGAACTAAGGCTTAAGAGTTTAGGTTTTATTATATACTGTATTTATTTTAATTCAATTGATAGAAGTGGTAATGGGGCTCAAGACTTGTACTCAAGATATTTGCCCTCATTAGAATATCATTATTTTGAAATTAGATTTGTTTTAAAGCCATCAGAACATTATTTTGGAAGGTTCTGATAAAGGGAATTTTTAAGTCACCCCTCATAAATAGTTGCCACTGACTGTTCCAGCCCTAGTCTCTCACTTCGCCATTGTGAACCTTCCTGTGTATGTTCATTCTTGAAGTAAGAAAAGAAGGGCAAAAATTTGCCAAGCTCAAACCTCCAACCATGAGAGAAACTGAGCTAGCTACCCAGCAGACCTCCCCATCCCTCTGGGCTTTGAAGTAATTGGGGGAAGTATTTTACTGTTCTGACTGGCTAACTAAAGCCTCATCACTCACAAGCATAACTGTATGGGGCTTTGTAAGTCGTTCACACTTAGCTAACAGGAGACTGGTTCTTCCAGTCAGCCCTTGCTGAGATGACACCCATAATTATAGCGACTGGATGGGTGTCTTACAGAGGAAGACCAGGAAGCTTGCTTAGCATTTGAACAGACCTACTTTCAGTAGCTTCTGCACTTTGTAACCCCCTTACTGTGTGCCACTATGAGTCTTTGTGAGTGAGATGCATGACTGAGAGATGGTCTCTGCTCCCAAGTAAAAGAGAAGCTGGGGAGGCAATGCCAAGCTAAGATACAGGAGAGAGTGTGGTCTGTGGCAGTTTGGAGGTTTTCTGTGATGTTCACAGAGGTCTTTATTATGGTAACACTCGAGGAGTTGGGTGGTTAGAACATGGTTGTTTGATACTAGGAGTAAAACTTTGGGCCTTCACGTTCTAAGAATGGCATTGGTCACTGAAGAACATCTCCAGAACCTAAGACATTAATAGTTTAGAATAAGGACAGCTGGTGTAAGAGATGGAAAAGCCAAGCAAGCACCCACTTTGAGAGATGTGGACACTGTTGAGGGTGATCAGAGGGTAAATGGAGGAATTTAGAGATAACCCTACATCTGCAACTATAGCATCAAACAACCAGAAGAATGGTAGCATTTTCACCACAGCTCGAAGCAAGCTTCGAAGAGAATCCTTTTCTCTGCTAGCTTATCTCCCGTTAACTAAAAACCGAATCTAAGCCCTTCCCTTAACACACATGTGAAAGCAGAGACCCAGAGAGGCAAACTAGCTTGTCTGAATCCACACAGCTCATACTGGCAAATTACAAATGCAAGTGCAGTCTGGTTTCTAGACTATCCAGGCAAATGTCCACCCAATACCAACTGACTTCCTGTGTTTTTGAGGGGCAGCAGCACAGGGGTGCGTGGTTATGCCTGAATTTGCTTAGTATCACTCGAAGCATTGATGGAGTTTATTAGATAGAGAAGCTATCTCTAAAAAATAAATACAACAAAACCCAGCAAAGTATATGGATGACCCATGCAGCCAGTTCCTCTCACAGAAGTTGGGTGCTTGAATATTGTCATAATTTCCCCCTTTTCAGGATGTGCATATATGCATATATACACAAACATGTTTATATGTGTATATAAAGCATAAATGCATACAGCCACATAAACCATAAGTGTACATGTGCACACATATAGCTGATTGATCTATATCTATCCATGTGTACACATTGTAGTTTTTCCATGCATTGAAACAACTGTTTCTTCACTCTTGTATAATCCATTAACTGGAACCTTTTTCCCGGTTATTCCCTCTGGGTGCTGTCTCTACAGTGTGCTATTGCCAGCCCTGCACTGTGTTTTCCCTCAGCGTTTCAGGGGCCCACTCTTTGTCTATGTGACTATTTATTAAACCTCTTTCCTACAGAGGCAAGATCAATGAAAGCCAGGGGCTTCCCATAGAAGCTGCTCTGGATTCTAGTTATTTATCAATGGGAATTTTCCCTCTTCCTCTGGAAAAAAACACAATGACCTCCCAGGCATTTTCTTACCTCCCTGTGGGACAATCAAGATTGGCTTTCCTATTGCCTAAGAGATGGCCCCCTGGTAAACAGCACATCTGCTCTTGCAAAATAGTTGAGTTCCCAATGCCAACCTCTGTCAACACACAACGACCAGTAACTTCATCTCAGGTGAAGTTCTAGCCTTTGTAGGTAGGCACTTGCACTCATAGGCACACACACACACACACACACACACACACATACATACACACATACATACACACACATATACATACATACCACACACATATACACACTGAGAGACACATACAGACATTCACATACATACACACATGCCACACACATACACACACAGGCACACACACACATATAATTAAAAACAAAATTAGTCTTATATTTTAATGACTAAGCTTCATTGTACCATTTCAGAGGACAGAGCCATATCTTTTCCTCTAGAATTATTGTATTATTTTTCAATATTTTGGTTTTAAATTTTTATTTTTTATAGTTGTATATGTATTTGTGTGCATGTGTGTAGTCAAGTACAAAAGCATATATATATATGTATATATATGTATATATGTGTGTGTATATATATATATATATATATATATATATATATATATATATATGGGGGGGGCAAAGGTCCCAATGTTAGGTATGTTAGGTATTTTCCTCAGTCACTCTCCACCTTATTTTTTGAGATAGGGTCTCTCATTAACCCTGGATCTCACTGATTCAGCTACAGGAGCAGGAGAGGGACCCCGAGAGGTCCTCCTGCCTCTGCCTCTCCATCATTAGTGTTACAGGTGCACATTGCCACCCCTGCCTCTTTCCGTGGGTGCTAGGGATGGAACTGAGGTCCTCCTGTTTGTGAAGAAACCACTTACAGAATCACCTCCCCAGCCCCTAGTTTAAAAAGTACTTTTGTCAATAAAAGTTTATAGTTGATATGACATTTAAGTATGTTCTAAATGTCAATATATAGTGTTTGCTGTCCCCTCATGCATAGTATACCCAGAACAAAGTAATGTGACTTTTAAGAAAATGAACCTTGTAAAAGTATCAGATTTTTAATCTGAGTAATGATAGCATCAATAAGTTGAATTAAACCTCCATCTTCTTTTCCTTGGATGGAAGAGGATTAATTCATTCATTATTTCATGGATCCGATGATTCCCTGCGTATTCTCTAAACCCACAGATAAAGTCTCCCTGAAAGTAAACACAATGCCCACCACCATGATGGGCCACAGAATTAAAGATAGCATCTCACTAGAGATAGTTACCCACCAGCACCTTTAATTTTTACTTTTCAGAAGGTAGCATGGTCTCTTCGGAGAAAGAATGCTAGGAAAGACCGTGAGCCCCACTCCGCTGGTGACAGGGCCCAGGGACTCTCCGGTCTCTGTAGGAGAGAAACCGTTTTCCAACTGCTCACAGGTGTGATTTCCAACCCAGTTCACATATCAAATCTTCTGACTCCCTCTTTCCCTTTCAAGGCGTGTGAAGGAAAAGGCTGCTCCACTCACCCTTTGCCACGTTAATTCTATACCAATTGCGGGTCCCCTTAGTCAAGCACCTCAAGAGAACACCCACAGATTCCCAGGTCATTTTAGACTGTATCTGTGATGCTGGGGTGCTGAGTGACTCTCTGTTTAGTGCTTGTTTCCATTCGGGCCACTGTGATTTGAGCCAACCGCTGGTTCTCCCTTTGGATAGTCTAGTTTCTCACCAAGAATCTACTTCTTGTTTATTACAGGATTTCTTCAAGCAAGAATTGACTTTCATTAGCACATTCAATGAAACTATTTTTAAGCCTGTTTTCTCTTATCATTTCGAATGAAGACGTCAGACCCCCATATTTTAAATGATGGAGTAGCATGCAGCACAGGTACCCATCCCTTATCCTCAGGCAAAGCACCACCAGGCTCTAGCTGAATCTCCTCTTCCTGATGACTACCCCCCTCCCCAATTTGTCCATCAGCTCTCCTTTCATGAAGCAGCCTAGACAGGAGTTTGCTTTTATTTGGTGACAAAGATATGAATCATTTTTGAATAATTTACTCTGATTGAGGCTAGAGAGTGAATCTTAATAGTAAATATAGTCATAATTGTTTTATGGAAGAACATTGTTGTGAACTCGTCCAAAAACCCCACTATACAGTGTGTTAATAAACAACAATAGCTGAAAACATTAGAGATGGGAGACATGTAGTAGCTCTTATCGAGTCTCCTTGTGCTTCAGCAAGACCTTTCTGATCAGGGGCTGCAGCACTTCATTCTGGAACATTAAAAGAAAGACACGATTAAAAAATCAGAAGCAAGTGCAAAACTCTGCTGCCTATGCAAATGTGATTGTCAGAATCTTCACCTTCTAGCCCTGAGAATGCCTACAAAATTAACCAGACTTATCAGTAGTGAGTGGAGAAAAGCAAATGTTCTGAAAACTAAGCTTTTATCAGTTGCTGATTCAGGTGGAGAGAAGCCCCCTAGGCCTGTGTCATCCGTGGAAGGGGTCAGAGACAGAGGGAGATCTGTCCCAGGGTTGTATTTGCAATGCTCTCTCTCAAACCCAAGGGCATAAAGCACAATGGGAAAGGGGCAAGAATGAGCCCTAAGAGTTCCTCAACCCTGAGAAGAACTAGACAGACCCTGCTCCGCTCTCCCCCCTCCCTCTCCCCCCTCTCTCTATCTCTATCTCTATCTCTATCTCTCTCTCTATCTCTATCTCTTGCTCGCTTGCTTGCTCTTGCACTCTTTCTCCCCTTCCTCAATCAAAAAGGAAAAACATATTTATGTGTCTGTTTCTTAATTTCTCCCTTCTCTGAGTAATATGTCAACAGAGTTAACAATCCCACAAAAACATTCCACCATTTAAGATTTTGTTCTTCTTTTGATCATCAAGAATTTCCCCATGAATGTCATAGTTTTGGTAATTAAATGCACAAATATGGGAATTTTGCTGACCTGGGGTAGAAAGTTGGATATACCTACTGTGCCAATGTAGGGAGGACTTGGATCTTCTACTTCGAGAAGTAGACCTTGCCTAGACTAGCCTATGCAGTAAACACAAAGTAGATTATATCTCTCAAAATATTGATTGAAGATCTCGATATTTTTTAAGATAGTAGTTAGAATGGCAAGCTGTTCTTTAAATGAAGTGTCTGTGTACATTGGCTAATTAGAAAAACAAGGGACGGACTAGAGAGCTGTCTCAGCAGTTATAAACATTTGCAGCGCTTGCAGAGGACTTGAGTCTGGCTCCTAGCACCCACACAGCAGCTTACAAACATCTTACTCCAGTTCCAGAAGATCCAACTCCTTCTTCTGAACATTCGGGTACCAGGCACACATGTGATGCACGTACATACATGCTGGCACACTTATGCACATAAAATACATATCTTTAAAACAAACTTCTCTTCTTTCAAAAAATAGAGAAAAAGATAAGTGGAAATTTAAATTTATCTTGGATAGCAAATCGTGTTACAAAGACTGCAGGCTTAAAGCTCACAGCAGAGTAGGTAGCATGTGAGAGCCAGGTCATCTGGAGTTTGTCATTCATGGATTTCTGGGTCATTTATGCGACTGAGGGGCCGGGCTACCACAGTCTTCTGGCACATTGTCAGAGTGAGGCTTTCATCCTAAGCCCCACCATGCAATTCTACTGCATTTCAGTACTCTTTCTTTTTTCTTATGGTTTTTTTTAGATGGTTTCTCTGTATAGCCCTGGCTGTCTTGGAACTCACTCTATAGACCAGGCTGGTCTCGAACTCAGAAACCCACCTGCCTCTGCCTCCCAAATGCTGGGATTAAAGGCATGCGCCACCATTTCAGTACTCTTGACAATGTAAACATCTTTGAGGGTATGAAAAAAAAGAGAGACAAACAAGCAGAATATGATGTCTTTTTTTTTCTCATTTTATACAAAATTACCTGCTTGCAAAAGCCATGTGGGCTTTTAGTTCTGAAATATCCAGGCTCTAAGTCACTTCCTGACACCTCAGTGACAATTCTAAGTCTCAAAACACACCTGTGTGTCTATTGGCCTGATATGGCAGTCACAGGGGTGACGTTCCAGAGCCTAATTTAAGCTATAAAGTAGCTGTTGCCTTTACTCTGGATAGAGTGACTACGAAGGGACTCTGTGTGTTAAAAAGCATGGGGAAGTGGGAGGCAACAGGGGTTTGTTTTTGTTGTTTTTGTTTGTTTCTTTGTTTTTTGGAGGGGAAACTGGGAATGGAGAAATTTACATGTAAATAAAGAAAATATCTAATAATAAAAAAAAGAATATAGTAAAAAAAAAGAAAAAAGAAAAAAGCTTCTCTTACTATAATCAAGACCTGAGACCAACTTCCAATAGAAAGATTTTCACAATTTTGAAGTCATTGCTGTGTGTCACTTTGAACCTGTGGTGTGGCAGCAGTTCAAGTCTGAAGTCATCAGGGAGCAAAGCTGCTCACCGGTGACCACACAACAAAGGGAGAGGAAAGGGACAGGATCCCATGGTCCCCCTCACTGACAGGTCCCCAGTGACCTAAAGTCCTCCTGTTAGGTCTCACGACTTCCCAGGTGTATCTTCCCAGGGATCAAGACTTTAACACATGGGCATTTGGAGGGCATTCACGTTCTAAACAATAGCCCTCCATAAGCAATGTTCAGAGCCTTTAACTCTCTGGAGATTTAGTACTGCAAGGACCCAGAGGTAAGTGGTCTAGAGTCCTGCCGCACAGACTTGAAAGGGGGCTTTGATGGACACTAGTCGTTTGTGATCACAAGCCAGAACAGAGCAGGTAAAGGATTTCCTCCTCCACATTTATAATAGAAGTAAGACTTCCCAGAATTTCTATTGTTGGCTGGAGACCAGTCAACAAAAAGATAACTCAATTTTTTTTCTCTGGAATAGTCATCCAATGGTTAGAAAATATCATTCTTTTTCCAAATGAACACATTGAGGTTTTATAATCTTTTCACTTGCCTAATCAAAATGTTCTACTAAATTTATTTTTAGGATAGCTTTATTTTTTGAAACCTGTTAATCCGAATCCTACCAGAGCTTAGAATATATTTGACTTGAACACTTAAATGTCAGATATCATAGTAATGCTTTCATACTAATTGGGTGTGCACAGAAAAAGCATATCCTATTATGAGTTATGGTGATCATTTAATACACCTTAGGGTTTTATCATTTTTTAGTTCTTTTAAAAAATGTGTAGAAAATGTACTTAGTAAATCAAGAAAAATTACTGCTGCTGATTCCAATAATTAGCAATAAATCACTATTAAAATTGTTTTATTTCTTAGAGAGAACTTAGGTAATTGTGTGTATTTGAGTGCAGTTTTTCTGTTTAGTAAATATTGTGAGCATTTTCATGTTACTAGCTATCCTAGGGTGTGATCTTCTCACCTGCAAAAGTATTCCATCGTTTCTTTTGGTGGAGTAACTTGGATGCTGGCTCTTTCTTGTCATCATTGTGTCTGTGTGCTTGTGTGTGTGTGTGTGTGTGTGTGTGTGTGTGTGTGTGTGTGTGTGTGTGTATTTATAAGATCTAAAGCCTGTACCTTTGTACATATTAGACTCCTAACTTGTAATACAAGGTTGTTGATGATATTTGGACCAGAACAATTCAAACCCAGGAATATAAGCAAATAATTGGTTGACTAATCCGTTAACTAAATGTTAAGAATGTTAATTATTGTATTTGATCTGAATAATCCTAACCACCTTATTTTGGAACTAAAGAGAACCAGAGAGCATTCAAATCTTTTAAAACAACACCAGCGGGAAGTAATAGAAATCATTCTGTTTCCTAGGAACACAATGTGAAGAGATGGGCTGAACATAACATTGTGTGTGGCAGGTTGTCATTGTCTCTAAAACAAGAGGTACTGTGAGGTTTGGGACAATAACACAAAGGAGCAGGCACTTCCATTTTTAAAAAGAAAATCTACATAAATAAACAAAGTCACAACAAGTTCAGTTACATGCAAATACATGAATGTTAGAGACCACTGATGCCTAGTTTGCTAGGGTGTCTCTGGAAAGTTTAAATCAAAGAACACTATCCCTGTGGAGGAAGAGTAAAAGGTCAAAAGTGCCTCCTCTGCAAACTCACAGGGAGAGGGAAGCTTTTGGGCAGAAGCAATGAGTGTTAGGATGGGTCAGTAGCCACACAGCCAAAGGAAATCAGCAATGGGCAAGGGACCACATAGGGAGACAGGAAAGGTTAGGAGAGAGAAAGGAAAGGAGAAAATGCCAGCAGCGGAGTAGAAGGCCTTAAGGAATGGCTGGAGACAGCAGGGGTAGGGTGAGGGCTCTTGGAGGAGCTGAGCAGCCATTCATCAAGGCAATGGGAGGCACACCCACCCTATGTCTCAGGCACAAGCAACATTAACACCGACTGATTTCCAAACTACTTTAGACAAAGATGGTAGAAGAATCTCAGGGTTTTGCCCTCAGCTGGTTGGAGTGGTGTGGCTATAGTAACTGTCACTCGCAGGAGTGGAGTGATGAACACTGATGGACTCTGAAATCTAATGGCTGGTTTTCTTCCCCGGCTTCTTTTCTTGCTGGTGGTGGCTGCTTCTGTTCTCTCTCAGCTTTCTATCGGAAGGGTGCTGTCTTTTGTTCCCTACAGGATGTTGATCCAGGTCTGCCTATATTTTTACTGTAAATTTCTGTGGCGCTGCATGAAGTTTGTGATGCGGAAGCTCACCGGAAGGTGTGAACTGCAAAGGATTTGCTATGGCACCAAACCTGGAGCTTCCAGAACCATGAAAATTGGTGAGCGCCAAGCAGAAGGGAGGGTGGGATTCAGAGGTGGCGGGATTGGGGGTGCAATGCATATTTCCATAAGTAATATTCAAACACTAATAGAGCGTCATTTCTAATGGCATTTTGTGTGTATGTTATTGCCTTAACAGAAACGTCGCTGAGAGATTCAAAAAGCAAGGTAAATACAAATTATTTTCTTGCTTTTCAATAACTTTTCACTGAGGGGCTTACATCTATCATAAAACATGAAAATTGTGGGATAGTGAGATGACCCAGCCTGTGAAGGTGGTATGATGCCCAGGTCCCACATGGACCAACAGACTCCCTCGGGTTTGTCCTCTGACTTCTGTACTGTGTAGAGTGTGCACCCCACACAGGCATATATATACACAATGTAATAAAGAAAAAACTTTAAAAACAATAAAAACTAAAATAAAAATTTCTAATGTAAACAAAGTAGTTGGCTCATTGCTGACATATGTTTTTACGTATATGACAGTCTAGGCAGGCTTATAACGTTTAATTTAGTATTGAACTCACTCATTTTATACTCCCTCTTAAATCATAAGGATATAATAACCCAGCACCAGCTATCTGTTTGATAGCACAGTAATCAAACCATTTATACTTGAGATTTTTCCCACGAAATCAGAAAAGCCACTATATTAATGATAAGCATAGTACACAGGGCTAGAGAGAGGGCTCAGTGATTAGGAGCTCTTCAGAGGACCCAAGGTGGATTCCCAGCACCCATAGGGCTCACAGTCATCAGTAACTGTCTTCTGACTTTCAAGTGCACTTCACACTCATGATGCACAGACACACACTCAGGCAAAACACCCATACATATAATATAAAATAAATATTTTTTAAAACGATTTCACAATTGACTACACAAGGGAAAAAACACTTTATTTTGCAAGAATTTGGGTGATTTTATCTCATCTTCTTGAATTTTGGCAATCTTTACACCAGTTGTTCTCATCTTGAAGGTTGCCACCCCTTTGAGGGTCAAATGACCCTTTCATAGGGGTCACCTAAGACCATCGGAAAACACAGATATTTACATTATGATTCATAACAGTATCAGAATTACATTTATGAAGTAGCAATAAAAATAATTTTATGGTTGGGGTCACCACAACATGAGGAACTATGTCAGAGGGGCGCAGCACTAGGAAGGTTGAGAACCACTGCTTTGGACTATGTCTCCAGAGCCTTCCGTCTATCAGATGAAAAGAGAAGCATATTAGTGTAGTGTAAAGAGCTTTACACAATCCATGATGGTAAGGAACGATGCAAATTACAAACTACGCGCCTGCCGTATGCCAAGTGCCATAACCAGGAAAATGGCGCTTCCCCAGCTGCGGAAGCCCAGGAAGTACTGGAATTCAAGCACGCTGGATTCTGCCTTCAGCACCTGCTATCATACAGAAGGGTAGTACCTGAAGCCTCCATCCCAAGAGGTGTTTATTGAAGCCACTGGTGCTCATGATAGAAACTGACTGAAAGATATTTTTCCAGCTGTTGCAGACCTCAGTGAGTGTTCATCCTGATGCTATCGAAAAGACTATTGATGACATCATGGAACTGAAAAAAATTAACCCTGACATCAATCCACAGTAAGAATTAGACTAGTATTGAGAAATATAGAACACAGCTACCCCTCTCCCCCTCCCCTGCCTTCCCCTCTCTCTCCCTCTGCCTTCCCCTCTCCCTTTCCCCTTTCTCTTTAAAATAACCATCTGTAGTGTTTTGACTTTCAGATGAATTACAAATAAAAATGGGGGCTCTTCACGTTCGTAAACAGCAGTGAGACTAGGCTGCTGGTTTGTGAGCTTTATGGTCCTGTTGCTATGAAGGGAAAAGGGGATGTGTAAGCTGGTATCAAAATCTGAGATCAAGGAAGCCTATTGATCAGTAGGACCTGACTTAATGTCTGTGCTTTACATTAATTGCACGTGTTCAAATCATAATGTGCTTAAACTGGTTCTGCTCCATCTTGAATATTCCTTCAGTTCCGTCATGAATATTCCATCGTGCTGGGCTGATAATCTTAGAGACAGCTCCTACCTGCTTGTCAAGAAGACAGGCATGTGTGGGAGGAAGAGATGGCTTTTATATGAATATTTTAGAACTTTATAATTTATTCCTCTCATCTTGGAAGTATTAAAATGCATTTGGCAATGTTCGTGACATTTAATTTTAGCTTTATATTTTCCACCGGGTGCAGCAATTATTCAGTAAAATTTCGACCTTAAAGGTATTAGATAAAATAAATTCTAAAAGCAGGTATATTTAGAGATACTTTGAGGTAGGTAACAATCAAACTGTCTTTTGGATCTGTTTGCATGAGGACTTCAGATGTCACTGCTGAGAAAGACTGTTAATTAGCCAAGATGGAGACAGAGTTGAAGGGACTTTACAGTATGTGAGGCACTGCTCTGCGTCTTCATCTGTCTGGGAGCTCAGTCAGAAAAACTCCATTTCCTCCTAGGCTCTACAACATCTAGTCTTGTCAGCTAGTAAGCTGTACCTTTCCCTCATTCAGACGTTAAGGTTAATTTAACTACATAGTAACTAGTTTTAAAATCTTCTCATGGGCTGGAGAGATGACCCCACAGTTAAGAATACTTAATGCTCTTGCAGAGAACCTGAGTTTGGTTCCCAATATTCACATGGGGGTCTCACAGCCATGTATAGCTCCAGTTCCAAGGTATCTGACACCCTCTTCTGGCTTCTGCAGTCATCTGAATGCACGTGTGCACATAACCATTTACACACACACACACACACACACTAAATCATTACTAAAATGTTAAAACCATTTTAATTAAAATATGATTATATCATTTTCCCCCTTCCCCTCAGCCCTCCTACCCCTTCCATACTCTGTCCCCTCCACTCCCTCAAATTCATGGCTTCTTTTTCTTTAATTATTATTGTTACATTTGAATGCGCATAAATATATAGGTTCGATCTACTGTCCATTCGCAGCAGAATGTGTACCATTGTATGGCATGAGAAGTCATGCCTCATGAGAAGAAATTAAAGGAATGGGGATTTTTATTCTAGCCCTGGAAATGAGACTTGGAGAATAGATATTATAAAATGAGTAGTCCTGGTAGAGGAACGGTGGAGATCAGTCTGTTCCGGCTTCTCTTGGGACACCACACACACAGGTGATGTGGCATTTGCCACCTCTCTTATAGTCACCACTGCTGCCGTTGGTTTTTTTTTTGTTTTGTTTTGTTTTGTTTTTTAATTTTGTACAGAAAATTTCTTGTCCTGAATCCCCTAAGGGCCCCTCCCTCTTTCCTTCTCTTACTTTCTCTTCCTCTCATACACAGACTTATGAAGTAAATCTGATATACCTATAGAAATGGTCTCTTAGAATCTATTGTCAGCTCTGCTTTCAAATCTTACTTCAAACCACCTTCCTGAGGCCTCCCATGGTCTTGATTTTGGTTTGGTTTGGCTTGGGGGCTTTGGTTTGTTTTTGTTTTTGTTTTTGTTTTTGTTTTTCCAAAACAGTTGTACTTGCACTTAAGAAAAAGCTAAAATGAAGGAAAAAGATTTTTTTAAACTTTTATTGCATTGTGATGAGAAAAGTTACATGATTTCAATTTATCTGAATTTGTTAACATTTAAGAACATATTTTAAGTAAATAGAATTAAATCACATTCTTGTTTCCCTTTTGTACCCCTACTCCTCCCAGAGACCCCCTTCAATACTTACAATATCTTTTTTTGTCATATACTTTAAAATTTATAACATATTATAACAATAAAAATGAGTGTTATAAAATTTGTTTGATATAAAACAACAATCAGTTTAACAGTCTTATGTAGATGCTCGTCTACAACAATAGTGAAAATACATTTTTCTCAATATAAATTTTAAATAACTCCAAACATATTAACTGTACACTTCAAAATAATACATCACTACTAGTAGGAAAAAGATTTTCACAGCTCAGCCAGAATAGTGCTTCTAGGCAGGTATGACGGGAAGCTGAGACAGGAGGATTGCCGTGAATGTGAGGCCAACCTAGGCTATGGAATGAGTTCTAGGCTAGCCTGGACTGCAGCATGAGATCCTGTCTGGAGAAACCAAACAAAAAGGGATTTTGAAAAAGGAATGGTGAATGTATATTCCTGAATATATACATAAGGATGTTTACATTAAAAGTTCTATCATACAAGCATCGAGCTAGCAGATGCCAACAACACATGCGTTCATTTTTTTTCCCTCACACTTGATTCTTCTGTACTTTAGGTTGGGTATCTCTCTCCAGGCTTGCCTTCTGCAAATCGTGGGCTACAGAAACCTCATTGCAGATGTGGAAAAACTGCGCAGAGAACCCTATGATTCTGACAACCCCCAGCATGAAGAAATGCTTCTGAAGGTGAGTCCTTTGCCACTGTCTGCTAACGGCTGCCAAGCACTCAGGCCAGCCATTCGTCTGTGCACTGGGGGTACAAAGATGAATAAGGTGCGGGTGCTGTAACAGATGGGCCAGTCTGAGTTCTCTCCCTGGTTGGATGTATAGTTTAAAGCCTGTTGGTTGACTTTTATAATGTGAGAAAACATCAAAGGTGATTTGTATGGGAGAGGGGCATTTCGCACTCGGCTCAAGTGTGGATTGTTTCAAGTGTGTTGAAAGCTGTAAGAGAAACGAGAAGGCATTTGTCAGAGTGTCATGGGGTTTTTACTTACAACTTTAATACACATCAAAGACAATGAGGTTGATTCCTACTTCAACAATAGCCCTCTGGGGAAGTACCAAGATCTTTGTGCTGATTATTTATTCATGTAACTTGGCAAACATTCAAAGAGGAGGTAAAGGTTTGTACTTGGTGCATTAAAACTGCCAGCAAAGTAATGTAGAGTTGTAAGTACTCCTTGCTTCAAGTCTTATGAGAGCTGATACTGCAGCTTCATCAGACGGTAATAAAACTTTCCACAAAATACGAGGTAATTAAAGTCCAAGCAAGAACATTCAGACCAACATTTGGAACTACTAATTAAATTTAAATGTTTTAGACATTCACTTCTGAAAATAGATTCTCTTCTGGCATCAAGTGCTTCTCTGTCTCTTCCTAAAATTCAAATAGGCAGTGACAAAACGTAGGGAGGGGCTGAAGAGATGGCTTTTAGTAGTCAAGAGATCTTGGGGCTTAATGTTGGGTACCTGCACCCACTGCTGCAGCTCCAGAACTGATGCCCTCTGCTGGCCTCTTCCAGCACCTACACTCAAGTATGTGTAGCCATGCACAGATACAACACATTAAAAACAAATCTTTAAAAAAAAAAAAAGGAATCACTTTGAATCTTGTTTTAAAAATATCAACAAATGTAACTTTTTTAAATACATCTTGTGTTTTGTGTGAAAAAGTGTGTGTTTCCGCATGTGCAAGTACTTAAGCTGGTGATCAGTGTGTCTCTACTAATGAGTGCTGGATCAGAAGTGATCATTAAAAACTGGAGAAACTTCATTCTTGGCCATAGCATTCCTTCTTCACGTTCTCCCCTGTTAATTTCAGCTAGCCTACTAGCTGCCTTCTGCCTTCTCCTATTGCCTGTCCTCCTGACCATTTGCTGATGGAGGTGGTCAAGTTCAACAAAATGATGCAATAGCTAGGATCAAGGTGAATGAAAAGGAAAGGAATCAGTATAATTAAGGGACTGGTCATACATGTCTAAAGTGCTTCACAATGGCTGAGATAAATTCAACATTCAAATCCAAAATGCTAATAGCATTTGTGTGTCTGCTGTGTAGCTCATCTCATATGTGAGCTGGCTTATAGTGGATGTCCAGTAGGGGGAGGGGGCAGAGACAGACAGACAGACAGGCAGACAGACAGACAGATAGGTGGATAGATGCATGACTTACTGTAGTTCTTTAGTGTATTAGTCAGGGTTCTATAAATAACAAAACTGACAATGAATATATAGATATTAAAAGAGGATTCATTAGAGTGGCTTACCAGCTGGCTCAGAGTCCAACAATGGCTGTCTCCGGTAGATCCAGTAGCTGTTTAATCCACAAGACTGATGTCTCATCCATTCCAATCTGAAGCTGGAGTCCCAGGGTATTCCCAGAGAGCTGCTAGTTCTCAGGCTGTGTTGACATCCTGAAGTGAATGATTCACCTGATGGTTCTAGCACAAAAAAGGCTCAAGGCAGATGAAGTTGCCAATGAAGAGTAGGAACAAGAAAGGCCAGAAAAAAAAAAGCTTCCTTCTTCCATGACCTTTATTGTGGGAGGGAGGGGTCACCAGAAGATGTGACCCAGATTTAGGATGGGTCTTCCCACTTCAAATGATCCATCCAATAAAAATCTCTCACAGGTGTGCCCAGCTGCTTGGGTTCTTGTAAATTCCAGATGTAGTTAAGTTGACAACCAAGTTAGCCATCACACTTGGCTATATGTTAAAGCTAGCTAAGATGGCACAGGCCAGGCACCCAAATCCTATTTGCTAACTTTGAGTTTATCTCAACCAGTGTAGTGTACTTCAGACACACTCGGACAGTGTCAACGTTTATCAATGGCTAGGATTTGAGTATGTACATGCTATTATTCTGATGTCACAGCTAACAAATCAGGTTGGTGACTATTTATTTTAGAGATGAGAAAAACAACATTCATGTTAGTTAGGTTCTGACTATCACATATCTAGTAAATAATAAAGCCAGAACAATTTACCAATTAAGTTTGGCACATTTTTTTTGGTATTTGACTGTCTTGAGACAGTCTTACCTGTTATTGTGAGTTGGTCCTGAACTCATTATATACCCAAGTCTGTACTTGAGTTCGTGGCAGTCCTCCTGCCTAAGCATCCAAAATGCAGAGGTTACAAGTGTGAGACACCTTGGCCTTTAGATTCTTTCCTTCTATCTTCTAGATGCTGACAGAGAGGCTTTTGTGAGACAAGTCTAGCCATCTTAATCCCTAACCTCTACTGCACTGGGGAGGCTGAAGCAAGATGACTGGGTCTTGAAGCTCAGTCTAGGCTGCATGAAAGATCCTTTATCAAACAAAACAAAACATCTTCAGACTTCCTATGTACTACAGTAGAGAGTCCACATGCTCAGAGCTGCCCTTCAGCCCCTTCCCAATATATCTCTCTGAGCTCCATCTCCTGCATCCCCATCCATAACATACGGACCCATTCACCATAACACAGACTAAGCTGTGACACCCAAGTACCTAGGACCTTGTGCATTATTCCTACTGTTATTCATTATTCTCAAGGAAGGAGTCTCCTGACTTTTAAAATCCTTATCCGCTGAATTTTGAAATAGTCTCTATCCTTCCCAAAACACACACAGCAGCAGGATCTTTATTCTACCCTTCTGGGTATTTGAATTCCAAGTATAAAAGTAATAAAGTCATAATATTGAAACAACTACTGGATGTTTGCTGCCTTCCGATCACTACAGTAAATTTTGCATTGAGTTCTCCATTGTTAATTCTCGAAATAACTTCGTGCTGATCTACTGTCATTACCGTCATTTGGAGATGGGGAAAGGGAAACTGAGGCTGAGTGGCTAATAACTGTGCAAGCTCACATCATTAGAAAGGCTCTCAACTATGCACAGTTTCATCAGTGGAAACCATGCCTGGTCTGCCCTTGTGTCGGCAGAGCCTGGCCAGTGTTGATATAGAATTGCCCCAGTGAAAGCTTGGTCTTTAAGATGGGTAATGACATCCCTGCTTCCTACATCACTAAATTGTTTAGGACAAGAGCCAGCAAACAAAAGCCCACAGACAAATCCTGACCTTCCACCCATTTGTAGCACTTATGGTCATATAGCCATGTGGGAGTGTTTCTGTTATCCCTGGCTGCTGTTCTACTACAAAGACAAAAGAAAGCAATTACAACAGAGCCAACACAGCTCACTGCCCAAAGTAACTGTAAAGATCATGTACAGGGTGTGCTCAGCCAGTTTATAGCTCAGCTAACCCAGGCTGGCCTTTAATTCTCTGTGAAACCAAGGCTGACCTTGAACTCCTGATCCACCTGCCTGCCTCTCCCTGACATGTGCTATGATTTCAGGCATGTACCACCATGCCTGACATCTCTTATATGTCTAGATAAGTTGAACATCTGTGCTGTGACTCCAGCATAAATGTTGTGTCTTATGACAAACTAATATTAGCATCATTTCCATTAAAACCACAGCACTTGGAAATGAACTGCAGTGTATGAGTGTGTGTGTGTGTGTGCGCGCGCTCATACAACTGAGAGTGTATATGCACATTTATGTGTGTGACCATGGAGGGTGAGATGTCAACCTTGGATGTCACTCCTTGGAAGCCACCCACCTTGCTTTGTGAGACAGTGTTTCTTATTGACCTGGAACTAGCAAATTCCAGTGTCACCTCCCTCTCTACATCCCCAGACCTAGAATTAAAAGCATGAACCATCGCTCCAAGCTTTTGTACAGGTTTTTGGGAGTTGATCTCAGCTTGGAAAAAAAGGCCATCAGCCAAGTGCTTACTATGTGAGCATGAGGACGTGCAATTTAAATCTGCAACACCCTGCAAATCTAGCTGAATCAGTGAGCTCCAGGTTCCCTGAGAGCCCTTGTGTCAAAAAACTAAAGTAAGGTAAAGACCGATTGAGGAAGACAATACCAATCTCTGGCTCCACTCAAGTGAACAGATGTGTGCAGACATGTCCACACATACACACACACCGCGTACTAACACACATAACCACCACATACACACACAAAGAAATAAAATATAATAATTTGAATATATTTAATATTTGTGGGGCTGGAGAGATAGCTAAGCAGTTAAGAGAACTTCCTGCTCTTGCATAGGACCCAAACTCAATTCCCAGAACCTATCAGGAGGCTCAGAGCTGCATTTATGTTTGAGCATTACACACTTATAGAGAACCATGAACCTGTCCTCCATCGACCTATCTCTATCACTATGATGTGTCCTAAACCTAGTTTTCCATAGAAAACCTGGAAAATAAACTAAATTTATAACGCAGTGAGAAGTATAATGTTCCGCATTTGTACTTTCCACTGGTAAATATAGTTGATTTTGAATGGGATTATTTTAGGCAACTCTTCAAGATGCTAATGTATTTTGAGACTCACTCATGAACGATGCTGATGTTTCTTTAGCTGTGTGGTATTTGCTCTTACGCCCGTCACAGTAAGACCTAAGAAATGAAACTCAAACCAGTCCACTATTGTTCTTATTAATGGGGTTCATGCTAAGCATATTGGTGTAAGGTTTCTGTTGAACAACAGGTGACCTCGACATTTTCCAATCTCCTTTTCCCTTGAGGATTTCATATTTTAGAGCCCCCTCCCCAAGAGCATTTCTGTGAGAAATTATTTATCGCTTTACCTCATTTAATTAGGAACAAAACTATGAAGAGTTTAAACACTAGACTATACAGGTATACATCCGTTGTCTTCAAAGCAACAGCTCTGTAACAGCGTTCTACGGCTCGCCCTTGAGATCTCGCCTTGAGATGAGAGTAAAGGCCTATAGCCTCTTGCTCTCAGTGTGAAATAACATCTTGGGCTTTTTTTTTTTTATCATCCAACCCAGATAGGTGTTGGGTCACCTTTGAGGACTGCTATGGTAATATATGTGCATATATTTGCCTTTGAAAATCCCCTTGTTGGAATACAGCTCACAGCGTCTGAGGCAGTAAGACAGGGCACTTGTGTGTGCACACCCACGCATGCTTGCTTCTCTTTTCCTCTGTCTCCAGCTATGGGAGTTCCTGAAGCCCAACACTCCACTGGAGTCTCGGATTTCTAAGCAGTGGTGTGAGATTGGCTTCCAAGGCGATGATCCGAAAACAGATTTCCGAGGAATGGGCCTTCTGGGCCTTTACAATCTGCAGTGAGTAAAATAAAGAATGGTCGAGCGGGAGAGCAAGGTTGGGCTAGTCTGCCGGGGCTAAAACTGCAAAGAGGGGTCATCACTTTCAAACGTCATGTCCCAGGAGATGCTGTAAGATTATGCCTATCCTCTGAAGAAGGAATCGGGTTCCTACAATTTTAAAACTTGCCAGCTCCTTGCCTATCTTGCCTATAGTACAATAGACTTCATAGAAATGTTTAAAGCAGCTCTTAGATATGGATTTTTAAATTCTTTCATTATGTAACACTTTAAGCCACATGCAAAAAGCCTTTTATATTGATGGCCTAAACACAAAATTTGTGACATTAGTTTTAGACCAAAAAAAAATTTTTTTAATTAAAAAATTAAAAAAAAACTTAATGACAATCCTAGACCGTTTGTCATCTCATATTTCAATATATACTTCTTTTAAAAAAGGTCAATTCTGGGCCTTGAAATGCTTCAGCAGGGAAAATTGCAGGCTGCCTCATTCAATGACCTGAGCTTGAGCCTGGAAACCTACATGGTGGAAGGAGAGAACAGACCATTAAGCTGTCCTCTGACCTCCACATGTGCACAGACATACAAAATAAATAAATCTAAAACATACCCTTTTAGATATAGATTTAGAATTTCCCTGTGCCCTTTTAGATTTCTATAATAAATTATATACGCATGCATTAGTAACTTTGTGATAGTTTTACTATTACCAGTGTTACATACTTTTATGAAGCCCTTTTGAGGCTGTTGTGAGGTTTTTGTGTGTTTTATGAAAGTTCATTGCTAATCCGCTCCAAGGCAGAAATTTAGTTGTTGAATAGCATCTCTAAGTCCTAGGAGATGTTTTTTAATCATCAAGAATCCAAATAGAGTGTGACTGCTTTCTAAGAAAGATGCCTTTGATCTGGGCATCCTGGCTCACACCTGAAATCCTAACTCTTGGGAGACAGAAAAGTTCAAGGGGATCAGGGCTCATCCTTGGCTGTTTAATGGATTCAATGCCAACCTGAGCTGCAGAGGCACTGTGTAAGGGAGGTGGGGAATAGGAAGAAAGAAAGGACAGAAGGAAAACAGAGAATGAAGGGAAGGGAAGAGAAGGGACCTGGAGTGCCCTCTCCCCTTTGCCATGTTGCTTCTCTCCATCTTATGCCCCCCGGGGGGGTCTTCATTCCGTTCAATCACCTGACCCCTTATCTATAACTCTCAGTTATATACTTAGCTCCCTGGGTAGTAACAAAGTTCATAATTAAATTTTCAAGTCTGCTGGCTCAGAAGAGTGATGGTCTCATGCCTGTGTCTACCTCTGAGTGCCAAGTGCCCTCAGCACCACCACATGCGGTGGCTATCTCGCAGACGGTGCGGTCACAACGCTCCTTCCCTCTCCCTTCAGATATTTCGCAGAAAGGGATGCCACCGTGGCTCAGCAGGTTCTCTCCGACTCTGTTCATCCAAAATGCAGGTAATTGTTCAAAATAAAAGATGGATTAGGCTTTTTGGATTAGTAACTATCATTTCTCACATGGATCTATAGAGAAGAATATCAGAAGAGCCAGCTCACTGGAAGCCAAGTTTAAAGTGCTCTCGCTAGGTGCTAAACAAGAAGGTTAATACTTCAGATGCGCATTTCAGGATTTAGAACGTAGAGTGGTGTTCTTCAAGTAAGTGTGTGTCAAGAGTGTCTGGGAAAATCCAAAGGTGAGCATGGAGAGACATGTATGGAGGGAAGAATTCAGAGACGAGGGAGTGTGGCGTGGGCATAGAGGGAAATGGAAGTCACAAGTTCAAAGACCAACAGAGAAAGGGTTCACAAAGGCCATTTTGTTTTAAAGTTCGGAACTGTATTTGCATTTCATTTACTTGATTTTTTTTTTCTTTGACTGAATACTGAAGGGATATCTCTAAAGAGGAAATAAGGTATTTTTATTTGTTTTTGTGTTTTGTTTTTATTCTATTTTAGAATGAATGGGTTAAGAATTTCTAAAATAAGTAGATTTATGGAAAACACTTAAAAACAACGTCACCAACTTTTAATCTGATATAGTTTATAATTCACAGACTGCATTTTCATGAGCTAAAAGCCAAACTGATCTAATCTAATGAAAGGGTCAAGAAGCCAGAATTTGCCAAGCCTGGTTTGCAGGACATTTAATCCCTTCTTTTAAAAAGATGAACATCCCACACACATGACCTAATCCCCTCAAGAGACATTTTACTTGGATTTTTTTTTTTTTGCATAGTAAAAAAACTAATCTTTGATTAGTAACTTTTTGAGACACAGTCTCGAAAAACTTTATGTAGCTCTGGATGGCCTGGTACTCACTCTGTAGACCAGGCTGGCCTCAAACTCACAGAGATCAGCCTGCCTCTGTCTCCTAAGTGCTGGGATTAAGGGCGTGCCTCACCACTCTTGGCCCTTATTGATATATTTCCAATTTGATCATTCTGAAGAGTAGCTCTTCTCACAAGAGTTCCTTTTATTTTACCAGGTCCCATATGATTTCATTTGGTCTTCCACCTGATAGTGCTTAAATACTACTGGCTAAATAAACATAAAGTATTATTATAGCAGTCGTAAAATCCAGGAAATCTGCTGACCTGGGCTTATTATTTTTTGCCTCCTGGTTCCATTTGGCTAAGATTCATCAAATTACACTACTTTCCCAAACTTATGTTTATAGTCTTTCATAAGATTAAAAATTTATTTTCTGTACTTTTATTTATTTTAAGAAAAACATTCACATCAGCTAGCTGTTTCTTGATAGATTACATATTCATACTTGATAGATTACAAACTCAAACTATTTTGGATTTTAAACTGTCTTCTGGATTGCATAGTTGTACATTGTGGAGCCTCGGAATGCCCTGTAATTAAAGTTGGCTGAGGGTCTGGGGGTCTTTCCAAGTAGTGTTTCTGGATCAGAACCAGAAACCATGGATGCTCTGTGGATCTCGGGAAGTAATAATAAGCTTAAAATATTTTTCGAATAAACATTGAAGGGAGATTAATTTCATCAGTAAGCCATCCTCAAGCAAGGGGAAAGAGGCTTCACAATTGTGGCTCCTTGTGGTTGGAGAAACTGTGGACAACTCTTAAGAAGACCAGCCTCTCTGTGTGTGCTGTGAGGAACCTAGTTTAGCCCTCAAGCTACAATCCAGTCACAGAGAAAGAGGCTTTTGAATTAGTTGTTTCAAACTGATGGTGAAGGTCATCAAATGTGAATCAGAAGGGCTTGAAAATGCGGATATTTTTCTTATGTAATTGCCTAAAAGAAGTATATTTTAACCAATTATGGTATCATCATAGCTTCTATCAGGCCCTACATATTTTAGGTATTCAAGAGTGAGACAAAAAATGTATGTTCTAAGAGGATGTTCCAAGATGCCCTTCAGCAAACATGATATATTGTTACCTTTGGGACTATTCATAGTCCTACAGTAACTTGACAGATAAAGGTAGATGCAATTTTAAGAGTAGAATTATGTCTGTTGATTTTTGTTAATCTGGGAGATATAAGTAGTCAAATAAGTGGAAGCTACTTGGCCTTTTTTTACATTTCAAATGCAAAGATTTCACTTAATAAATGTAGAGACAGGATTTATTAGACACACTGTGGACTTTCAAAGCTTTGTTGAAGAGAAAATGGATACTTAAGAAATTTTTAAATTTCACATGCAATTCAATGCATTTTTGAAGATGAATCTTTTTTTAGAGGTGAAACTTTTCTGGTGTCTCTTTAGTTTAATTTGTTGGTTAGGAACCACACTTTTAAAATAGGAATATTTTAACATGAATTCCAACAGTGATTTGGCATCGTACTCAGTTATTCAGAGTAGAAAACACATGTGTTTTAATATCCTATACCCTCTCTCTCTCTCTCTCTCTCTCTCTCTCTCTTTCTCTCTCTCTCTCTCTCTCTCTTTCTCTCTCTCCATCTCTTACTCTGTGTGTGTGTGTGTCTGTGTCTGTGTGTGGTGTTGTGTTACATGAGTGTTTTCAGTGTGCCATTTGCTCTAGAAAATTCTCCTTTTTCCTGCTTGGGAGGATTTAAATTCGCATGTAACTCCAATGCTAAAGTTTGTTTGTTTTTGAGACAAGGTCTCACTATGTAGCCCAAACTGACCTAGAGTTCAAAATCTTCTTATGTTATGTTATGTCGACATTAACTATATGTATATGTGTGCTAGCTAAAACTGGTCAGTTTGAATATATCAGCTCTAAAAGCAACAATGCAAATGGAGATAGATGGGATTACAGATGTGTCACCATGTGGAGCTTGCACTGTTGCTCTCAGCAGCGATATATTCAGACTTAGTGTGATAATGGTGTTACGTACTTCTCTGTGTAGTTAACAGTTTAGTATAAGCATTCAAGGGGAGCAAGAACAAATTAATATGTTAAGTGTTAATTTGTTTATTCTTTCTTTCAGCAAATTCAGCAAAACAGAATGGGAAAAGAATAAGATGGATAAAGCGATCGGGTAAGTATGGGATTGTACATGAAAACCTTCAGCCCTGGTCCAGAGATAGCACAACTAGGCTTGATTCCCAGCACCACATGGTAACTCCCAACTGTTTATAACTCCAGTTCTGGGAGATCCTATGCCTTTACTTGTTTCCATGGGAAAAGGCACTCACATGGCACACAGATATACATACAGACAGAACACTAATACTCATTTTAAAAATAAAGTAAATTTTGAAAATTATTTACAATTTCTACTTTTGGTAACTTAGCAACATCGCTTAGTAGGAAAGGTACTTGCCACTGTGCCTGATAATCTCAGTTTGATCCTTGGAACCTATATGTAGAAAGAAAGGATGCTCAAATTGTCTCCTGATCTACACACACACACACACACACACACACACACACAAGATCATATGCACTCGCAAACAAACAAACAAACAAACAAATTAACCGATGTTATTAATGGCCTATTTCATTACTTATTTTTATGCTGGACTTATAACAACAGAAAGAATTTAAGTATTCTGTTCCCTTTCTGTAGAAAAGGGACATAAAATATACTTCGTGGTGATAACTTAAATCTTTCTGAGAGAAAAGTTAAATTTAGGAAAACATGGGAATATTGACCAGAACTCAGCCTGCCTTAGCACTTTTGCACACCTATAGTTACCACTCAGAGCCATTTCTCATTCACACATGTGCACCTACACTAAATCTTGGCATGTTCTACGAATGTATCTTGCTTTAAAGTCTCTACGAATGCAATTTCAGCTAGCTGTAAAATTACCATAATTTAGTTACCACCAAAATTTTCCATAATTTAGTAATCTTTTTAGCATATTTGAATGCTGTCTTAGTTAGGGCTTTTTTTCCAAGGCAAGTCTTATAAAAACAACATTTAATTGGGGCTGGCTTACAGGTTCAGAGGTTTAGTCCAGTATCATCAGGGCAGGAGCATGGCAGCATCCAGGCAGACATGGTGCTGGAGGAGCTGAGAGTTCTACATCTTCATCTGAAGGCTGCTAGTAGAATATTCAACTCCAGGCAGGACTAGGGTATTAAAGCCCCACACCCACAGTGACACACCTACCCCAATGAGGCCACTCCTACTCAAATAGGGCCACACCTTCTAATAGTGCCACTTCCTGGGCCAAGCATGTACAAACTATCACAAGTGGTTTCTGTGTGTCACCATAATAAATACTGCTGTAATAAATGGTCTTATATATAAAGCTGTGTCAAATTTGGACACTGACCTAACATATGTTTGGAAATGGAATTACCAGGTCAAAGCATGAGAACTCTCAATTCTCTTAGCACATGCTACTGAAACTTTGTGATAAAGTTCAAAGACAAGACTTTGTTATGGTAGAGATGACTGGGTGGCTTGTCACTTGTTGACTTCATTGGGATTTACAACCCAGGTTATCAGTGTTTGAAGTGCTTCTATCTCATGTTGTAACACTTGTGGATTTTGTGGATCCTACCTGCAGGTACTCCTTTGCAATTGTGGGCATCAATATCACCGACCTGGCATATAATCTGCTCGTGAGCGGTGCTCTGAAAACACACTTCTACAACATCGCCCCAGAAGCTCCAACACTGTCTCACTTCCAACAAACATTCTGTAAGTGTCTATTGTTTAATTATCAGTGTGGGTTTCTATGGAGTACTCCAGACAAGAATCAAAGCTGAGAGGTCACTGTGAAGGAGCCGCCTTAGGACCTTTGAGGAAGTTCTTTTGCACTTAACACTTTTGACTCTTCATTTTCTCATTGAAACACCGAGGCGTTATACTTCTGGGTGTCATGGATGTTTCTTTTCCCCAGCTCTTATAGAATATACATTGTGTCAACCTCTGGTCTGACCTTTGTCTGTCTCCGTCTGACTTAACGGGGGATTAACACTAAAGAATGTAACTCTAAAGACAGTCTGAGTTGATTACCAGGTCCTATGTTTTGACAGAAATGAAATTCACAAGGAGATTAGAAAGTAATGTTGAAAGTCTTGCCTAGAATATAGATTAAAAAGAGTTTTATGAAAAGTTTAAAAATAAAAAAGAAGGTTGAAGCACAAAAGAGCCTTTGTGGGAAGCCTCCTATCTGAAGAAGGAGGTGTCACAAAGAGGAGAAACTAAGGGAAAAGAAACAAAGAAATCAATCAAGAAAAATACCAGGCCAGCAAGATGGCTTTGTGGGTGAAGACACTTGCTTCTAAGCCTGAAGATCTGAGTTTGGTCCCCAACACCCACATAATAGAAGGCGAGAGCCAAGTCTTACAGGCTGCCCTCTGACTTCCACATATGCACTATTGTGCACACGTGCACGTGCACACACATATTTAATTAGTTAATTAATTAATATGATAAAGCTTTAGGCCTGAAGGATGGGTTTTTTTATTTTAAGTTCTAAGCACCAACATAATAGATTAAGATCTACCAAACCAAGGTCTATGTCACTGTAAGGTATTATGACATTGTAAAGAGATGATCCTGAAATTTCCCAAAACTGTCACTCAAAAACTTTGGAACTGAGATTATCCTAGACTTCCCAAAAGCAGCATTTTATTCTAAAACACCAAGGAAACGTGCCTCCTTAGCGCAGTAGGTAGCGCTTCAGTCTCATAAAACACCAAGGAAAAGTGACTACAAAAACTTAAGATGGGATACAGGGAATATGATTTACAATTTCAAATTATATTCCCAGTCTCACTTACCAATTGAGTATTGAGCATCAAAATAGAAGAGACTTTTTAAAAACTAAATGCAAGGTCTTCCATACTTTACTTCCCCATAACTTGATCAGGAAACTCTTGAAAAATATAACATTTCCACAAAATAAAAGAGTGATTCTAAAGCCAGGCAGTGGTGGCGCATGCCTTTAATCCCAGCACTTGGGAGGCAGAGGCAGGCAGATTTCTGAGTTCGAGGCCAGCCTGGTCTACAGAGTGAGTTCCAGGACAGCCAGGGCTACACAGAGAAACCATGTCTCGAAAAACAAAAACAAAAACAAAAATAAAAAACAAAAACCAAGAGTGATTCTGAGAAGAATAAATGAACCTAGACAACAGAAGATCTTTCCAGAAGTGAAGGGACCCTTCAGATGAAGAAAAGGTCCCCAAGGAGGGTCCCACACGATAGGCTGAGAACAGGTATGAGTTTTGACAAAGCTCTGAAACTGAGAGAGCATCCACCATATTCTAACACATCGAGGATGTTTTTGGCATCCTTGGGGAAAGTGGTTTGTGGTTAAATGGATCAGAAAAGTAAGTACATGAACAAAGTAGGCAATTAGTACTTGGTTAAGAAAACAATAAGAAATGGTATGGCAAGATCTGTGAACAGGAGCTAAACCCTTATGTTCTGTACAGAGGGGTTTCAAAAAACCCCAAATGGAACGTATCTTATGTAGAGCTGTCAAAAGAATCAGCTGACACAACTATAGAACAAGGGTCAAGATAGGAGAAGTTACTGTCTTTGGTGGGGCTTTGTTTTCCCACCAAAACACATTAAACTATCCGGTGCTGAACAAGATAAGTATAACTGATAAGAATGAAAGGATATTTAAAGAAAGATTTACTTTATAACTTGTCAGTAGAAAAGATAAGTCCCTCATATGACATTTTGTAGCACCTCTTTTGACCACCGGGTGATTATATTCACTCCTGTAACAATTCTATTTCCAACGGACACTACTGAAGAATCTTGGCCTCTAAACAAATAAGTACAACACACTGGGTAATAAAGGTATATGGCTGTCATTGCCCACCCAGTCTGAGAGGCAGAGAGAGCTCTCTAAAGCAATGCCACTTTCAGTGGACACCAAAGGATGAGTGACAGAAAGTAAAGTGATGGGTGCTGAGTGGTCAAGCCAGAGATGTGCCAAGGACACAGGCCATAAGACAGGAGAGCACAGCAGATCCAAGCAGTATAGTAAAGAGGGCAGTATTGATTAGATATGATACAGGAAGTATAAGAGAAGAATTCAGAATGAACTAAAGAACTCTGAATCACGTTGGAAAACATAAGCATAACAAATAAAAGCCCCTGCTCTGTGTTTCCTTAGGTTTTATAAGCTGCCCTATTCTATGCTTTCCATCTTAAAGAAATCATAGAAGCTCTTGTAAGGGGAAATACAATGAGATTAATTTGAGGCAAACCAAAGATGAGTTCCTCTGGGGAAATCTATTTGGAGATACAAAATAGACATTTCTATGAGATGCCATAGAGCTCTGACGGCTTAGAAGGGATCTGCCTACAGACTTTCAATTCATCTTCTTGGGGTTAAAAATCAAAACCACAAAGCAATCAACATCTCCCAGGGGGGAAAAAGCCTGGCATTTAAGGGTAGGAGTAGATGTTTTGTTTACTGGTATATGATCAGCCTAGTAGAGAGTGTTTAGTAACCATATGGTGGGTGGGTGGGTGGATGGATGGACAGAGAAGATTCTACAATATCGAATTATCCTTTTTTCAGGGAAAGAGAGGGTGTAACTGATATGGATAATGTTTTAGCATTACCCAACTGATAGGCTTTTTCAAAAGGCTCCTAGCCCAGATAAGTAAGCATAAAGCCGAGTCTTATTTCCCAGGATATTCTTCAGGTTGTAGAAAGAGCAGCAGTCCCTAACAGACTGGGCTATGGGCAGAGAGAGTGGGCATTGTTAGAAGAGGCACACTGCGTCCTGGATTCATTGTCCCTCCATTGGGCATGGTCACTTCTGAACCTCTCCACTGTAATATGCTTGCAGTTATCTGTGTCCTTGCACATGCCTTTGCTTTCAACTAACAGGAAGGATGCAGTGAAGCAAGGCCAAGACACATTTAAGCAGCAATAAATATGCAGCAGGCTTCAGATGGCGAGGCAAATTAGTATTCAAAACAAGTATTTCATCTAGAGGAAAGAAATAAGAATGTAATGGCTCTATCGTCCTGACTACAGTCTTGGTGAAAGCTGTGCCTCCAAGGCACTGTGTTGTAAAAATGACATCCAATCTGAGGCTCCACTGAACACAGCCCAGCTATAATGGGTAAGGCTAGGTGTAGCGATCAGAGGAAAGGACAAGTAGAGAAGAGGGAGGGGTTATCTTTTTCTCTGACCTTCATGAGAAGGAACTATTACATAGAAATAAGCACCAGAGGAACAGAAGGCACCAGGAGAGACAGCCTGTGCTGATCATGGGATGACAGCCTGCTTCAGCTCTGGCATCCAGCTGTTCACTGGGTGACTGTGTACTGTTCAAGCTTCCTTGCTGAACCCAGTGCTCACATCTGTAAGACAGAGATATAAAATCTGCTTGGGCAACCTACAGCACTGGGGAATGAATGAAATTGAAAGCTAGAAGCAATAGATTGACTCTGTTTTTTCCCTCCCCTTTTCACACTACTTTATTAGCTGTCTCAGATAACAAATCATTGTCAGGAAATTGAATACCCATCTCTCTCTCTCCAAAAGACAGAGAATTAGGAAACATGAGAACTCTACCTTTTTGTTCATCCTCGGTGGCTAATAGTGTATCTGTTACATGCATAATTGGTAGATGGGTCGATCAGACAACTGGTCAAATGAATCTTTGAATGCTGTGTAATAACACATACATGAATAGAGTAATATGTAATTTGGCATCCAGGTCACCATTCCTGTATATTGTAGCAGCCATGTTATATAGTCTCTCTTCATTTTCCTGATAACATAGGGAGAGTCTCGGGGAATCTGTCTACAGTTCACATTTGTACTTATAAAGTATTATGAAAATGGTGTCAGATTGTGAAGCACCATCACTCTCGAAGATGGTCTTCTGTCATTGTGTGCACAAGAGAAAAATGGGGGAAACAACCGTGTTTAAGTTCTTCTAGAACTGTGTGATGTATTACATCCCGATAGGAGTAAGGTGGGCGTCTGCACAGTATAGAAAGGTGGGCAACTTTATGTGTACTATAGAAAATAAATTATTCATCAAAAGGAGCTAGAGATTCTACATATTTTGATTTGATAGTCCACATCATACTTGTGCATCAAATTATCACATTGTACCATGTAAATAGAGTCAAAAATCAAATTAAGAAGTTGGCTTTCACAGTACTTGTTTTTATTACTGTCAACGGGCGTATGCTAATGAGATGGATGCATCGTGGATGATCTTAATTTATAATATTAGAAATCTGACTCTCACCCACAGGCAGACATAAGGCAGACAGAATGTGAGGAATCTCGTGGAAGAGGGGGAGGAAGGATTGTAGGTGCCAGAGGGATCAAGGGCACTACAAAAACATTCCCTGCGGAATCAACTAAGCAGGGCTCGTGGTGGCTCACGGAGACTGAACCTACCTACAATCAGGGAGCCCGTATAGGTCAGCACGAGGTCCTCTGCACATATATTATGGTTGTATAATTTGGTATTACTTGTAGGACTCCTAACAGTGGGCATTGGGGGCTACCTCAGACTCTTTGCCTGCATTTGGGACCATTTTCCTCCTCCTGGGTTGCCTCATCCAGTCTTGACATAAGAGCATATGCCTGGGCTTATTGTAACTTGCTATGCTATGCTTGGTTGGGATCCCTGAGAGGGCTACTTTTTTCTAAAGGGAAACAGAAAAGTGGATATGAGAGGAAGGGGGGCTGTGGGGAGGGACTGGGAGAAGAGGAGAGAGGGGAGACTGTGGTTTTGGTGTAATATATGAGAAAAGAATAAATAAATAAGAAAAAAAGCAATCTGACTCTCCTAGCAAAAAGAACTCAAGTATGTTTATTTGAGCTCCAAGACCTATTGGGGAAAGTATCTGTGTGTTTTATATATTAAGAAACGTAGAAATTGTGAATTCTCATTCATTTCTTTTAGAACAATATCAATTGAAACATTCCTAGAAAGAGCCTGGGGTGGAAGATGTAAAAAAAAATGGAGTCTACTAGACCTAAAGTTTTTAAACTTCAGTGGTATGTGGTTTATCTGGCTGAATCTGGGTTCATCTGCATATTTAATAAATTACTCTAGGTCAGTCCTGAGATATTTTAGGACCTTTTGCACTCACTGAAGTGGGTGGAAGATTGAGTTCTTTTGGGTGGGTAGGGCAAAGAGTCTCCATCACTCACTCACTGCACATGCGCTATGATGGGAAGGCCAGGCACTTAGCCTGAAGAGGAGATGGGGGCTGGGCACAAAACACACTGCAAGTGTCAGAGAAGGACTAGATTTGTTCCAATAGCTTTCAGCTCTAGAACCATCTAAGACTCTTGGGATGAAGCAGGAGGATTACAAATTAAAGTCTAGCCAGGGCCACATACCAAGGTCTTTTAAAAATACAAAAACCAAATCATTCCCCCATCTATGTAACTGTCAGTGTTTTTCCTAGAGATGTCCAAGCCTGGAAGCAGCCTTGGGCTGGGTCATATGAGTAGATACAGATAAGGCAACTCCTAGAATGGGTAAGATGCAAGATGGTGGACTTGATTTGCAGTTTTCCTGGTAGTCAGTTTATGTGTAGCCTGATGGCCAGCTGGGTAAGGGAAGTAAATACCTCCATCAGATATGTTAATATGCAATATTTTCCATTGGCCTGGAAGAAGTAGAATGGGGCTGGAGATGTAGTTCGCCTGGTAGAGTGTTCTCCTTGCACACACAGGGTCCTAGGTTCAATCCTCGGTATTATATAAACCAGGTGTGATAATGCACTGGGGAGGTGCAGACAGGAGAACCAGGCAAGCATTCAAGGTCTTATGCAATTTAGTGAGTTCAAGGTCAGACTGACCTGCAAGAGACCTTGTCAAAAGAAAGAAAGAAAAAGAGAAGAAATGGAACAGAACAGACAACCCAAAATAAATGTGAAATAATTGCTCCCTCAACCATTCCTCCCACGCTTTAGTGACTGAGTTCTTAAAAATGTGCAAATATTCCTAAACAGGCAACATGGGGCAAAGAAAGGGTGAGAATGGGTCCCCATTGAAATGTATATTGGGGAAGAACACCTCAAATACTGTGCAGTGAGATAGGAATAAATGATGTTTTCAAACTGTTTATAGGGTTGTGTTGAAAGTATTTGCATACATTGTCAGTTAAACAGGAAAAGCTACTGGCTTTCCTTTGGTATTCTGTTGAATATGTTTGTTCTGTGTTCTCTTCCTATGCCCCTATTCCTCCCCCTGCTCCTTCCTCCCGGTTTCTCTTTATATGTGAACCTAAAAGAACGGAGATTCCAGCCAGTGTCCTCTCCAGGGTTCTGGCTCTCTTTCCTTGTACCTTCTAAAGTCAAAACAAAGAACAACTTTGTAGCATTCACTTTTTCTTTTCTTTTTAAACTTGGATTGTTTTCTTATTTATTTTCTTATTTTATATTTATTATACATTTATTATTTTAGAGAGAGGCCTGCATTTGCATTCGGGTTTCCCCACATACAAATATATAATACTGCCTTTTAGAGGAAGTACTCACATTTCATCGTTTTAAATCGTGTGTGAAAACAGAAAGAAAGGGAAGAAAGAAACAACAGATTCAGATACTCGACATTTATTCCCCAGAAATTTCCATTCTCATTCAGTCTTCATAGATAAGAGCTTTGAAAGACAAGAGCAGTTGAATATGAAACCACATAAGGACTCTGAGGCTCAGACTTGATTCACAGTTCTTACTGTCTCATAATAAATGGTTAAATGGACCTGTTTGATGTGTCTGGATAATTTAAGATTTTAGGTAAATTGAATATCAAGAGGGAAAAAAGGCAGAGTGGAGTAATTCTGAAAGGGTGGACCATTGTGTTAATTTAGTTGGAAGGAAAAGGATGAAGGAGGCACTGTCAGCCTTTTAGAGTAAGTTCTTGGGATGGAGGGAGATGGCTTACTTGCCTTGCAAACACAAGAACCAGCGTTCAGATCCCCAGAATCCACATAAATGCCAAGTGGGCATGGTGGCCCATCTGCAGTCCTGGTGCTCAGAAGATGTAGAGTGTAGGACCAGAATAAGCTAGCGAGCAGGACCAACTGAAGTGGCAAGCTCTGGGTTCAATTGAGAGACTCCATCTTGATAAATAAGATAGAGAGAAGACACCCATTATCCCCTGGCTCCACTAACATGTGCACACACATACACATACCCATGTACTTGAAAACACATACACAAACAAGTGTAATTTTAAGAAACTATTTTTGAAATATTTGAAAATAAAGGCATGGTGGTGCAGCCTTTAACCCAAGCACATGGGAGGCAGGGGCAACTGAACCTGTGTGAGTTGAGGCCAGCCTGATCTACAGAGCAAGTTCCAGGCCAGCCAGAGACCAGAGAGAGAGAGAGAGAGAGAGAGAGAGAGAGAGAGAGAGAGAGAGAGAGAGAGAGAGAGAGAATAAAAAATCAAGGTTGAGCTAGAGAGGTGGCTCAGTGGTTAAGAGCCCTGACTGCCCTTCCAGAGGATCCCCATTTCGATTTCCAGAACCCACATAGCAGCTCACGGCTGTAACTCCAGTTCCAGGGGATGCAATGCCCTCTTCTGGCCTCCACGGGACACCACGCCATGTGGTGCACAAACACACATAACAGGGAAATACTCACAAGCATTTAAAAACAATTTTTACTTAAGAAAAAGGAATACGTTTCCAACGTGACTCATACTCATATGCATGTTGTTTTGTTCTCCTGCGTTGTGGAGTAAAAATTCCTCTAGTACTAGCTGCAAAAGGAGAAAATTATAGACAGCTTGGTACCTTCTGCTCCACTGATCTTATTGAAACTGGGTGTTTGCTGTGACCAACATGGAGTCTGTTCTGGTTTTACTCATCCACTGAGGTTTGGAATGTGGCTAAGGACGATAACCTTGCAAACTCATCACTGTCTTGTCCCTAACAGGTTATTTGATGCATGAGTTTCACAAGTTTTGGATTGAAGAGGACCCCATGGACATAATGGAATTTAATCGTGTGCGGGAGAAATTCCGCAAGAGGATCATAAAACAGCTACAGAACCCAGATATGGCACTGTGCCCGCATTTTGCTGCATCTGAAGGTTTAATCAACATGTAGTGCCCACACTGGTTTCAATGGATACCCCAGAACACTGCCTCATTGTCATCCTAGATCTCTGCTTAGGTGACAGCTCACACACCTAATGCACATAAGTGATTATATATATGTATACACATATATATGTGTATGCATATATATAAATGCATGCCTTTTGGTACAGTATTTTCATCTCTTGGTTATTATTCCAAGATTCCCCCAAATATCACAATTTCTGGAGCATCTACCCTCCAGCCATTGCTCATATTGTGGCATTGTGCAGTGTTAACATCTGTCCTTGGCACCCAGGTATGAAGAAAGTTTTCTATTTTTTTAGATTTTTTCTCCCCCCTTATCATTCCATATTAAAGAATGTGTAATAATTCTGTAGCTGTAATTTGTATGTAAGAGAGTTAGCTGAACCTCATTCTGTGTTCATATTTATTAAACTGTTTCACAAAGACTGCTGCTAGCATCTCAAACTGGGCTCTTGCTTGGGCCTCATCTGGGTAAAGCGTAAGACTTTGAAAATAATACAGACACATGATAAGCCAAACTCTTCCTGCACAGATAACCGCTCTTCACCAGAATGTAAAGAGGCTATAAGAAACTAGCTTAAATAGGAAACATCTTCGTGTGAAATCCTGCAGAACTGTAGCCTAACTTAACCACAGTTGCAACTGTGCTGTAGTCACCAAGATAGAATCCTACTATATTCCCATCAGTCGTGGCTTGGATGTCTAAATATGTATATGATGCTTGGAGCCCCCAGAAAAGAAGCCATATCTTTCTAAGGCTACAAAGAGTTTCTCACTACCTGACTCTTGCTGAGCCCAGACTTAGTTCTTAGCACTCCCCAGATTTGAGTATCCTTGCTTAGGGGATTGAGTGCTGACTAGTTTGTTTCTATGTCAAGGGGCAATATTTTAAATTTTTTTGCAAGAAAATGTGTTACAACACAGGAACCTAAGCAATGATATCATGCAATATTTCCTGAAATTAGCATCCTTACATCTGTGGAAGAAGTTGCTTGGAAGAAGAAAAACAAAATCATCCTCAAACTGCTAAGAATCACCTTCATTAAAATGTAATTTAGTTTGGAATTATGATTGTAGTCTGTTGAATAGTATTTACCATGGTATTTCATACCCATGGTATTTTATACTTTGGGACTATCGATTTTAGTATTATTAGATGTTTGTGTAATCACTTGCTTATTTAAATAAATTTTGAGTACTGCCTAACTGTCAGTATATGAATAAATTGCATATCATTCTACAGTAATGGAGAGTGGGTTTCTTTCTGAAGTCTGTGTGCTCTATAGGTCTTAAGATATGCAAATATGTGACTGGGTAGAATGTCAAAGACAAGCAGCCAGGTGTAATTCAGAATGTGCTATGGCTGAGAGATTTCCTTAATCTTGAGGCTCGATGATACTTTAATGAATAAGCTATTTTTATTTTTATTTTTTAAATTTTTGACAGCATCTCATTATCACAGCCCTGCCTGACCTGTGACTCACTGTGTAGACTAGGCTGGCCTGGAATGCACATAGTCACCTGCCTCCATTGCCAAAAAGCACTAGGATTAAGACATGCATCCCCATGCCTTGCCCTCCTTACTTTTTCTTCATTACTTCCTATAAAATCTGACTTGATTACTGCAAGACATCTGCTATTTAAAACCCCTCAGCTGCCTGTGGTTGCTTGGTGGGATTTCCCCATTCTAGGATTCTGCCATCCTTTCTCTTTCCCAGAGCCAGGTGGTAGCCTTCCTACTTCCTCTCCTTCAGCCTGTGCCCTTGGCTAGTGCAAAAGAGAGAGCTGGTCAACACTTACTGTGTCCCAGGAATAATGTCTCTAGAAGAAGGAAAAGCTATGAGCCAAGTAGATGCTTTGTCTTGAACACAACAGTACTTGCATTTGCAGATGAAGGCATGGCTCCACATGCTGAGCAGACTTTGCCAACAACATCTTTGTACTGCCTCTTCCTTTCTAATGTAGAACTGTATCAGCAATGCACCTTAATGGCATGTGATACTTAGCTCAAGTTATGCTGCTCTGGTGGAGATAGCAGATGTTACAAAGCTAAGACATTCCCTCCTGGTTCCTTGGAAGCATTCCAATAGTATCTAAACATGGCTGCACGATTTTAGGATGAGCAACTGCTGCCAGCTCCCTCGATGTGTTATTAGCCTCCTCCTCATTCACACCTCATTGTAGGAGATGCATTCTACCCAGTAACCCAGAGCAAGGTGAGAAAAAGAAAAGGAGGTTTCAAAAGCAGCAGAGATATATGATGTATGCTCTATGTGGATGGGTTTCCCTAGAGTATTTTTAGCTTGCTCATGTTTATTCCACTGAGCAAAGGTTGACCGCATAAAATGTAAATTGTGCAGCATACTTATTTCAAGGTTTCCAAAACACTATTTGATATATGATTTTTAAAACACTCTAGTTTGCACTACAGGGGGAAATATAAAAAATACTCTTTGAAGTATCGTTTCTGAAACTTGAGTCTTTGCCTGGATTTTTTCTTCTCCAAGTTCTTGTTATTGTGCTGTAGTGAAAAGTATTTACATGGTAATCCATCATCTTGTCTGTATTTGTGAAGAAGCTTAGATAGACATCATTCCAAAGACAGCTGGGATGGTTTCACATCCTCCAAATCAGGGAATGTTTCAGAGAGAGAGACAGAGACAGAGAGAGACAGAGATAGAGACAGAGAGAGAGAGAGACAAAGACAGAGACACAGAGACAGAGATGGAGGGAGGATAGAAGGAGGGATGAGAGGGAGGGAAGAGGGATGCTGTTGACATCTTTGCTATGACAGGTTAAACTGGAGCAGTTTAAGGAAACAGATGTTACATGACCAATGTAGACCAAAAGGCAGATATAAATAACACTTCTCTACTCACAGCTCAATGGTGAAGATACAAGTCCATCTGTTTGCTTCCTCACTGTAGCAGAAGTGCATCATGGGATTCTGCATGCCCATCGGAGGTATGGGTTTTGTCCTAGTTGAGAATTTCAACTCCAGTGATTGAACCTAAAGTGTGATGGAGAAATGAAAACCAATCTCCATGAGCACAAGCTTTACTGATCTGTAAACATAGGAGGCCAGGTGCAGACTGAATAGGCGTGAAGAAGAGACCAGAGTTCATGGAGTGAGGGTGGAAGAAGTAGAGGGTTCTAGAGAAAACAGAGAAAAGGGAGAGAAAATGGAAAGCAAAAAGTCTTAGCCCACTGAGTCTAGAGCCACATGGAAGAACCTGAGGCACAGTAATACATACTCGGCCAAAGCACTGCCTCCAGCTCTCCTGAGAGCATAATCAAGCGGGCAGGAAAGCAGAACCGAGTGCAACATGGACCCAGCATGGATTCCATTTCTGGTGCTAGCATTTGGTGAGCTCCATTGCCATGAATGAGGACCCTGCTAGCCCTGACCTTGCATGGCTGCAGCTCCTAGTAAGCATCTGAAGTCAGGTAGCTTTTGTTTGCCTCCTTGCTTGCTTTTCCTTCCTTTTTAAATCACTAGATGTATTCATTTTATTTTATATGTGTTTTGCCTGCGTGTATGTATGCGTACCACATACCTGCTTGGTGCCTACAAATATCAGTTGGCTGTAAACCACCATGTGATGTCTGGGAATTGAACCCAAGACCTCTAAAAATGCAGCCAGTGCTCTTAACCTCTGAACTATCTCTCCATCACTGCCCCGATGCTTTTCTTGCCAAGCAGGCTTATAATATTTCAATGCAGTGCCAGAGGATTCAAGAAAGGGAAGGAAATGAGCAAGGCATGGTGGCTCACACCCATGATTTCAATACTGAGGAGGTTGAAGGAAGAGAATCACAAGGTCCAGGCCAGACTAGGCTACAGACTGGTGTCCTATCTCAAGACCCAAAAGTAGAAAGAGAAGAGGAAGAGGAGGAAGGGAAGAGGAGGTGGATGAAGATGAAGAAGGCTAAGCTAAACCTCAAACTCTAAGGCTATAAGCCAAGACTTCTAACTGCTCTACCATCCACTTAGAATTCTACCCTACTGCCCTGGGGTTCTGGTGGGTTATAAACAGGCACAGATTCTCATGCCTTGCTCCTAAGTGATATTTCTATTCCTAAGTGATGATAATATTTCTCAGTCAGATCTCTGCAAGGTAAATTCATCTCTACAAGTATTGTTTCATTTTCTCTCTATTCACCATTAGGAAATTTCCTACTTTGATACACAAACAGTTGTGACAGCATCCTAAACTCTTTATCCAGATCCTTGTCTCCCTGGGAAAGGAAGCTGTCTCCTTTCTTCCTGCTTCCTGGTGGGGAGCCTCAGAGAGATGACCTTGCAGAGCTTAGGCTGGGTCGTGCTCAGGTCAGATGCTACAGGGCATGTCCTCGGAAAAAGAAACATGTGAGACCATCAACATGTGGACTCTTCATTAATAATACATTTCCCCCCTGCCCCTCTGAGCTGGCACAGCCTCCAGAATGTTAACACTTACAGACACACTAGTGAGCATTATATCATCCGCTTAGATCCCTGAAAGGCTTCACAGAGACCCAACAGACATGGTAAGGAAAGAAGTCAGAGAAAGGTCACAGACCCAAATCTATTTTTTATCTAAATACATAAGACTGTGTTATGCTTTTGGGACAAACCATAGATGAGAATTCATGACAATTTGGGAAGTATAGCAAAGATAAAAGAAACTGCGATTAGAGTCAGAAAAAACAGGGCTGGAAAGATGGCTGAGTGGGTAAGAGCCTTGTTCTGCAGCATAAGGATGTGAGTTTGAATACCCAGAACCCACATACAAAGCCATATGCAAGCTTGTAACCCCAGCATCCGTGGATGGAAACAGGTGAATCCCAAGAACTCACTGGCCAGCTAGCCTAGCTGAATGGTAAGCTCCTGATTCAGCAAGAGACCCTGCCACAAAGCAGTGACACGGAGAGCAAAGAAGACATCTGGCATTCTGTCCTGGGTTCTGCATGCTTGCACACAAGCACGCATACCTGCACACTCACTCATGTGAGCATACATCACATGCACATACAGACACACACACACACACACACACACACACTTAAAAAGAAAAAAGTTAAACCCTCTCTACCCTCTAAGTCAAAGCGTCCCTTGACGGTTTTCACCTGCAGTACATACAAAGACTTAAACGAACTACTCTGATTCTAGACATTTCTAAAGCCAGAAGCCCAAACTGAGGAGAGCATGAGACTTGAATTGAGGTGTAGAGAGCCCCACCCCTTGCTGTTCTTTCTTTTAGAGCAAGCATGAAAGCAACTGTGAGAGCTGTTGTGAACCAGGCAGGCTAGACCTGGCTGCTCACTGGCAGGAGTCAACCCCTCATGCTTAGAGAACTTGGTATCTGTGGGATGCTGTTCTGGGGAAGGCTTGGGAGAAACTGAACGGAGATGCAACTGTTCTGTTGGGACAGGGATAAATCATCAGCGGCCCCTGGTTTGCCCAAGTACCCCACATAGAGCTCAACGGAGTTATTGAGAAACGTTTCATATCATACACTTACATTTCGGTCTTAATAGTGTGTCTGTGCTGAGTGTGTGACAATAGAGAAATGGGGTCATTAACAACCTCAAGCTGACAAAAAAAATCACTTAAGTCTTTACTTTTTCTACAGAGTATAGCAAAAAATCCCTGGCAACCAATAGGTCCATTTCCCAGTGTCTGTAGTGCTAGTCTTCCTTGGGGCCAACACTCAACCTGTCCAACTTTGTTTTCATATCCATAACAAATGCATAATGACCATTCCTCCTGAGAGCATTATAGAAAGCATGAGAACTAAATAAGTTATTATTAATTAAAGCACTTTGTGACTTCAAAGTAATAAATACGTGCTTAATCGTGGTTTGGTTTGTATCTGTTTGGGTTTTGGCTAGAAGCTATCACCGGGAGGAAATCTATAAGATTTGTCCTTCTAGCCAATATCGCCATTAATTCACTTCAGCAAATACTTATTGAGAAATTATTCCTGTGCCAGGCATCAGGCCAAGTCTGGGAATCAAATGGGAAATAAGATAGTGGCTTTGCTGTCAGGTTCACCCGAGTATAAAACTAGGGACTTTTCTGAATCTGTCCTGTGGATCCCAAGCATGAGTGCTGAGAAAAATTAATAACCTGGGGTGCTCCTCGACAACACCACTGCATTAACTGCCTGTCTGGGTGGCCTGTGAACATGTGAAGCTGAGAAGTTCTGCTCCAGGGGTATTGATCTGATGGCTCTCCACTGAAACCTGACAAGGTTTGGCTTGCATTGTAAATGACCTGGAAAACAAGCAAGCCTTCCCTTTGTTTGTCCTCTGCTCTTGCCAGTACAACCTGACACTGTGCCTCCCTCAGCCACATGGCTATCCCTCAGACGTGGAAGATCTTCTCCTGGGAGTGAGGAGAGAGCTTCATACAACTTAGCCAGTAAAGGAGTAAAGGACTCCCAGTGCTTAAAAAAATCACGGCGTTCACAAAGCCTCGCTCACAGTTTTATAAGTAGTAAGGAGAAGCTGGAAGCTGGGCCTCCTGCAAGTTGTACATGGAGCTCCAGTGATGCATTTTTTTATTTTTATTTTTATTTTTTTTGGTGATGCAGCTATCACTGAGTCACCCATGTTCCTGTAGGTTACCTTCTACCTCTGTTTCTGTAAGTCACTTCCATGAACTCACTGGCTCACTAAGTTAGATTTTGGTGAGATCACATATATTGGGTTTGTGTCAGAACACTTTGTTCACATGGTACAGAAAATGTCACACAACAATCACAATCATGAAAAGATTGTTGTTCTGTTGTTCCCTGTCTATGTCACATGCAGGCATGGTGAGGGAAGGGGCCATCATGAGAACAAGTATTTGCTTTCTGTTGACCCCTAACCACAGTTTTTATCTTAAAGGTAATAAGAGATACTCATTTATTCTGGAGCCATTTTGAGTGGCCATGGCCTGGGAACATAGATTTGGGTTACCCCAAGTTCCATGTTCCATAGTGGAAGAAGTTTCATGAAGTTTTACAGAACAAAGAAAGTTATAACTCAAGGCAAGTTTAAAATATATTAGTGAGTACATTAGAGAGAGAGGTATAGAGGTAGAGAGAGGTGGGGGAAGCCTTTTTTTCTTCAAGACAGGGTTACTCTGTGTAGCCCTGGCTGTCCTGGAACTCATTCTATAGCCCAAGCTGGCCACTAACTCAGCAATCTGCCTGCCTCTGGCTCCCACGTGCTGGGATTAAAAGGCCTGCACCACCACTGCCTAGCTGGGGGAAGCTTTCTACAGGACCAGGACACTATCTGATGACATGCTTAGTTTTGGATTGGTAGGAGTTAGTGATCTGGTAAATCAGTAGATTCCAAAAGACTTTAAGTAACCACAAGTTCCAACTCAGAGGTGGACCAGGAATGGCTACTCTGGAGGGAGGTAGCCCAAGCTAAGATAACTAGCCCAAGCTAAGATAACTAGTCTTTGGGCCTGCAACCTTCCAGTCTCTCCAGAGCACTGACATCCTAATTAGCCAATCAGTCTCAGGAACGGCTTCTTTTCTAGAGTTTCTGTTCACACTTCCCACTGATGTGTTTCCCACGAATCTTCCAACTGTAGCCAAAGCTGGTGTTGCCGGTGCAAACTCTCACTCGAGGGCTTTCTTTAAATTTCCTTCTCTCAAGTTGTCTGCCAGAATAGCCAGCCTCCTAGCTGCTGGTAAAATAACAAATAGACTTCACATGTGAACCAACGTAATAAAACCACCCAGTTATACTTGGCAGCTGTTATCATCTGCTTAGGCTATAACTCACAATACCATAGACAGGGTGGCTAAATCATTCTCATGGGTTTGGAAGCCAGAAGCCTCAAATCAGCATGTCAGGCCAGTCACGTCTTAGTGATGGCCACCTTCTAATGTGTGCCCATATGGCCTCCTTAGTGTATTCTCCCAGAGGGATGCATATCAGTCTTTTATTACAAGGACACCAATGCCATTAGATTAGTGCCTCACCCTTGTGGCCACATTTGACCTCAATTACTCAGATACAGTTACATTAGATATTAGGGTTTCAGTGTATGAGTGGGGTGGGACATACAATTCAATATTTAGCAATAACTTTTCGTAGAAGTTATTTGAAGTCTGAGCCTTGTACTTCCTGAAGTGGATCCAGGACCTTGAAGTCACCACCAATTCTACCAAAACAATGAACTCTGCTTCTAATTCTACTGACCTTATTTTAAAAGAGAACCAAAATAAGATAGAATCAATATTTAAATCAAAAGACTAGCAAACATTTGCTTCTTTTTTCATAGTCTATAATATAATGTGTGTAAATTCAATTTAAAATATCATCCATTTACAAGAAATCTACTTAAGTGTTCTTATCAAACTGTAGGTTTGGTCTACATCTACCCTTACTGTAAGCCACATAGCTAATTTCTTGACTTCAGGTCTTTTTTGTTTATACTTACATTCCTGGCCTTTTAAGTATGAAATGAATTAACATGAATGACTGTACAAATGTGAGAGACTCTTCTTAATTATCCCTATGTATCCAAATATGAGTCTGCATGGATGGCCTAAATAATATTTTTCTAAAACACTCCTGATTTTCTGTGTGTTTATTTTTATTTTTTTTAACACCTTAAAATCATATTACTTGTTCAGTTTTAAACCCAGGTCTCTAGAGCATTTTTATGAAACTTCTAAGAATATTGCCACTTAACACTCAACTTTCATGAATGACATGAATATATATCATCTAGCCTGTGCTTTCCTCCTGCCACGATGTCATATCTAACTATATGGTAGTCAGGAAACAGGCACTGATACAGTCCACTACTTCACTCATTTTTCCATGAACCAAAGTGTCTGTTGTTTAGTTTTATGCAGTTTTAACATAAGGGCAGATTTGTGCCATCATCAACACTGACAATACTTAGAACAATTCCATCACCATAAAGATTCTCTGTGTTAGTAATGTTATAGAAAATGTAATTGCTTTTTATGGGTAGTGTGGATAAAAGTAATTCGTTGGAGTGTGTGTGTTTTGTGCAGTCTTATATAACCACTGTGGCCTCCCTCCCCAAAGCCCGGAAGCCCGGACTGTAACGCAGCGCTGTAGAAGCAGCTACATTC
>NW_022196906.1:47893449-47920916 GCF_008632895.1 Mastomys coucha | reverse complement strand
TCTCCTATTTCTAGAAGAACCCTTTATTTCATTTATTTCTCTTCATGTTGGATCTAGACTTCAACAACCACACCTACTTTCTACCCCTAACCCCTGTCTCTAAGCCCTGGCAGCCATTAATCTATTCTTCTCATCTACTGTTTGATCATCTCAAGAGTTAAAAATGGGGTTACACAGTATATATGAGGGGTTTTGTGTGTTCATTATTTTAAATTATGAATGTGTATATTATACTTTCCATATTTTCTTCCATGAGCACATATAGTACCCATAATATGAAGAAAATTATAGTTTCATTTAAATAATAAAATAATACTCTCTGAGAGCGCAAGCACAGCCTTGGGAGTCTAAATTTACACATGTTCTTTGGCAAGGGAGGAACTGTCTTCAGCAATCAGGCCCAGGACTGGGAGCCAAGCCTAAGGATATTCCCAGTAAAAGTCTTGGCAGACAGGTGCCCTGGGCGGGTGCTCACCCAGATCTGCCCTCGCTCAGCCATTGTCGTTACCTCGAGATTCTCAACATCTCAGTTCACAGAGACCACTGGGTTTTGTTTGTTAGGTTTTGTTATTGCTGTTATTTTTTTCAGTGGTATTTTCAGGCAGTGAAGTGAAAATTCCAGAAAGCTCATACTCTGCCAACACCTCATAAAGTGTCAGGATAATGACATCATGAATATGTATGTCCTGTGATTGTCACTGCCTTGTGGAATGACAATTTGAGCTCAAGTGACTATATTATTCATTTCCCTCTCGCTGCTTGATCCCACATATTCTGTTTTAGTTCAACCCTGAACATCCTGCCCAGGTCCTCTCAATGGTGAGTTCCACACCCTAGAGCAGACTTGCTTGTGTCTCTGTTGTGTAGGGAGACTATCCATCCAGGAGCAGTTTCTCTGCTCCCATGAAGTAGAGATATGGGGAGCTATTGATTCTTTCATCTACTTATCAGTAAATCTTCACAAAGTCATACCACGTACCAGCCATGGTGCCATGTTACCAAGTTGAGTACAATGTGTTTCTTATCCTCAAGTCAAGTTAGAAGGTAGACGTGTGAACAAGCCTAGCCATTACTGAACAATGGATGGTATTGGGGAAGCCAATCCTGAGGTCATGAGCAATGCCACAGAAGTGAGGAACAATGATCGGAGCAGAGTATCACAAGCCACTCAGAGTTACCAGAGAAAAGGATACAAAGGGAGACAAGATAGTGACACCCTACAGTGCATTGTGAAAGGGCTGGTAAATGTGTCAGCAAGACTGTTAGGAGATTAATAGTGCAGTGCAGTCCAGGTTTATAAGATGCCCAAACTGGAAATGTGGAGGGTGAATGTACAGAAAAACAGATTCAGAAAATATGCCTAAGGTTAAAAAGGAAGGAAATAGTGCATGGTTGTCTTAGTTACCTTTCTATCCCCATGACAAAACATCATAAGCAAGGAAACTTACCTAAGAAAGCATTTAATTTGGAGGATCTTGGTTACAGACAGTGAGGGTCCATGACCATCATGGCAGAAAGCATAAGAGCAGGCAGGCAGGCAGGCATGGCTCTGAAGTAATAGCTGAAAGCATACATCTTGATCCACAAGCTGGATGCAGAGAGACAAAGAGAAAAAAACAAAACTGGGAATGGCACAAGGCTTTTTCAGTCTCAAAACCTATTCCCAGTGACACACCTCCAACAAAGCCACACCTCCTAATCCTTCCCAAACAGTTTCCCAACTGGGGCCTACACATTCACACTTATGAGCCTTTGGGGGCCCTTCTCATTCAAACAGCAACAGTGATTACAGGATGAGGAGGAGGAAGAGGGAGAGGAAGAGGAAGAGGGTGTCTATTTGGAAGAGTGAGGAGAAGGTATTAGGATATGAGTGAGGGTGAGAACCATTAAGAGATGTTTTTTATGGATTGTTTTAGGAAAATTTCATCTGTTTAAATACAGCATCTTTCCATCCAGGCCCTGTTTGTTCCTCTTCAAATATCCAGGTCTTCTTAAGATCACTTAATAAATTGAAGTCATTTTTTTTTTCATATGACTCTCGTATTTCTTGGATCAGTACCTATGGATCTGTTTTTTGTTATTTTAGCCTCCCTTGTTCCTACTGTAAATGGGCTCTTTTGTCATCGTATTTTCTTATCATTTGTATCAGTTAGGATTCTTTTATTGCAAAGGATAAAAATAAATAAATAAAAGCTTGCATTGGTATTAACAAATAATAGCATGTATTTGAGTATTTATTGAAGATGTTGATCTAAGTGTTTGATTTGCACTAACCTTGAATTCATTTAAATAGAAATAAATGATGTATTGTCTCATGTGGCTTAAAAAAATTAGTCATATGTCTGCTTCACATGACATAGGTAAATCTAGTAGCTCAAAGAAGATTCAGTTAGTTCCCATACCTTGGATCTACTTTATGTACTGTAAAACTTAAGGCCAGGCGAGGCAAGGGGGAGCCTATTTCACACAAAGATTAAAGGGTCTTATTAGCCAGATTTGAGACACACCCATCCCTAAACAATCATCATTGCTAGGAGAACATGATACTTTGACTAGCTAAACATCATTTTGAGAATGTTTCCTAACTACACAGAGAGAATTATGCACCACTAAAGAAATCAGGTTCCTGTGGGGCAAGTGGAACTGTGTCACCAAAGACTGGAAATGTCAAGCGGGTTCAGAAACCTGGTACCTGAGGATGTAGGAGTTTCACCTACTCCAGAGCTGTTATCCCGTCCTAGAGCACATGACCATGACCCCCTAGGAAAGATCATGACCTCTAGTCATGGAGCACAGAGTTCTCTACGCCAATGAGGTATCTAGATGGGCCAGCCCAGTGGGTTTAGCCAATAAGCTTCCCTTCCCATACATTCCTTCTTGCAAAAGGTATTTAATTTCTGGTCCAACCCAAGTAAGTGGTATGCACCAATTTTCCACAACGAACAGTGAATAAAAGTATAGAAAAGCAAGGGCTGTCTTTCTCATTAACTGTTGTAGGGAGAAAACTTCATTGTACAGAGCATACAGAGCCCCACTGTGTAAGTCTCCTGCAGAAGACCCTTCTACATTCCTAGACACTCACTCCCTGAGCTAAGCAAGAGTCCTTCCTCCACCCACTGTGATGGCACTTGCCCCATTCCAACTCCATGTGGTTTCCAGCAGCAAGTGGACACCTGGCTGGGAATTAGGAAACCCCAACTTCAGCCTTAGCCTGCATAGTTTCTCCCCTGGGCTGGGACCCTCACCTTAGACTGCATTGTTCTCCCACCTGAGTGATGCTTCAGTGTTTTACTGGCACCTGACGTCCAAAGGCAGCGTAGGGTGAAGTGCAGCCTAGAGCTTCCCCTTCTGTCTGCCCAGAGGAGTTCCCACACCCCAGCAGTAGGGCAAAATGTGGACCCCACAGGTTCCTTTGCAAGAAGTTGTAGACGTGGAAAGTAGATAGGGTCAAATGCCAAAAAACAGTTACTATTCACCTCATTGTTGGTTTAAAACACACATGCAAACATACACACCATCAATAACCAACCAGCTTAGATAGTTTTAATCAACTTTAATTTTCCCATTGTGTTGCTCCTCAGTTGGTAGTCAGAGCCTGGTCCCTTGCAGTCCTTACAAGCTAAATTCAACCATTCATCTTCAATAGGAAATAGTGAAAAGTAGAGAAGGAAGATTTGCTCTATGTGGCCACATTAAAAAGAGGAACAAATAAAGAGGTTTGGTGATTCTTCCCCCAAAGGGTATCTATCTTTGGAGTCCTGACGTGAGATTTGAGTTTAAATAGGGGATAGTAAAATTAAAAAGTCTGGTCAAGTGTAGCCCCCACCCCACTGTCTCCTCCTTGTCCCCCCGCAGCCAATCATTGAGCCACCATTGTCTCACCTCCAGATCTGCAACGTAGTGGAACAAATCTGAGAACTGTGTGGAGACAAGCTGGCAACGGGCTTCATTCAGCCTTTCCCTTCTCCCATATGAGATTCCTCAGGGAAAGTCTACTTTCTTGGGATCTCACAGTCTGAGAGGCAAAGGGAGGGACACAATGTCTCTCCTTAAAATATCTTCACTCCTACCAGGATGACTGTGGTACTGGAGAGATTACACCAGTCGTTCCCAAATTTCACTTTCCCTTAATATAATCTCTATGCTCTTCCCATTGATTCTGATCCTGCCCGGTGCCTTCCTGTTGGCCAATAAACAAGATGTACTTGACACAGGCCAAGGCTTGTAGATGTTTTGAATACCCTGTTGTTCTTCTGCTTGAACTTAGCCACCACCATGAGAGCAAGCTTGAGCAGGAAGTCTAAAGATCACGTAGGGAAAGCCAAGTTGTGCATGTCAAAGCTCTTCTAGATCAACCAGCCCCCAGCTGGTCTGTGAGCTAAGCACAGATGCTTAAACAGGCCTAGCCAAGAACAGCCAAGCCTGGCACAGAGCAGCAGAGTATCCAGCCATGGACTCATAAAAAGTTCTGTCACCTGCAACTAAGTTTTGGGGTTTATAAAGCATCAATCAGTATCTGAAGGAGACTAATAAAAGAATTGACAAAGGTAACTATGGCTAAGATACGCACCAGTTGTTTTGTTGTTTGGAAGCAGAGCGAGGGATGAACATGTGGCTGCAATCCAACTGGATTGCTGCAACTGGCACACTGACAACCTAAAGCTTTCAAGTGTTAAAAGTCAAAAGAAAAGAAGACAGTTTCTGGCAAATCAAAGCAATCAATCTTCAAGTTTCCTATCACACATTTATTAAAATACTGCTAAGTGGTTCTCTGTGTCTGGATAAAGATAAAGGGAGCAGAGGAAAGGAGGTTGATAACTAGGAATATACAGAGCATAGGGCTGGTGCTGGGGCTGAGTGGTATAGCATGCTTGGTATAGCATTTCCTTGCCTAGCATGTGTGAGGTCCTAAGTGGATCTCCAGCACCACTTTATATACTATGTGTGTTCAAGTATATAATATTATATACATAGTTTGTGTATGTATATGCACAGGGAGCATTAGCATCCTTCTGACACGATCAAGTGTATATATTACAACCATCCTCCTATATGATCAATGATGTGCTGTTGGATGCAAGAGCTGAATGAGGTAGAAAGTAAAGATACAAGTATGGCATGTAAAAAAGAAATGGGTAGACATCAAACCAGTTTACTGCCTAGAAAGAATATAACTCTTAGACATTTGGAAGTTTGCATGGTTTGCCAAAAAAATCTGAATAATGGTGAAAATTCCTTCTTAAAACCTAGAAGGAAAATCAGTTTGTTGGCTATGCAATAGAATGAAAAGGCAGATTTTAATCAGTCAACTGAGTTTTATTTCCACTTGGCTTGGGCTCAGTCTGAAGTACTGGGGTCTTAGTTTCCTCATTTTATGAAGTGAAGACATTAGCTAACCTCTGATATTTCCTCTGCTTCTGAAATTCCCTAACTCCTAATGAAAGGAAAGCTTTCCCTAAAGCTGAAATGTAGCTACTGGGGAATCCCATCTGCCTTTGTTTGGGTCAGAGAATCCACAATCCAGCAGGGAACTATCAGAGGAGAGAAAAGGACAGAGAAGTATCATTTCCAAGCTAAAGATCAGGGGGCTCCATGCATCAGGCTTCAGTTGCATAATAAAAAGAATGATCTCTGGGCTCTTAATGTTTTTTCCAGAAACATTTCAAATCTTCCAAAAGCAATGAGGTTGAAGACAATTTTTTATACTGGGGAAAAAGAAGATTAAATATCTTCCTTCCCTCAAAACAGACTTGGAGTTTAAATAAATGCTTGTTTGATGACAGAAATGATACTTCCATATCAATTGTCATCTCTGTTTCTTGCTATACATAGCAGACAAAGACATCCACGCTCGTTTTCTGATGGGGAAATAGCCTGGCTTCACTGTGTGTCCAGGAAACCAGCTCCCTCATCTTCCTTCCCTGTCCTAAAAACATATTACTAAGGTGGGCCAATAGAGCACTCTCTAAACACTTTAAATTTGAGGTTAACTTTTTCTTTCCCCTAAGTGCAATGTTTGTGGGTTTCCATGAGTCCTACATATTTCTAAAACCTAGTACTTCCATCTCAAATCTCTGTGTGCATGTTTACTGACATTAGTAAAAAACCATCTTGCTTTTAAGCTATCAAAGGCAGATGAAGGTCTGGACTGGCACCCTGTAGACCAAGTCTCATGCATAAAGTCACAGGTAGGGATGTTCTTGCTTCCTCTGATCACTGCTTCCTCTGCACTATGCACTTTTTCTTCTATTTATCACAACTCACTGTGTGTGGTAAGGCAAGGTCTAATGCAGCCCAGACTAACCCCTGATTTTCCTGCCTCTTTCTCCCAGGAAGTACAGCTGTGCTCCATCACACTCAGCTTCTATTTTTCATTCCTTAAAATTTAGGACAGTGGTATTAACCTAAATCATATTTCATTGACTAGACATAGCTGTGGAAAAGTTTGGGGGTATATTTTTTTGTGTATGAATTTGAGTTTAGGATTTCTGCTTTTTGCTTTCTTTTTTTCTGAGAAGGACACATAAAAACGGGACTGAGATTGAAAACTTCATTTAATCAAACAACAAACTTGAAAGAGAGAGACAAAAAGGAAGCCTGGGGTGAGGTGTGCCTCCAGTGCCCAGGTGCATGTGTGCCTCCAGTGCCCGGGTGCATGTGTGCCTCCAGTGCCCGGGTGCATGTGTGCCTCCAGTGCCCGGGTGCATGTGTGCCTCCAGTGCCCGGGTGCATGTGTACATGCACACATGGGCACGCACATGAACCGAATGCCGTGTTCTAGTACTCTCTGCCTTATTTCCTTGAGACAGGGTCTCTGACTGAACCCGTAGCTACACTAGAAGCAAGGAAGCTACAGGGGTTATATCTCTGCCTCCCACAGTACTGTGGTCATAGCACGTTTATTTAGGTGTGAGGACTCTAACCTTAGGTCCTCATTGTCTTCAGCAAGGCTTCTTACGGCTGAGCCATTCCACCCCAGCCAAAGTGATAAACTTGTGACCTCCCCCAGCCTCAAGCGGGCTGAACCAGACCTTGTCCTTGCCACAGTGCAGCTTGCCCACTTGGGTGGAGTTCCTGAGATAAGGAAAGCCCTTTTGTCCTGCCACTTCTCTGCCTCTCCCGGAAGTTCCTGCTAGGAGCCATGCCCTGCCTTCAGGACAGAACAACAAGATGCTAATTAGGCCACAAGATCCTGGCTTACTGAGGGATGGGGTTCCCTGCTTAAATATTCTCAGGTTCTGTAATACACATTGGACCTTGATCAGAACCTTTGACTTGGTCTGGTTATTTCTCTCGAAGTCTGATTCCCCTATTTTTCCCCAGCCCCCTCCCCCCGCCTCTCTTTCAGGAACCTGTTTTGGGTAGGTGCTGGCAGCTACAAAACTTTTTAAGGGTACATCAGGGTAACAATAAAAAGTTTAGATTAATAGTCCTGACTTATCTATTCAAAAATGATGTCACAAATTAGGTGGATAACATGCTTTGTCTTTATGTGTAAAGACTAGAGTAGGTAAAGTTGTTATGACTGTTCAATGAATAATGGTGTCTGAGTGTGGTTTGAATAGGAATGGCCTCATAGGCTCATATATTTGAATGCTTGGTATTATGGAGTAGCAGTACTTGAGAGGGATTAGCAGGCATGGCCTTGTTGGAGTAGGGGTGGCCTTGTTGAAGGAAGTGTGTCACTTGGGGGTGGGCTTTAGGGTTTCAGAAGCCCAAGCCAGCCCCTTGTCTGTGTCTTCCTGCTGCCTGAAGACCCACATGTACAGTCCTTTGTCTCTTTCTTCCAATCCAGATGTAGAACTCTCAACTACTTCTCTAGCACCATGTCTGCTTGCATACTGCCATGTGCCCCACCAGGATGACAATGGACTACCGCTGAAACTTTAAGCCAGCCCCAATTAAATGCTTTCTTTTATAAGAGTTATTGTGGTCATGGTGTTTCTTCACAGCACCATAACACTGATTAACACTCTGAGAATAAGTACTTAAGAAATTCAATAATGTATTGAATGAGACTTAGGACCATCATTTGGTAAATGCTATATAATCATTTACTATTGCCTTTATGTACCAAGTACTTCACAGACAATCACCTACGCCTATTACAATAATTTCTGGGATAGGCACAAATGTACCCATTTTATATATAAGTAAACTGAGGCTCAAAGGAGTTGAAGGCTTAAGTCTTACATCTAGCAACAGTGGCAAAGTCAATTTCATGTCACTGTCTAGCTGTCTGCCTCAATTTAAGTTTATTCCTCCAGAAAACCTTGATAACCCAAGTCTTGGTTGGGAGAGCCCTCTGCTCTGTTAGCTTTGTTCAAGATCTGTCCCACCCAACAGCATCACCAAACTGTAACTGTGCCTCTGGACTTTGCATTCCTTCAAAGCGAGGGCTAGTCTTCTCTTGCCCAGGCAGATCTCAGAATGGAGTCCTCATTGCACATATATGTGAGAAAGGAATGAAGCAAAGACAATAAAAAGGACATAGGAGGTAAATCGCAGCCACCTTTACCTCTGGCTGACCTAGAGCCAGGCCTGAGAATCCTGTATTCAGATCGCTCAGAACAATGTGGAACTCCACAGTAAGTCAGCTCCATCGATGTGGGCAGCCGATCTAGGGAGTCAAATGTCAAGGCCACTGAGCCTGAAACAGTGTCTGCACTTTTAGCCATGTAATCGACCTTCTGAGAAACTGGCATCTCAAGTATCACCTGGATGAATGGGGAGTGTATAAAGAGATACTCATTTAGTACTGCTTCAAACTGAGGACAGTCTAAATAGGCCCAAACTACAGTAGAATGATAAATGATGATGGTCTGTAGTATTGATAATAGTAACATTCCTAGCAAGATGTATTGAGAGCTTGCACTATGGCATATGCCGTATGAGGCATAGCAACTATTCTAAAGCCCTCACACTACACATGAGGGAGGACTACCATAGTCTCCTGTTTACACAGGAAGAAGCTGAGGCGCAGGGCCTACCTGGGTTCCCATTCCTGGGAAGATGCAGAGTGAGGCATATGCATCTAGAGACGGAGATGATTGTCCTGGGAAAAGCAGTTACGGACTTGTGTTCATTGTCTTCAACATGCTGGGGATTTGTCTGGTTTTGGTTTTGGTTTTGGTTTTGGTTTTGGTTTTGGTTTTGGTTTTGGTTGGCTGGTTGTGTTTCATTTTTGTTTTTGTTTTTGCCTTTCCTCTCTTCCTTTTCTAGAAAGATGGGGGCTTTGTCTCACTTTGTTTCTCCATCTCTGAGGTGGAACTTTCTGTCGCTGGGACAAATATCTGAGATAATCTATCTGAGAAGGAAGATTTATTTGGCCTCCCAATTTCAGATGTCTCGCCCACAGTTCAATGGTCCCACTGCCTGTCTCTGTGACAGCTCAGAAGAGCATGGCCAGGATGTTATATGAGACTTTCCTGGGAAGACAAGGCTGAAAAGTCTACTTCACCCTAGATAGGGGACAAGCAACAGATAGGGGGAGGAAGGACACCAGTCCGACTTGACAAACCCGGGAGTTTACTGGGGATGTTTACAGGAACATAGGGGAAGAGGTGCTTACAGTAACATGGGAGAGGGGTTGCTTACCTGAGCACAGAAAGGGTTGCCTGCTGGAGGAACAACCATATACTCAAAGGCAACTGCAGCACTGAAAAACCTACCCCAACATGAGCGAGGACACTAAAGCTGCTACCTTTGAGCCATCTGCCCACCTTGCAGGCAGTGGGTAAGTCTGAGCATGTCCCTGAGCAACTGGAGAGTCAGAGCCTCCTCCCTCAACAGCTCCCCTTGGGGAGGGCCTTGTGAATCCTACCCCAGGGTGGTATGTTTCAACTCAGTAAAAATTGCTATGTAAAGTGACACAAGAGCTCATGACCAGGGAGGCTCCTGGCCTCACAGTGGTCAGGAAACAAACAGAGAAGGGACTGGAGATATCTCCCCCTCCGCAAACTCCAACGACCCAACTTGCTTCCCTGAGGCCTCATCTCCTTAAGACTACACAATTTCCCAACAGTGCAGCTGGCTGATGAGGAAGACTTCAACTCAAGAGCCCCTAGGGGTCACTCCCGATCCAAACCATCACATTTTGCAAACATTGGCTGCCATGAGTGTACCCCATTTCCACTGTGAAAATTGCCCTATGGAAGGTGGTGCTCATTATATCATTTACACTTAGCCAAAGCCTTCTTTGACTCCCCACTAGCTGTGTTTATTTTAAATAAAATTATACTTTTAAGACACAACTTATTTTTTGCAACATCATAGACCAGACTCTTCTTAGGTTGCAACACAGGGAAGACATTTAAACATCTACATTAGGTGTTTGTGACCAGTTTCCCATCTTTAAGTTGTGTAGAATGGCTCAGTAGCAGTGGAGAACAGAGGATGGGGTCATGATCACTCTTGGTGTCTTAGTCACTGTTGTACTGCTGTGATGACACACCATGACCAAAGCAACTTTTATAAAACATAGCACTTAATGGGGAGCTTACTTACAGTTTTAGTAGGACAGTCCAGTTGTCATCATGATGGGAATCATGATGGCAGGCAGACAGACAGATAGACAGTCAGACACGGAACTGCATAAATAAATAGTTGAGAGTTTTACATATTGATTCACAAACAGCAAGCAGAGAGAGACAGAGAGAGAGAGAGAGACAGAGAGACAGAGAGAGAAAGAGAGAGAGAGAGAGAAAGAGAGAGAGAGAGAGAGAGAGAGAGAGAGAGAGAGAGACTGAGCCTGGTGGAGGGTTTTGAAAACTCAAAGCCTATCCCCAGCAGTCTACTTCCTCCAACAAGGACGTGCTTCCTGATCTTCCTAATCCTTCTCAAACAGTTCCACTCCTTGGTGACCAAGCATTCAAATATATGAGCCTATGGAGACTGTTCTCATTGAAACCACCATATTTTACTCCCTGCCCCGATAAGCTTATAGCCATATCATAATGCAAAATCCCTATAGCTTTTCACAGTTCAACACTGTTTAAAAGTTAAAAGCCCCTTCTGAGACTCAAGGCAATCTCTCTTTTTTTAAGGATTTATTTATTTATATGAGTACACTGTAGCTGTACAGATGCCCGTGAGCCATCGTGTGGCTGCTGGGAATTGAACTCAGGATGGCCCCACTTGCTTCGGCCCCGCTCACTCCAGCGTAATACACTGTAGCTGTCTTCAGACACACCAGAAGAGGGCATCAGATCTCATTACAGGTGGTTGTGAGCCACCATGTGGTTGCTGGGATCCGAACTCAGGACCTTCAAAAGAGCAGTCAGTACTCTTACCTGCTGAGCCATCTCGCCAGACCTCAAGGCAATCTCTTAACTGTAACCTTTGTAAAATCAAGGAAACACATAGAGGCACAGAGGCACACACATTTGCACACACAGAAGTCCCATAAAAACTCCAAAGTATAAGTACAAGTATAAGTATAAGCAAAAAACCCATAAGGAAAAAAAAATGCCCATTGAAACCGTTACAAAACAAACAAACAAACAAAACTGCAAAAAGACCTTTGAGTTCATTTTGTGAGGGTCCACTACTGCTGGGCATGGAACCTGCCCTTGTGTGGTGTACATACCCAATGAAGTTCTATTGGAGAAAACTAATTTTTTCCTTTGTGAGCAGTTATTAATTGAAGATAACTCCTGGGTGAGGGATGGGGGCTGTGTTCATTTCTCCTGTCAGTGCTGGGGTCCCATCTGGCTTAGACCTGCACCGACCTGTACGTGCTGCTGCATTCTCTGTGAGTTCACACCCACCCTGTTGTATCTAGAAGGCCGTGTTTCCCTGGTGTCCTCCACTCTCTCTGGCTCTTTCAATCTTTCTACCTTCTCTTCTGCAGGGTTCTCTGAGCCCTGAGGGGAGAGCTTTGATGGAGACATCCTATTTAGGGCTGAGTGTCCAAGGTCTCTCACTCTCTACACATTGTCTCTCTGTGGGTCTCTGTATTTGTTCCCACTTACTGCAGAAGGAAGCTTCTCGATAAAGGCTGAGAAAGAGATTGATTTATGAATATTGCATAGCAAACCTTCTTCCTACAAGGCCACACTTCCTAATCCTTCTCAAACAGTTTCACACCCCGGTCACTAGGCATTCCAGCCTAAGAGCCTGTGGAGACCATTCTCATCCAAAAAACCATACTTAGCTAATTAGATGGAATAAATTATCACAGGTTCTGCTCAAACCCCGATTCGTAGACTGTTACAGTAACTTCCCTAAATGAACTTTGCCTTCAAGCTTTCCTCCGTCCAAACTTTTTATGATGCTACTAACAGAGAAAGGTCTTTTTAAAACCCAAACCTATGCCGGGTAGTGGTGGCTCACGCCTTTAATCCCAGCATTTGGGAGGCAGAGGCAGGCGGATTTCTGAGTTCAAAGCCAGTCTTGGTCTACAGAGTGAGTTCCAGGACAGCCAGGGCTACACAGTGAAACCCTGTCCTGAAAAAAAAAAAAGTCATGATTTCAAGTATTCCTCATTCTTATGGGATAAAGTCCAAACCTGGCATTCAGAAGGTGAGAACCCTGTGGTTTCTGATCTCAACTGAATAGCTTCCAGGCTACTGTGTCTCCACTTCTACTCCCCTCTCTATACTCCACCCTTGCAACTTGACTTTGTATCTCCTCCCATGGAGGAGGGAGATCTATTTCCCTACCCTTTGAATACAAGCTGTAGCTGGGGTTTCTTTGACCAATAATAAAAGGTAAAATCATTTCGGTCTGGCAAACATTTGCCAGGAAACTTCCCTTGCTAAAGAATAACTGCTGCCATAGATACTTCTTACCTAAAACTGTGGAGGCAGAACTGAGGCCAGAAAATGATCCACCAAGCCCCGACCCCGATAAACTCTTTCCTTTTCCCACTTCACGCCCTACAAAACCTGAAGCCCCCAGTGCCACCACAGTCTCCCTTTCCTCAAAGAGTCCATGGCCCCTTCCATTATAAAAGAGCAATTCATCTTCTGGAGATGCCTGTCTTCTGCCTTTTATTTCTACATTGCCTCTATCAAATCCACTCTAACAAATAATATACGGCAGAAATGACAGGGTACCAAGTCCAAACCAGGGTCTCAAGAGGCTGTGTCCACATTCGCTCATGTCTATAGAACACATGCACATAAACAAGCCCGGGGTATCCAGCTAGATGTTAAGAACTACACAGCCCCATGGCCTCTATCCACCCAACCAACCACCACATACCCTAGGCAAGCCAGCTTCCAGCCTACCCCCCAGCTCTTCGCAGATTTATGATCAAGCCCAGCTAAAATCAGCCAAGTCTGGCCCTATTCAGCAGAAAACTTGAGCTATTCTATGCATGCCACACAATAACAAATGCTTATTTGTAATCCTCTCCATTTGGGAAGGTTTGTCATATAATAACTGCTCTCTGAAACATCGGTGTATCTCTCCATTTCCTTTTATTCAACTCAAGCTACTCAAATAATTCCCGAGTCTTGCAGACATATTTCAGCACCTTGGCATGCTGTGCTTCCCTTTCTTATCTTGAGTTTCTGTTCATCATTCAAGATCCATCAAGAAACATGCTCATCCATTTGTCAATTACAGATTGAGATGTCAGAATTGACTATGGCATCCGTATACTCCCCTGATCACTGGTGAAGAGAAGGCAACCAGTTCATGTTACTCTCCTCTTTTCCCTCCCTAAATACTGATTTTTTTTCTCCAAGATTTCTAAGACCATCTTTCTATGTAATCTTGGCTGGTCTGGAACTCATTATGTAAACCAGACTAGCCTTGAACTCATACAGATCCACCTGCCTCTGCTTTCCAAGTGCTGAGTTTAAAGACATGTATCACTATGCCTGGCTCATATTGTTTTTCTTATTCCTCCCTCAGCACTATATTTCCTCAATTAAAACATGTCTCAGCATGACTAAAGAATAGTAATAGTCTTAATTTACGAAGAGCAGATGAGATTATAAGGGCCAAGCACTAAACTTTTTAAAAAGCCCAATAATGTCAGGACCTGCCATGCCATAGGTCTTGTGTTATGCCAGTGCGCCCTCTGCTGTGCATGTGTGTCTTGTCCACAGTACTGGAGAATGAGTTTCCAGAATGGCTCATTCCAAGCAAAGGGTTTCCTTAGTCATGGGTGTTCGGGGCCTCTCCCCTAGTGCCGTAGCCAGGGTCAGTTACTTTCACAGCTGTCGATAATGTATGTTTGCTTGTTGGTAAAAAAATAATGCTGCTGTTTAATGAGGAATAAGAGAGAGCTGTCCCAGCTGTAATGGATTAAGGTGTCAGAGACATAACCAGCCAGCCTGCCAACACACATGCATACACACACATACACACACACACACACACACACACACACACATACACACACACACACACACTAAACTGGCAAGGCTTCTCCTTCTGGATCTAGCTCTGCAGCTGTCAGACTCTTCTTTGAAGTTGTACAAAGTGGCCTTGAAATGACCTGCAGTACCCAGAGCATGCCAGTGGGCAAGTGGGGAGAGAGTAGCCAAAGTCCTTCTAGCAGGGAGGGACAGGTCAAGTTCACATGATCAGGCCCACCCAGACGAAACCCAAGAATGCAAGTCCCCAAAGTCACTATGCTGACTTCATCAAGGTCATGTCGGCCCTACTTGTAGTTTGAATCAACAAAATATTTTGGTTTAGACTTTGTATCTTGTTTAGATCATAACTAATCCCTTCAGAAATAATGAAGGATAACTAGAGGCATTATGACAGATAAAAAAAAAAGAACACCTGCCATGTTTGAAAGACAGGAAGTAACTACTCATAAAGGAGTTTAGCTACAGGAATCTGAATGTAGTATTTCAGTCAATGGAATAAAAGTATTCACAGACTACCACATAAAAATTTTCATAAGACAGAATATATGCTGTGATTACTAATCATATCACTGTTACAATATTAAATAGCAAGGATAAAATATTGAGATTTCCTGTTGAACAAATCACATATAGTTACTGTGGTGGGCAACCTTCATGATGAACCCTACTAGGTTTAGAATCCTAGAAGACACATCTCTAGGCACCACAGAGGTTTAACTGAGGAAAACTTCACCGTTAGGATGAGTAACACTGTGTTATGGGCCAGGCTTCCAAATCAAATAAAAAGAAGAAAGCAACTGGTTACACAGCCATCCATCCCTCTCTGCTTCCTCACTGTGGGCAAAATATGAGCGACTACCTCACTTCCTGCTGCCAGACGGAAGCTGTTCTCACCACTACAGCTTTTAGTCATAAAGGATTGTTTTCAAGCTGTGAGCCAGAATAAAATATATCATTATGTTGTGTTTCATGAAAGCAATGAGAAAAAATAAATATGGCGCTGGGAACCATCGCTGCTCAACCTGATCACTGTGGATAGACCTTTGGAACCAGTTTGTGTGAAGAAGATGGGAGAGTTTTCAGTTGTAGATGAGAGAAACTGAGACCATTGTAAACAGAGCTTAATGGGCCAATTCTGGTGAGAGTTAGGAAAAGAAGGTCAGAATGTTGACAAATCCAGACATCAGAGGCCCAGCTCATGAGGCTTCAGAGAGGAATTGACTGAGGCCATCCTTTTTATTCCTTTTATCTTCTGACAAAGAGTCTGACTCCATCCTATCTACATCATAAAAAAAACTTTAATGAGACTGGATTTTAAGATAATGGGCCAATTTCTCTGGTGGAGGAGATTTCAAGACAGACAGCATTCAAACTGTAGCTTGGTGATTGTTCGTTGAGTTTACTCAGATTACAAGGAGAAGAGGGAAGGGATGGAAAGTATTCATGTGGGCAAGGGAAGAAGAGAAAACAAGTCTAAAGACTTGAGTGAGGAAAAAAATAGATACTTTTTTAAAAGGGTTAGTATCAATAAGGAGAAAACTGGTATTCTGCACTGAGACAATGGGAAATTTGCCCCATGGGCAAGACCCATTAAAGGCCATAATCTGTGAAAATGCCAATTATTTGGGAAGAAGAGAGTCTGAACTGAGAATGCAGCCACAGGGATTATCTCCTAAAAAGTAACCACTAGGGAAGTGTTCTCCTAAGCAAGAGCAATGGCTCACATAGGCCACCAAATCTGTGACAGATGGTGGGTATCACAGGGCCAGACTATGTTACAAACTGGCAGCAGACCTTGGCAACAGCATCCACACAATGCTGATTTTGCCTGCATGCAAAATGTAAGAGTCGAGGATTCACAGAGACCCGAGCCAAGGTTCCGGAAAGCTTCATAAGTCCTTGCAAGAAGGGCCCGAGAGGCTGTGGTATTACAGTCTGAATTACCGTGGAGACCTCCTGGATGCTGAAGATGTCTTAGCGGGGTTACTGTTGCTGTGATGAGACACCATGACCACAGCCACCTGAGAAGGAAAGGGTTTGTTTTCCTTATGCTTCCATATGGCTCACTGTTTATCAGTGAAGGAAGTCAGGCCGAGAACCCAAACAGGACAGGAACCTGGAGGCAGGAGCTGATGCAGAGGCCATGGAGGGTCTGATTACTGGCATGCTCCTCATGGACTGCTCAGCCTGCCTTCTTAGAGAACTCAGGACTACCAGCCCAGAGGTGGAAGCACTCACAATGGGTTTGGCCCTTCCCTATCAATCACTAATTAAGAAAACACCCTACAGGCTTGCAGATAGCCCAACATTATAGAGGCATTTTCTCAGTTGAGGTTCCCTCCTCTCTGGTGATTCTAGCTTGTACCAAGTTGACATAAAACAAGCCAGTAGGGATGTCCACTGAGAGTTGGGATAAGTCACGTGTGTGGTAATGTTGTGCCAGAAAGCATTTGTGAACCCCAAAAGACTCCCGAAGAGCCGATTCTTTTTTTGGTTTTTCTAGACAGGGTTTCTCTGTATAGCTCTGGCTGTCCTGGAACTCACTCTGTAGATGAGGCTGGCCTTGAACTCAGAAATCCTCCTGCCTCTGACTCCCAAGTGCTGGGATTAAAGGCATGCGCCACCACTGCCCGATGAAGAGCCGATTCCAATGCAATCACACTAGGGTCTCTTTATTCATGCTCAAGAGATTGGGCCACATCTTCATTTCTAACACAGCAGAATGGGAGGGGCAGCCCTGAGCCTAGTTTCAGGCAAGCATTTATAGAGGCAAGAAAGGGGGTATCTAGCCTGGTTCACATCTAATTGGAGGGCCATTATGGCCTTTAATATAATTGGCTGGTGCTGGGAGCCAAACCATAAACTTAACTTCTGTTTTCCTCTCGATTGATGGTTATTAGGAAGTGAAGTGCTAGGGGCAGGCTTGTAACCTGGAGGTGCAGATTTGTTGGAGTGGGGCGGGGAGTAACCTGGAAAATGGTGCTAGACATTAGTTAATCTGGCTTAGTTAACTGGAGTTCAACCCTTAGGTCAGGTTTTCTAAGACGGAATCTGAACCCACAATATGGTCTCTCATTCCCCGCTTTTCTCTGGTAACTGGAAGGCCCAATCATAGGACTTCCAGAAGCTATTACCATATTTTAGAGGGGCTCAGGGTTGTCATCACTCAATTCTCATGGCGTCCCTGAGGTTTGGGTAAGGACTCCAATTGTGGGAGACAAGGAAGAATCCTGAAGCTGAGTTTCCTCTTGCTAGTTTGGGGTCTTCTTCAGCTGCAAACAGGTGTGTGGTGGAGCCAACCGGTAACCCCATTGACCTTTAGGGCAGTGGGTGTGCCCAAGGTGATAACCCAGGGACCTTTTTAATGAGGCTCTAATGACCCCTGGCCAGAGGGGTGCCTGTTTCATAAAGAACCAAAATTTGGGCCAAACATGTTCATGAGCCCATTGGACACTTTCAGGATCGTCCAGTAACTGGTGATCCTGGAACTCAGAGATGACCTCTGCCTATCTGCAGTCCCATCGATTAAAGAGAGTTTCATACCCAGTAGAGAACAAAGGGAAGGAGAGTTAGTTGCTCATTCATCATCAGTCTCTTAGATCAATTTAGTTGAGGTCTCTTTTAGGGTCCTCTTTATCTTTTCTACCTGTCCTGAACTCTGAGGTCTATATGCACAATAAAGTTTCTAATTAATCCCTAGAATATTGGATACTCCCGACTTACCTGGGACATAAAAGCTGGTCCATTGTTTGACCCTATCACCTGAGGAAGCCCATACCTTGGCAGTATGTCTTTAAGAGCTTCTTTGTCATCATGGATGTAGTTTCATGGTTGGTTGGGAAAGCCACAGTCCAACTTGAAAAGGTATCTATAAACAGCAGTAAATTTTATATCTAAATTTTTCTGGTGTTACCTCTGTGAAGTCTGTCTGCCAGCAGGCTTTGTGCATCTGCACCTATTATCAGGGTTCTTTTTAGCTGGAAGGTTTTACAGCCCTTAACAATCTCAGCTATGTTTGCATTTATTTAGAGTTAGCACCTCTAATCCTGATATTATCATGACATATCAAATCCTGCTTTCTCCGGATGCCCATGTGGGAAAAGCAATGGATATTCTGAAGTACATGCACTCCCACTTCTTCTGGCACAATGAGTTTGTAATCTGCTGTTCTCCACCACCCATCATGACATTAGGACAGACATGGGAAATTTTCTAGCCAAGATTAAGTCAGCTTTTGAATGCTTAGGGTGGTCAGGGAGTGTAAGATTCCCCCAGATCCAGGGAAGTCAAGGGCAAGAGAAGTCCGATTTCTAGGGCAGTGTGTCAGGCTGCTTCATCTGTCTAATTTTTGCCCTCTGAAACTGGGTCCTTCCCTCTCTGGTGGCCAACGGATGATAGTCAGCTTTGTAAGCCCCCATAGAGCCCTTAGTAGGGAGAAGATTTCTTTTCCTTTGCCATCAGAATATCAGAAGGCCTCTCTCTCTCTCTCTCTCTCTCTCTCTCTCTCTCTCTCTCTCTCTCTCCCCACATATCTCTGTCACAGACTATATATATACAGAGAGAGAGAGGGAGACAGAGAGAGAGAGGGCCATGGACATAAGCATATATATATGTATATATATGTATACATATATATACATATATATATGTAGTCTGTGACAGAGACATATGGAGAGAGAGAGAGAAAGAGACAGAGACAGAGACAGAGACAGAGAGAGAGAGAGACAGAGGGCCATGGACATAAGGACATATATATATATATATATATATATATATATAGTCTGTGACAGAGACATATGGAGAGAGAGAGAGAGAGAGAGAGAGCGAGCTATGGACATAAGCAGTAGCAAAGGCACTTTGGTTATCTGTGTCTCTTGGCCTTTCTCAGCTCTAACACCTTGGTTCTTGCCAGGAGTGGTTCTGCCCATATATATGATCTCAGCTTTTGAGACCACCACTGTCCCGGCACAACTCTGTCCATCCTGAATGAAGCTGTTGCCATTGGTGAACCATGTTACCTGCATCCATCAAGGAGTTATCCTGATCTGGCCTGGTCCCATAGATGTGGGCCAAAATGCCTGAGCAGTCATGTAGGCAGGGAAACTGGACTTAGGGCAGTTGGAGCCTGAAAGGTTATCCTAGGGGGATGTAAAAACAGAGACTGGTAATGAGTCATTTTGGTACTGGTGATGGCCAGGTTTTGGCCCAGTGACACTTTGCCAGCATCCTTAACCAGGAGGGCCATGACTTCAATGATTCGCAAACAGGAGGGTCAGCTTCTGACAACTGGATCTAATTTTTTTGACAGGTAGTGTCAGGGCCCAGAGTCTGAGTCCATACCCCCTCGCTATCTCAGATCTCTCATCCACAAAGAGATGGAAAGGCTTAGTCCCTTCTGGTAATTCCAAATCTGGTGTAGAAATTCCTTTCTGCTCTTGGAGAACCACCTCTGATCTCCTCTTAATATGTCTCCCCTGGATTTAGGGAGGTCACCTGTAGTGGGCAGAGGAGGGCCTTCTTAGTGGAGGCTCGATATCTCAAATTCCCCAGGGCCTCCAAAAAGTCCCGGGTACTCTCTAAGCCTCTTTTGTTTGGTTTCTGCTGTCATCACATTCACAAACTGTCAGAGAGTCAGGTTAGGATGCTGGGTTCTGTATTCACTCAGGTCTTCATGGAGGGCCCCATTGAAGAAAGTAGGCGAGTTTTTAAATCCTTGAGGCAAGTGGGTTCAAATCAGCTGTCCAATAATTGCAAGCTCTGGATCATGCCATTCAAAGGCACTCAGGAGGCGCAGCACTCAAGAGGCTGTAGAGATTAGGGACTGTTGGGTGAGTAAGGTGTGGGTTACGCTGCCTACTCCCACGTCCATTGTTCTTAGAGTGGTCTGTGAGTATTGTTCAATTCCTGTTGTCCCTCGGACCCTGGATTTCTTTGAAGAGACTTTGCTTTAGCAAGACAGAATGTTGAGCTCTACTAAATATAAGGATGCTGGTGGCTTTCCCCTATGTTTTTTATATTGTTTTTTTTTTCCTCAATATTAGGCCAACTTGGTGGGCTGTCTTAAAGCCACTTTAAGACCTGCCAATAGAGTCTGGTGACTTAAGAGTCTCTCCTTACCTTCAGTGGTATTGGAGTCCCAATCTGGGTGGGTTAAGGGAAAGCCAGCATCAATAGTTGCTTAATGAGTCCCCCCATGGGGCCAGGAACCAGTTTCCTGGCCTCTGTCTGTGGTGAAGAGAACCTGTAAGAGCTGTTGGCAACCATCCCAAGTGGGCTGGTGGGTGAAAAGGACTGTCTCTGAGAGATTAATTAAATCTCGAGGGTTGTCTGCAGAGGGGGAGCTCTGAGTTCTCCAGTTAAAAAGGTCACTAGTGGCAAAGGGCCAATGGTAATGAGGTTGGTTTCTTTGATCATTGCCTGGCCCAGCTGTGTGCAAGGGCAGTACAAACATACTCAGGCTCAAGAGGCAGCTCCCAAGGGCTTTGGGTCCGCCCCACCCCCACCCCCTTCCTCTGTCAGTGGGGGGAGGGGAGGTCTGCCTGTGGCAGAACTATCTACAGAGGTTGTTGTTCCATCTGAGGGGTTGAACAAGGTAAGGGTGGAAAAATAACAGAGCCAAGGCAAAAACTTCTGCATGTTCTGGGGAGAAAAAGTTTAAGCCTAGAGGGCAGGTCCTCTTGAGGTCTCACCAGACCACCACATAAGGTATTTGGTCCAGGTGGCCAAACTTGAGTTTGAAAATGACTTTCTTGATCCCTTGGACCAATCTCAGGTCAAAGGATCCCTCCGAGGTTCAGCCAATGTTGAAAGTAGGCCATTCTGACCTGCCAGGTGTGGCGAGTCTATCTTTCACAATGACAGATTCTGCCCCCTAGTTCTAACATTTTAAAACAATTTTAGTGGAGTTAAAAGCACCTGTCCCGTATTAAACATACATCAGAAAGTCACCCCATAACAAAAAACCACAAACAACAAACACAAAACACAAGAAAAATTCGTCCTTTCTTCTCTGTTAGGCAGGAACAAGAAATAACCAGAAGGTGGCACTCACACACAGGGAAAAATGTCCTGTCAGGAAAGTAACCAGATCAGATGGTGGGCGCCTGTGGTTCTCTGAGCCCACACCCACCCCAGTTAAGACACTAAGGTCTCCAGTCAGGACCCGGAACATCTTCTAGTCCGTGTGCTCGTTTCTTGCCAGCGTGTTTGCCTATTCATCTTGACCATGAAATACAGAATTTTTTTTTTTTTTTTTTTTTTTTTTTTTTTTTTTTTTTGGCCTCTTCTCAAGACTTACAGACATGGCAGCACTCAGAGTTTATGAAGAGACAAAGACACAGACAGGACAGACAAGAATTCCTTACCAGCTGGTATCGACACCCTCCAGGGAGGTGGTCCTGGAAGTCTTGGAGTTCCAGGCCAATGCACCAAAACATTGTGTCAAAAAGTGTCTGTGAAGTCCAAAAGACCACCAGGGAGGCAATTCCAATGCAATCACACTAGGGTCCCTTTATTCAAGCTTGAGCTTAGGCCACACCGCCATCTCTAATGCAGAAGAACAGGAGGGTGCAGCCCCGAGCCTAGTTTCAGGCAAGCATTTATAGAGGCAAGAAGCGGGTATCTAGCCTGGTACACAACTAATTGGGAGGGCCATTATGGATTTTAACATAGTTGACTGGTGCTGGGAGCCAAACCATAAACTTCGCTTCTGTTTTCCTCCTGATTGGTGGTTGTTAGGAAGTGGAGTGTCGGGGGCTGGCTTGTAACCTGGAGGTGCGGAAATATTGAGGAATAACCTGGAAACTGGTGCTAGACCCTGGCTTGTTAGTTAAGTCAAGTTCAACCTTAGGTCAGGTTCTCTAAAATGGAGTCTGAACCCAAAATCTGGTCTCTCAGTAGGTGGTACACATAGAAAGATAGACTACCCAACATTATTGGAGCCCAGATTTTTCATCAAAAATTCAAGATGTCAAACATGGAGCAGGAATGAGGGTTCAACTCACTTCTTTTCATTACATCTGCGATCCCAGACCATTGCATGGTGCTCTCTAGAGAAGTCTCTCTGAAACACTGTCACCCCATCCCTGAGCCCCTTGATATGTCTTTTAGGTGATTCTCAGCAGTCAAGTCTACAATGACATTAACTATCACTGTCCACCCTTTGTCAACCTGACACCCAAACATTCTATATTCATTTATGTATTTTGAGATAGTGCAGGACTTTTCCTCCTGGGTTTCAGTCTTGCTTTCCTCTATCTGTTTTATTTTTATTTTTGCTGTGGTCATTGTTGTGCCCATTTCACAAACCCCAAAAGACTGCCAAGGAGCCAATTCCCATGCAATTACACTAGGCTCTTTAGTCAAGCTTGAGCTTAGGTCACACCATCGTCACTAATGCAGCAGTAACTGTAGGGTGAAGCCCCAAGCCCAGTTTCAAGCAATCATCTATAGAGGCAAACAAACAAGCAAGGGGGTTTCCAGCTTGGCACACATCCGACTAGGGCACTGTTATGGAATTTGTTGCCCTTTAAAAATGATTAGCTGGTGCTGGGAGCCAAACCATAAACTTCCATAAGTAAATATCTTTAGGTACAACTGTAACTTCTGCTTTCTTCCTGATCATGGTTGTTTGGGAGTGACCTGAAGACCAGCGTTAAGTACAGGCCTGGTGTTTAACTTGAGTTCAACCTTAGGTCAGGTTCTCAATGAAGTTGGTCTGGTCTCTCAATCACATTCCTCCCTTTCAGAATGAGACTTGTTCTTTGTGCCATTGTATACTGGAAGGATGCAATTGATGTTTGATTTTATTAACACACACAGTTTGTCTTTGGTCTCAGAAAAGGCTTTGGACTTTTGAGGGGTGCTGGGAGGGACTGTTAGAGACTACTGGGGAACTGACTTGCTTTGAATTATGAAATGTCTGTGAGATTGGCAGTAAAAGCCGAGAATAGAAGATCATGGATTTAAATGTTTGAGTAAGTTGAGTGTGGTAGTGCACACCTTTAATCCCACATTCAGGAGGCAGAGGCAGGTGAATTTCTGTGAGTTCAGGGATAGCCTGGTCGACATACCCAATTCCAAGCCACCAGGACTCCTAGTAAGACCCTGTCTCAAAAAATAAATACGTAAATGGAATGTTTGTGTGTCAGGTTGACAAAGGGTGATGAACTTGTGATGGTGAATTTCCATTGTAAAATTGACTGCTGAGAATCACCTAAAAGACATATCAAGGGGCACAGGGATGCTGATCATGTTCCAGAGAGATTTCTCTAGGGAGCACCATGCAATGGTCTGAACCCCAGGCTGAATAAAAGGAGAATGTGCTGAGCACCAACATTGGTCTCTCTCTCTCTCTCTCTCTCTCTCTCTCTCTCTCTCTCTCTCTCTCTCTCTCTCTCTCTCTCTCTCTCTCTCTCTTTCTCTCTCTCTCTCCCTCTCTGCTTCCTGACTGTGGATCCAATGACCACCCTGACTCCTACCTCCCTGCTGGAGCCCCTCCCATTGCCATGCCTTCCTTACCATGATGAACGATACCCTCATGCTGCCATCCAAAATAAATTTTCCTTTTATTGAGTATTTTGTTACAAGAAAAGTAACTTTCTGCCTAAAAAGAATGCATTGTTTCTATATTAATGGTTGCCACGGTATACTACTGTGAGAAAGGAAAGGTGTGTGAGGGTAATTTGATTTTTGCTAAGATTTTTGGTGTTTGGTTTGGTTTTTACTTCAAATCATATTCTGTGCTAGAGAGGTGGCTCAGCAGGTAAAGGTCTTCACTGCCAAGCTGGATGACCTGAGTTTGATCCCCAGGACTCACACTTTGTAGAACAAAGCCCACTCCTACTAGTTGTCCTCTGAAAGCCATTGTATGGCACATGTGTACACACACACACATACACACACACACATACATACACATACACACACACACATATACATACACACACACATACACACACATACATACACATACACACACACACATACACACACACATACACACACATACATACACATACACACACACACATACACACACACATACATATACATACACACACACATACACACACACATACATACACATACACACATACACACACACACACACACACATACACACATATACATACACATACACACATACACACACATACACACACATACACACAAACATACACACACACACACACACATACACACACATACACACATACACACACACATACACACACACATACACACACATGCATACACACACATACATACACATACACACATACACACACATACACACACACATACACACACACATACACACATACACACACACATACACACACATATACACATACACACACACATACACACACACGCACATACACACACACGCACATACACACACATATACACATACACACACACCACACACACACACACCACACACACACATACACATACACACACATACACACACACATACACACATACACACACACCACACACACACACACACCACACACACATACACACATGGGCATAAGTAAATATATATACAGTTTAAAATTTCAAAATCATATTCAAAGAGTATTCCTCTAGGGAAAAAGTGTTCTATCAGATGCTGGCATTAACATGTTTTGTGTGTGTATGTGTGTGTGTGTGTGTGTGTGTATCAAATATAATTGATGAAATTTCAAAACAATGATAATAGGTTGAGCTTTATGATTATGTTGTTCTTCTGGGAGTTCCCATGTGCTTGCCGGGCTACTGAAGCACCAGCAATCTCTTATGACCTTCATCTAATGGGAGACTTAGATACTTCAATGCTGACTTCAGAGAATTCTGATTTTAGCTAATATGAGTAAGCTTGTCCTGTGTTTGTGCTTTTCCATCCATATGTCCTAACTTAGACCCTAGAGCAGCCCAAACCCTGAAACCGCACATCAGGAACGGAGGGCGAAGCTAGCCACAAACCCTCTTCCGCCTTTAATTGATTCTCAGCCTCTTGGTTCTGCCTTGTGTTAACTCACACAATTGTGCTAGCAGCATCTCTAGGGACCTGTAGACATTTAACTCAGAGAGCAACCCTCACTAAAAGAACTGGTATGGCAAAGGCTTTGAAAACCAAACCAATCTAGACCACGGCCCATGTCGCAGACTAGCCTGTTGGTGAAGCACATCAAGTGTACCAAAGGAGCACTGTTGAAATGCTACACCAAAAGGTGAGCCTGGTGGCAAAGGCCCATAATCCCAAATACCTGAAGTAGGAGGGTCATGAGTTCAAGACCAACCTAAGTAAGCAAGCTCTTGTTTAAAAGAGAAAACAGGGGAGTTTGTCTTGTTTTGTTTTTTTTTATGGTTTTTTTTTTTTTAACTGTGGTTGTAGTTTAGTGGTAATGCATTTTCCTAGCATATGTTAGGCCTTGGAATCAGTCCTCAGCACCACGAAAAAGAAATTGTGAATAAAATAATAGACTGTCTGTGGCTGGAAAGATGGCTTGGCTTTTAGAGTGTTTGCTGCTCAGCCAAGAGAACTGAAATTTGAATCCCAGCATCCATGTCAGGTGGCTCATAAACACCTGCCACTCCAGCTTCAAGATCCAAGTCTCTCTTTTGGCTTCCATGGGCACCTATGCACAAGCGCACACGTGCAATACACACACACACACACACACACACACACACAAATACACACACACACCCATAAATAAAATCAAATAATATAAAATCTCTTTTTAATGGGCTGTCTTTGGGTCTGAAGAACAGATGGCAGGTCAGGATTTCTATCTGAGAATGTGAGCTCCTGTAGTTATGAGTCCTGTAACACTACCTTCAAAATGTCCAGGAAATAACTAAACTTTACTTAACACATAAAGAACTGGGGAAGTTACAGCAACTCTCAGTAGGAGAGAGAGACTGTTAGCAGGCAGCCACCCAGAAGTGGCCAGATATCAACACTATTAGACAAGAACTTCAATGCAGCCCTTCTAACATGCTTCATGAAGCGAGGGGAACACTCCAAGGACATGGGCAATGTGACTGGATGGACAGTAAGCAAATAAACATACTAATAAATATATTATTAATGCCAAACTTGTTCTAAGTATTTAAAAATAATAGAAGTCATCAATTTTGTAATGGCAAAAATTATAAGCTAGATATACCTTTAATTAAAAATATATGAGACATTTTTAAATAAAACCTAAAATTTTATTGAAATGCTCCCTTTTTTGAGGTTGAGTTTTTTTTTTCTTAATTTTATATTCATAGGTGTTTTGCCTGTGTGTTTGTGTGTGTGTGTGTGTGTGTGTGTGTGTGTGTGTGTGTGTGTACCACATGCATACAGTGACCACAGAGGCTGTTGGACAGCCCTGAACCAGTTGTGAGTTGCCATGTGGGTGAGTGATGGGAATTGAACCCAGATCCTCTGGGCGAGCAGCAGGTGCTCTTAGCCACTGTACCAGCCCTGCCAGCCCTGCTGTGTTTTGAGACAAGTTCTTACCATGTAGTCCTTTCTGGCGAAGATGTCTTTATGTGAACCAGTCTCGTCCCAAACACAGAGATCTGAGAACTTCTGCCTCCAAAGTATTGAGCTTAAAGGCTTGTACCACCATGCTTAGTCTGAAGAGGTTGTTTTAAAAAGAACAGATTAGAAAAAAATACCCTGTTTATGGTGAATATCTGATGTTTCACTAATTTTAGTTCTCTTTTAAAAAATATTCATTGTAAAATTCACCCAGAAGGACGAGTGTGCAGGCTCATCAGGGAGTGGAGCATTGGACGGGGAAGAGGGTGGGCAGTCTAGACCGTGTGCTTGCCAGAGCTCAGTCTCTTAGCAGCAGCTCGATTTTGACTTTCCTCTAGTCAGAAAAAAAGGAACAAAGTTGTGCCTGTTTGCATTGTTTAATAAGAATGTATCAGCATTTTTTATTTTTAAGCACACATTTTTTTAAAATGAATAAATAAAAGAAACAAAAAAAGTTGTTAAAATGGTAAAGTTGTAGTAAAAAGACAAGAACGGGCTGGGTGGTGGTGGTGGCAGTGGCGGTGGTGGTGGTGGCGGCAGTGGCGGCAGCTGCACCTTGTTTTAGTCCTATATCTCGGGAGGCAGAGACAGGAGGATCTCTGTGAATT
>NW_022196906.1:47872795-47893369 GCF_008632895.1 Mastomys coucha | reverse complement strand
ACACACACACACACACACACACACACACACACACACACACATCAGTGTCCACAGCTCTGGAGGCTAATACGTTCTCACAGCTTATATTATATAGAAAGTATAGCTTCCATCCTAGCTGCCACGCCTTAACTACCCATTTTACTTATAAATTTTTACTTATCTGGAATGTACTGCATTAGGTTCTTCATGTCTATTTTGTATATCTGCTATTTTTACTTGCAGCCTTACTTTCTGAGTTAGGAACCATCACCTCCATCCTCAGAAGAGAAAAACTGGCTCAGAGGCTGTAATTTACTTATTTGGGGCCAGTCACTACGCGGCTAAGTCGGAATTAAAACTCAAGTCCACACGGCCAAAGCCTGTACTCTTTCTGCTCCAGCACAGCCTCCCTTCTGAGGAAGAAGCTGTGGAAAGAATCCCTCTGGCTCTTCTCGGGGAATGGGAGACTGTGTCAGTAGGAGGATGTTCTAGCCAAAGTCTCTGTGCCTGTGATGATTCATATTTAGATCATGTTCCTTGAGAGTAGGGGAAGATATTTGTAAGCAGCTGGTTTTAACATCTGAGAGTTGTAAGTTAAGATTCTCAGGGGAACCTGCCAACCAGATGGTAGGAATGGGAGAGGTCATGGCAACTGCCTGTTTTCCACACAGCTAAAATGTCAACCCTTGATGAAATTCCCTTTCCATTGCCCAGCCAGGCATGGTAACATGCACGCACCTCTTATTCCTATACTTGTAAGGCTGAGGTAGGAGTTCAAGGCCAGCCTGGGCTCTAGGTTAGGTCCTATCTTTAAAAAATTAATAATAATCTGAGAAATTTAGAAGACTTTTGATTCCAATGATTCCCCCATTGGTCCTTTTCTCTAGCGTGAGTGTGGAAGGCAGCCTGTGTGGGTATGTATGTGTTTGAATACATTCGTGTACTCACCCTGCATGCATGTGTAGGCCAGAGGTTGCTGCTGGGTGACTTCCTCATTTACTCTCCACATTGTTTCTTGAGACAGAGTCTCTCTCTGAACCTGAGCTCACAATTTCAGCTAGATCAGCTGGCCAGTGAACTGTGGGGATCTTGCCTATTCTCACAACCCTACACACACACACACACACACACACACACACACACACACACACACACACATGCATGCACGCACGCACGCACGCACGCACGTACACACACACTCCTATTTCTCCAATCCCAGCTTATAGATGGAGTTAGAGATGCACCTTTCCACATCTGGCTTTTACGTGGTTGCTGGGAATTCAAACTCAGGTCCTCATAGTTGTAAAGTCAGCCCCTTACCCACCAACCCATCCCATGTTCCCCCCAATATATTTTTAAAAGACTTGGCCTATGACATTTCTTTGTTCTGTGACAAATAAAGGTCTTCATGAAATGGGCTGAAGAATTCAATCAACAATAAAGAGCCCTTGTTGCTCTCATAGAGAAACAGAGTTCAATTCCCAACACCCATATGTAGCTTGCAACTGTCTATAATTCCAATCCCAGGACATTCAATATCCTCTTCTGGCCCCAGTGGGTGCCAGGTATGCAAGTGGTACACATACATACATGAAGGCAAAACACTCATACATATAAAATAATATAAATAAACAAATACAAAACCAAAAACTTCGTGAGACCGTTATCCCGGATAACCTGTATCCACATTCCCAGTCCGTGGTCATTCATATTTGGCTCCAGAATAAACAACCTCTTATTTACCCTTGAGATTAGGACTATGTTCACATGTCAACATGTTCTACCACATTAAAACAGGAAGTCATAGTCCATACTTCTCTTTTTCTCTTCATCTTTTGTCCTGAAACCCAGTCACATAGATGGATCACAAACTCCTCCATCTGAAACATTTCGTAGTTGTAGATAGAATACTAGAAAAAAAACTCATCAAACATTACTAAGTTTTTGTTTACAGAGAAGCTAAGGATTGTCTTATTAAACATGGTTAGGAGTTAATTTGCTTAAGAAATTGACTTAATGGGCTGGAGAGTGGTTAAGAGCACCGACTGCTCTTCCAAAGGTCCTGAGTTCAAATCCCAGCAACCACAAGGTAATTCATAACCATCTGTCATGAGATCTGATGCCTTCTTCTGGACTGTCTGAAGACAGCTACCGTGTACTCATGTATAATAATAAATAAATCTTAAAAGAAAAAAAAAAGGAAATTGACTTAAAGCTTCAGGAAAGTCAAATTTAGTAGCATATGCTTAGAACCCCAGAACCAAAAAGGCAGAAGTAGGAGGATTGTCATGAGTTCAAAGCCAGCCTGGACTACATAGCAAGTTGCAGGTCAGCCAGGGCTGTTTCACAGTGAGGCCTTGTCTGGAAATGAGCAAACAACTTCATGCCTGGAAGTTGGCCCAGCAGTTTAAAACAATTCTTACTCTCACAAGAGAACCTGGGTCCAGTTCCCAGCACACACATCAGGCTGCTCACAACCTCTTGAAACTCCAGCTTCAGGGGACTTGACACCCTTCTTTCCAGCCTCTGTGGTCACCAAAACACATGTACACACACATATATAAATAATTAATAAAATAAATTGCTTTTTATTTTTCAAAACCAGAACATTCAAGCCAAACAAAATGTTCCTGCTATCCCCTCCCCTGCTGTTCTTCCCCTTGTCCCCCAAGAAAATGCTAATTAATTCTCCTTATCCTAAAACATGTAAGACACTATATAATTATTCATAGTTAAAACAATATAATAACATAGAACAACTCATAATTGTTTAAGATTATTTAATTTTTAACCCAGGTATGGGGGCACACGCCTTTAATCCCAGCGCTTGGGAGGCAGAGGCAGGAAGGCCTCTGAGTTTGAGGCCAGCCTAATATACAGAGCTGTTCCAGGACAATCAAAGTTACACAGAGAAACCCTATGTGTATGAATGTAGTGTGGGTTTGTGCGTGGGTGCAATGCCTCCTAAGGCCAGGAGAGGGCCTCAGATCTCCTGGAACTGGAGTTACAGGCAGTTGTGAGCATCCCAGTCTGGTGATGGGAATCCAGCTCTGCAAGAGCAGTGTGGGTTCTGAGTGGCTGAGCCATTGCTCCAGGCCTGGGACAACTTGTATTTCAGGACCAAGGTTTACATTTTTTTCTTACTTTTGATTGACAGCCAGATGGAAAAAAGCTCTTAGCATTTTTTCAAGTCATCATAACTAGTATTCTAAAGAACATTTGCTAGTTTTGAATTGCAAATGAAAAATGAGCTATCAAAATGTTTGTCTGGCTGCCAGGTACTGCACACCACTCTCCCTGAAGAGCTAGCCCTAAGGCCTCATCCCCAGATGTGTGTGTCCATCTGGGTTGAATAAATAGGTCTGAAGAATTAGGCTTGCTTTAGTTTTACCATCTCACTGGAGATAAGAAGGGTATCTTTTTATTCTGAAGAACAAATTTGCCAATTAAATACAGCCTCCTCTGAACCAAGGAGGTGATAATAGAATAGCATCTCTGGGACACTAAAAATATGAGGAAGGAAGATGAAGGCAAGCACAGAGGTCTCTCGGGCGCAAGGTGTACATGTTTCACTCCACACCAGAATGCACAGTGGCTCGCAGGATAATCATCAATCGTATTAAATGGGAAAGATGTGATCTTTCCTAAGTGACATTCAAAGTGAACTGGTCCAAAATTGCCCTTAAAGTCTGCATCACATGGCCTAATGCACAATTTACCTAAGAATGACTCTCTCATTCCCAAGTCAAGATTTATGGGAACCACCACATGACCAAGCCAATTCTCCAAGCCCAGCCTCCCACCTTTTCCGTTGTTCTGCATTCTGAATGTGGCTTCTCTCATACAGATAGGCTGGGGTAGGGTGAAAGAAATGGCTTCCAGAAAAGGTCTCTCATTGTTGTCGATTCCAACCATGGCTCTTAGCTTCCATTCACTAAAAATAACCTTACTCCCCTTGATGGTTTTTGTTGTAGTTGTTGTTGTTAATGTTTTTGCTATTTGCTTGCTTGCTTATTTTGTTATTGTTTTGGTTTTGGTTTTGGTTTTGGTTTGTTTGTTTGTTTGTTGCTTACTTATTTGGCTGGTTGACTGATTTTTTTTTTTTTTTTTTTTTTTTTTTTTTTTTTTTTTTTTTTTTTTTTTTTTTTTTTGTCTTACAAGAGGTCACGAATGGAGCTGGAAATGACCTTGATCTTCTGACCCTCTTGCCTCTACCTCCTGTGTTCGGGGATTGCAGAAGTGTGCAACCACACTTAGCTTGTGCTGTATTGGGGATCTAACCCTGGGTTTCATGCGTGGAAAGCAAGCCCTCTATCAACTGAGCTATGCTCCCAACCCCCACAGAGAAATCTTAAAATGGATTGTAAGACACTAGAAGGCCAAACCGTTCTGGATGAATAGACAAAGGGAGTAAGGCAAAGATGAGACCAGCTTTTAGAGTGTTGTTTCTCATGACCACCCCTCAGAGAGTCTCAAGGAGTTTGACATTATAAGGACAAATTGGCCAGGGTCTTGCCAGTTATGTGGTGAGAATGGCTATATATATCATCACAGATGATGAGTGAAATAGTCTGGTTTTTTTTTTTTTCCTCCAGGACCTTCTCAAGGCTATATCACAAAAATATAAAGTGGAGAGGCGGCTTAGGGATTGATTGACCACTGACAGTCAGATCTGAGTCACGGGACTGGCAGGAGCTTGCGGGCACTGCCCCAGACCACGGTCACGTGGTGCAGACTCCATGTGTCCTACTGAGGAGACCCACTTTTGTCTCACTTACGCCGTGTGAAAAGAACAAGGTTCTGAATTTTAAGACCCTGAGCTCTAACCTTAGCAGAAATGCGGGGACAAAAGTGGAGCATGACTGAAGGAATAGCCGGCCAGTGACCGACCCAACTCGGGATCCATCCCATGGTCAGACACCAAAATCCTGACACTACTACTGATGCCATGTTGTGCTCGAAGACAGAAGCCTAGCATGGCTGTTCTCTGAGAGGCTCTACCAGCATCGAACTGAGACGGATGCAGACACTCACAGCCAACCATTGGAATGAAAAGAGGAACCCAATGCAGAGGTGGGCCAAGGGGGCCGGGTAGTGTGGGGCGAGATATTGATGCTTAGCGTTTCTAAAGCTCTTAAAATCTGAACGACAGCTCCTTCATGTTCCCTGAAAATATGTCAAAACACACTCTTTCATTACATAACCTTAGGTTAAAAAGAATTAAGTTTTGGCAGGTAGCTCTCTGTTGCTGCCCTGCTCACTGCTCTCTTTGCAGTACTCTAAATAAACCAGTTTTCTCTTAAAACAAACAAACAAACAAAACAAAAAAAAAAAAAAACGAAACAAAACAAATCAAAAACAAAACCGTTTTTAGTATGTGTGGGGGTATTTGCACAAGTGAATGGGAGTGCATCTCCAGGAGCATACATGTGGAAGCCAGAGTTCAGCATCACATGCCTCCCTTGGTTTCCCTCCACATCATTTTTTTTAAACAGAGTCAGTCTGGGGCGGGTGCAGTGGTCTGCAAGTGAGCGAGCGGTCCAGATGCTGCCACTCAAAGAGCCCTTCTATATGCTAGAACTGTGTTCTCGAGAACCGCGACACTCTCCAGAGCCAAGGGAACAGCAACTCAGCTCTTCCCGCTATTAAAAAAAAAAAAAAAACAAACATTGCCAACTTCTGTGAAGCGTTTCATTATCTTCCTTTCTAAAACAGCACTGAAGCAGGCACAGCAGTGCCACCACCTGTTCTGTGGCTTTCTCTGGGGAGATGAAAGCAGTGTCTAGTTAACACAGACCAAAGAAATGACCCCACTAAATCCAGCATGGTGGAGCAATGGGCATGGTGGGTTACTTCCAGGAGCCTGGCTGACTCAGAGCAGTCCCAAGGACCTGGGAGTTAGACAGACTCCCTGGTAGGCAGACAGGGAGAGGGGCCATGACTGTGACATAGACACTGGGTTTCTAAGATGACTGGCCTCTTCCTTACCCTCCTGACCTAACACAAAAGCCTGGCAGCTTAAAACAAAGACCATGTGGGCTTTTTTCTCCAGCCCCTAGGCCCCTGCTGATGGATTGGCTCAACTTCAAGGCCTGATTACGACACAACAGTCAGGGACCAATCAGCCATCCTGTGTCTCAAACTGACCATCCTAAATTAGGAGAGAAAAATTGTTCAGAGACTTCAAAAACAGGAATCCTGGAAGAGAGAATGGATTTTTGCTCTCCACCACCACCACCATCCCCCGTTTGTGGAGAGTCTTATCCTCTGTGTGCCTACTGTGTGTGGAGGTTCTTTTCCTCCTTGTACCTACTGTGTGTGTGTTTCCTAGCTCTTGAGGATGGCCTTTCTTCAAGTGCTGATTCTGTCTGCTCCTGTGTGTTGTGTTCAAGGTTTCTCCCCAACTACCTGTCAAAATCAAAATTTTTTTCCTGCCTTTTAATTCTATAATTGTCAGAGAAATGAACCCTATCAAGACCCCTAGATGGTTACAGTTATATTATTGTCTTAGTCAGGGTTTGTATTCCTGCACAAAACATCATGACCAAGAAGCAAGTTGGGGAGGAAAGGGTTTATTCAGCTTACACTTCCACATTGTTGTTCATCATCAAAGGAAGTCAGGACAGAAACTCACACAGGGCAGGGACCTGGAGGCAGGAGCTGATGCAGAGGCCATGAAGGGATGAATGTTACTTACTGGCTTGCTTCCCCTGGCTTGCTCAGTCTGCTTTCTTATAGAACCCAGGACTACTAGGCCAGCCCAGGGATGGAACCACCCACAACAAGCTGGTCCCTCCCCTTCTTGATCACTAATAGAGAAAATACCTTACAGATGGATCTCATGGAAGCATTTCCTCAAGGGAGACTCTTTTCTCTGTGATAACTTCAGCTTGTGTCAAGTTGACACACAATACCAGTCAGGACAATCACCAAAAAGCCATGTCACTGGATTCCTTCTGCTACCCTAGTCAACATTCCATGGCCTATAAAATATATTACCCCATCCCAAGACCACATGTGCAACTGATGTGCACACAGGTAGTGGGGTTTCAGATATGGGTCTGGTGACACTACTCTCTTCTGGCAAGGAGTATTACCAGCTTCCTTATTGTAAATCCAGCTATTATTGTCCTGTTTATTTGCGTTGTGATGACTACATGGCTGTGGTATAATCACCTAAGGCTCTGCCTCCCCGGCACTGGAATTACAAGCATGTATGATCAACCTAGCTTTTTATGTGGTTTCTGGGGATTGAAGTCAGGTCTCCATGTTAGCTACACAAGCCCTTGGCCAGCTGGGCTCTCTTTCCAGCCCCCTCCCCTTCTGTTTTTAAAGCTAAGGGAATGAGGGCTCACAGAAATCAGAGCTTGTCTGGGGGTTACCTGCTACTAGGCTAAATGCAGTCTGTGGATCCAGGGACACTGCTTTTCCCCAGACCATTGTTTTTAATGATCTAATGAGTAGGAGGTGAGAGATACCACTTGACAAATCCCTGCAAGTGTGTACACTAGCTAATGTTGGAGATGGGGCTGTCATCTCCACTTAAGCCCCCCTCCCACTCCCGGCTAACACTGACACTGGAAATGATGCTGGTCAGTCATCAGCAGTCTTTCTTACCATCTCTTACTCAGTTGAAAGAAAAGGTGGTTCTAGGGCTCTGCACGTGCTGTATGGCTGAGCTGTACAACAAATAAGGGGTTTGCCTGGGGGCTGCACTCACGGGCACCGTACCGTTGGCACTAGCAGACCACATTAAGGAAAGCCACCTTAAACTCTGAGTCATTCCCCTGATGAGGTGAGGGACAGCTGATGGTCCTGGTGATCACAACCAAAAGAATTCACAAGGGGCATGCAGAGCACTACATAGAAGATTGAGTTTATTGCACAGTAATAGAAAGAACCCTCAAGAGTTAGAGGGAGCAGTGGCCAAAGGGACTGTTGTGGAGGGGGAAAAAAAAAACCTTACCCTGTGAGATTGGGTAGTGCCCGAGAGATCACTGTCTGAACTCATACTTGTAGGTAGGTTTTAAACTATTTCTGGAAGTTTCCCAAACAGCTTTTGGGCAGAGTAGGTGTCTAGGTGATTGACAGGACCATCTGGACTAAACTCTTGAGGAAAGAGTACATTAATGTGTTCTTGTTCTTTACAAAATCCTCCTGGTAGGCAGTAAGCTTATGATCATTTGGGCAGTTTAAATGTCATATCTGCACCCAGGACGAGAAATCAGACTCAAATCCACTTTTTAAACCAATTACCTCCTGGTTTTACAAGCCTCTGGTTTTGAGGCAGGGTCTATCCTCAATAACTTCTAAGCTTGCTAATTTCTCACTAACTGATAGACATGATTGGAAGGAGGTGTGGCTACCTTTTCTCAGAACTGGATAGAACTAGATTTAGTTTTCTGTTCAGTCTCTTAGGGCTAAGTACATCTTAGGGTGCCTTTTCTGAGCACCCATCTTCTCAGTTTTAAGATAAGGACAAAGATGAATGTTTATTGAGTCTAGGCACCCAATATCGCTTGCCTGTGTAATTCTGAGGCTCAAGTGAGATGACTTCTTGAGTCCAGAGACCAGCCTAGACAGGATAGTGTCTCAAAAAGTAAATAAATAAACACTTCTAACTATAAAACAAGCTGAATGTAGTAATCCCAGCATTGGGGAAGCTGAGGCAGGGGATTGTGTATTTGAAGCCAACCTGGGTTCTATAGTGACAGCCTATCTTTTTAAAAAAAAATTAAGAAATAAAATTCAAATAAAAAAGGACAGATATTTTGCACAATAAAATGATTAAATGAAATAAAATCCATGAGAGCTCCTAACACTCAGTAGACATCCAATGGATAGATATATATATAAAGTTCAACCCCAACTACACACAGCTTGAATAATGAGACTTTCTCCTGTTGGTAGATGAACTTGAAAATACGCTCAACACATTGGGCTTTGATGAGTAATTCATAAACATTGTCAACTTGTTCAGGGTGGTGATAGAGATAGATCAAAAGAAGCAAGCACCATGAATATTTCACGAAGGAGCTAACTGCCTTTGAAAAGGTTGTTCTAACTGTATAAAGTTTTCTTTTTTTAAGTTTAGTTTGCTCATTCATGTAGTAGAACTTTTAGAAGTAGAACAATTTTTTTATCATGCCTTTAAAAAAAATAGAACAAGGGGTGGTGAGCACAGGCCATATATTTAGTCTCAGAAATGCTATCTATCTGTTCTAAAGCTTTACTATCTGGCCAGGCAGTCATAATGTCTTCAACAAACACTTAGCCAGTGATGATGACTATGGACCACTAGAATCTAAAATTAAGCACTGAAGGGTATCTGCAGTGAGAAAAAGCCCACATGGGAGAGACACAAACAAACCAACACACTGCGATAAGAGTTATGAGACTGCAGGCAGGGACCCAGAGAGCAGGGAATTATCTGAGGACAGTTTCCAAGAGACAATAACACTTAATGGCATTCTTTGCAAGTGAGCAGGAGTGAGCCAGGAAAAAAGTGGGACATTCAGACAACATGATAGCATTACAAGGTCGCGTTGAGAGAAGACAGAGGGCATGCTTGAAACTACAAATAGCAAGAAGTGGTTACAAATGAGAGCTGGGGAGAGGCAGATAGGGCAGGCAACCAAAAGATAGACTGTAGGTGGCCATATCTTGGCTAAGAAAGGCCTTTTGTACAGAATGGTGATGATGACAATGATGACAATGATGATGACTACTACAATAATGACAATTCAATTCTGAAACAAACAAAAATGATCAAATGCCTAGAGCCATGGTTTATATCAGAAGAAAACAGATCAGCAGTAGCTGGTTTTTGTCACTGACTACTTTATGGGGTGTGCTGGGCATTGAGGACAGGAACATAGGTAGGGATAGACACACCTACCCACTGAAGAAAGCTTTAGGGAAAAACCCTTCAACAGAGTGGGCTATGCATTCCAAAGGTGGCCAAGATATGAGGATGAATGAGGGGAAAGTAATGCTTAGTTCACCTGCCCACCTTTGCTCCTTGCTGATGCATGCATCTACTCTATTACTGCTGCTACCGCTGATGTCTCCCTTTGCTGAGACTGGAGCCCAGTACCAGCTCTATCAGCCTTCTAGCACAGAAGAAGTATTCTTCAGGAATCCTCCAGACCCTCAACACTTCCACAGCAACCAGTTTGGTGAGCCGAGCAACCACTGAGTTCTCCGCCTCTCTAGGCACAGAAAGTCATTGTTGGACAACCCAGACTGTGTCATGTAAGCCAATCTATGTCTTTTGCAATATTCATTCTGTCAGCTCTGCTCCTTTAGAGAACCTTGACCAGTTTCAGTAGATAAAAAATGAGATGTTTCAATGATGCACAATTTGGTACAAGATTAGAAAATACCAGAAGCAAAATCTAACCAACACTACAAGCCAACTCTCTTTTAAAAAAAAAAAAAATCCAATAGTTATTTAGCACTATAGTGTGAACAGCTCTGCTCTGAGTAATACTGAGATCTTTGCATCCTAGGACTTAGGACAGGACAAAGAGAACATTACACCAGAGAGAATGCTCAGTTGGTGAGACGGTGAGTATGGAGCATTGGTCTGGCTGCTCTTATTAAATATGGCCAGGCAGTTCAAGGCTAGAGTCTAAGCTCAGTGTAAAGCAGACATGACTCTAACAACTGTGGGTGGTAAGAGGTCCCTCCCCATGGGTGAGTGACCCCAGGGGTGATCCAACTTGGTAGTAAAAGAGTTGTGGTCAGAACCTGAGCTCTGCCTTTATATAGTGTAACTGCTGGCAGTCCCACTACGGGATGAGATAGGCACTCTTCCTTTCCACTCTGCAGATCGTTTCAGATTCCTGCATCTGCCACGCTCTCTGCTTCCTATTGCCCAGACTCTCCTCCATGCTTTCCTTCTCCTGCCCAAAAAAACTTATTACAGCATTCTAACTGTATACTCATATACCCGTCTTCCTCCCCTAAACCATGAGCTCAATGAGGATGGGATTTACTTGTTTGTTAATGTTCTTTCCAGAGGTTGTGTACCATGTGCAACACAGAGTAGTTTCAAAATAAGTACTTGAATGAATGAGTGAATCAGTGAATGGATGGGTGAGCCAAGAAGAAACAAATTAGAATGGACTGGAGTCTATGGGCTGAACTTTAGTCAGCATCTAGAAACCAGTTCTCTCCATTCTACAGGAGATCAAGCACCATGTTTGGGACATCCAAGCCCATTTTGAGGACCTGGGACCAATACTGGGAGACAGCAAAGTGTACTGTAATGATTCAGAGTGCGCAAGAAACTAAAAAAATCACACATAAAAAGAGTCTTTGAAGTGAAGTTGTAATTTAGCTCTAAAGACTAAGACTCCTCGATATGGAAGGTACTAGATGCCATTTCTAGCTTCTCACTGAGCTTGTTAATGGCTGTCCCTATCCCTGGGAAGGTGATCCATGATGTGACCTAAAACACTGGACCTGTACATTTAGCAATCTTCCTATGTGTTAGGGACAGAAATGGGGTGAGGATCAGTAAGGAAAGAGAAATCATGTAGAGGTTTGCAATGTTACCTTTATCTAAGTAAGCCAATATTTCAGGAGCATTGGTCTGGTTTCTGTTATTAAATATGGCCAGGCATTTCAAAGCCAGAGTCTAAGTTCTTTATAACTTGAAATATCATCAAATGCTTTGAAGATCTACAATAAAGCTGTCACCAGCAAAGATTAAGAAGATACAATTGTCTTGATCTTAGATCTGCAGCTTAACCACTAATACCTGGTTAGTGAGGTTTCCAAGCTTCAGGTCCCATGGCGACTCATGGCGTGATACATGCACCAAACCTCAGACAGAGATAACATGCAGTGGACTCACCAAGTGGTCCCTGTTGTAAGTGTGGCACCAGGACCCAGGCCTCAGGGAACATGTAGAATGAGGTCCAATGTCTAGAGGGTATATGTGTCTCTCCATGTGCCCATTCCTCCCCAGCCCACCACACACAGATCCTCTCAAACATGCACAAACATCAGTAGATCCTTAGAGGTGTTCTTCAGGTAAAGGACATCCTTTTACCCATTTACCAAGGGCCCTCTAGACCTCTGAGAGTGTGGACCACACAATAAATTATTAAAGACACACATCCACATGGGTGACCTAATTCTAAGGTATCAGGGGCCATGTTTTATCCGGAATCTCTCAAAATGAACTTTCTCAAAGTCTATCAGTTCTTAGTGCCTCTGCACATTAGAAATGTCTGGAAATCCCCTTTCAAGAAACAACACCCACATGCCAGTCTGAGCATCAGTGGTTGGCTCTGAACCCTCAACCCTTGCTACATCGTAAGGCCATCTGGAAAATGCTGTGCTTTTTGTTCAGATTGTGTCTGCTGTTTTAACTCAGGTACTTAGGCTCCACCACTGAGAGTTCCGTTTACTTGGTCTGGAAAGAATGCACTATCAATAGCTTGTAAAACAAAAATCTTCCCCTGCTTTATTGATTTTCTTTGAATGCAGACAAGGCTGAGAGGTAGGGTGCTGTGTAGGTAGTAATGCCATGATAGATCAGATTCTTAGCAGGAAAAGCCTTTGTGGAGAGCATTATGAAGCAGGAGGTTTAATATCTCCTTTCCTGTAGTTACAACAAAACTAGCACAAATAACAGATGTGGTCTGTCTAGCACAGGATGTGCTAGCAACACTCTATGTCTGTCTTGTAAACATGTATGCAGATGTGTATTTTCCATTTTTCCTTTCTTGAAACTGTCCTGGTGTCTAGCTTGATTTGCATTAGGACAATGACTAAATTGGAATATGCTATTCATAGGGGCATGATTCATGTTCCAGTTTTACTCAGGGATTAACTATTCTAAATATGTGAATGCAGACAGACATGGCAATGTGAGTAGAATATGTGTTTCTTGTCCTTTTTTTGGTGTGTGAGTGCATGTGTACATATATGTATGCATGTTCACATGTGTTAATGTGCTTTGTACATGTGTCCATGTTTGTATGTTTGTGTGCCTGTTGGGGGGGCGATATACTTGTATATGCAGGAGTACGCATGCACATCTGCACACATACATGTGAAGGTCAGAGAACAATGTCAAGTGTCATTCCTTGGATTCCTCCCACCTTTTATCAGAGAGGGAGTCCCTCATAGCATGAAAGTTTGTCAAGTAGGCTAGACTGACCAGCTAGTAAGTCTTCCCTGACTCTGCTTCCTATCTCACCATCACTGAAGTTACAGGCTCACACCACTGTGCTCGATTTTCACATGGCTTTGAGGATCCAAAGTCAGGCCTTGGAACTTACAAGTTAAGGGCTTTACTGACAGAATCTACTGACCTCCTGAACCCATTTTTGTGAAAGCTATGGATAAAACACAAGACTTTAGAGTGATTCTGTAATTTTTAGTGGACACTCTGGGCTCTGACCCAACACTTCTGCAGGATGGAGTTATTCTCCCTCTGGCCAGAGGATTCTCGAAGGAAAGGTTTGAGAAGCAATGGAATTATCTAAGATGTGACACTCTGACCTGGCTTTCTTTTAGATCCTAGGCAGCTGGAGCATCTTGGCTAATCTCAAATGCTAGAAATAATGTGCTATTTGTCACTTTGGTCCCAGCCAAGGGTCACATTGAAGCTAAAATAAACTCTAAATGCTGTTTTTATGAGCAGCTTAATTTTATTCACATGGAACTCAAGGGACTGGCAAAGACTTCTTCCTACATTTCTTCCGAAGGATTGGAAGGATTAGTTTGATGGCAGAGACTGAGTTGGGGGAGGTGTGTAGACACAGACACAGACCAGCAGCTTGTTGTTACTCTGCATCATAAGAATCCAGTTTAATTTTAACCTGGTGGTTTGAATAATACATTTGCTAGAGAACAAACCTAAGGCTCACTGGCTAGCAAGCCTTGGGCAGCCTACAAGAACAGCATCTTTAGAAAACATGCCAAGGACCTAGTACAGCAGTGTGTCAGGCATTGTGAGTGTGGGTCAGAGATGCTGGAGGAGCAAAGAGCAGCATCCCATGTCAACAGAGCAGTGGAAGCTCAGAGCACACAGCAGTCACTCCTGGGTGTGACATGGCCCCTCAGTATTGGTAGGACCTCACAAGGAGCCACATAAGGAGAACGGTGATCAGGACAACTGTGAAGTTGATAAACAGCTCCTGGGTAGACCGCTCCATCTTCAGAATGTCTGGGTGAGAACTCCAGAAGGACTTCTGAGCACACACCAAGGACACTGGCTTGTCTTCACTTCCTAACAGGGAGAGACAGCATGGGAGATAAGTGAATGTTCCTGAAAGATGTTCAGTCTCTCTACAAAGGAAACAGAAGTCATGGAAGAAAGGAGTGTTGGTGCTGACTTACCAACCCTTTCCCCCAAACCTATCCTTGAAATCTTGATCCCCAAGACCTAAGAATGTGACTGGGTTTGGAGATAGGGTCTTTAAGTGGTAAGCTAATATGAGGTCACTGTCATAGGTAGCCTCAGCATCAACTTGATATAAACCTAGAGTCACCTGGGAAGGACCTAGTGATGGTTTGAATAAGTGTGGTCCCCATAGACTCGTGTGTTTGAATTCTTGGCCCATAAGGAATGACACTATTAGGAAGTGTGGCCTTGTTACAAAAGGTTTGGTCTTAATTGAAGAGATGTGTCACTGTGGGGGTGGGGTTTGAGGTCTCCTATACTCAAACTATACCCAGTGTGATACTGTATCTCCTTGCTGCCTGTGGATCAAGATGTAAACCTCTCAGCTCCCTCTCCAGCACCATTTCTGCCTGCATGCTGCCATGTTTCTCGTCATAATGATAATGAGGTAGACTCTGGTACTGTATGCCAGCCCCCATGAAATGTTTTCTTTTATAAGAGTTTCTGTTGGTCATGGTGTCTCTTCACAGAAATAAAACCTGAAGACAGCCTCAACTGGGTAATCCTCCCACACTGGGAGGCTAACAACTAACTCTAGTGGGGTCTGGCACCTTTGACCTCCTTGGCTGCCTACACTCATGTACACATACCCCAACACCAACACATACATATAGTTTAAAATAACAAAAATAAATATTAAATAATGAAAATACATCTTTAAAAAAAAAAACAAAAAGGTAGTTGAACAAGCCAGGGAAGTAAGTTAGTAACCGGGGCTCACGGTAGTTGAACAAGCCAGGGAAGTAAGTTAGTAACCGGGGCTCACGGTCTCTGTTTCAGTTTCTGCTTCCATGTTCCTGCCTTGACTTACTGCCATGGCTTTTCTCCATGAAGGACTATACCTGTAAGCTAAAAGTAAATTCTTCCACCTTAAGTTGCTTTGCACTGGTGCTTTATTGCAGAAAGAGACGCAAGAGTTCAGTTACTATAGCAAGCTCTGATTCCATACACTGGTGTTTTAAGAAGTCAGGACACAGGCATTATAGAGGGAAGACATTGTGGAAACACAGAGATTATGGCCATTGCCAGGCCAAGGAGAATGTCATAAAGGGAGCAGCCTTCCTGATGCCCTGGTCTCCAACATCTGACCTCAGATTTTATTTGAAATTAAGCTGCCACTCCTTTCTGAGGCTCCAGCCTGGCAGCTTACCTTGAAAATCTTAGACTTGCTAACCTCCACAATGGCATGAACCAATTTCTCAAACACACCATACACACACACACACACAGAGAGAGAGAGAGAGAGAGAGACAGAGAGAGAGAGAGAGAGAGAGAGAGAGAGAGCTGTGTTTATCTGAAGAGTATGGATGACCACAAGCAGCCTAGTTTCTCTTCCTGCTGTCATCCCAAGACCAATATTTTTATCCTGTATTAATTGCATTGTTTTGGGTAAGAAATAAAATATGGAATTTTCTCTCTTCATCTTCTGCATGTTTAAATACACTTGTTAACTTTGTTGTTTGGAATATCTGCAAGCAGGGTCATCAAGACAGAAATAAACCTTAAAGTTTAGCATTGTTCTTTCCTTGGGTCACATTTAGGAGTAGGATAACATCATCTTTCAGATTTAAAGTTGCCTTAGGTCTTCATCCAACCCTGGTGAAAGCATAAAGCAGCTCCAACAGCTGCATGGCTTCATACAAGCCTCCACTGGAACAAAGCCTGCAGAGGTCAACCAGAAGTCCCTCGCACAACAGGTACTCAGTCCAAAGAACAAGTGTTAACCTCATGAGCATTTCTGTTTCAACAAGGGCTTGTGCCAGCTATTTTTAGTCAAGCTCAGGATGTGCCTAGATTGTAAACATTTCAGACAGCAGAAAGGGCATCTTCACTGTTCATACAAATTGTACATGCAGGAAAGTATCCTCCAAGAGTGCAGGCAATGCTGTCAATTAGGTTACTAATTTTGGTAAAGTGATAAAATTAACACTTGGTTTAAACAATCAAAATAAAATTTAAATCTTCTATATTTTTAAATGATTTAACTGGATGCTATTATTGTAGAACAAGATTGTAGCATGAAAGAAAATTTTGATGGAAAGAATACTGGCTTGCAAAAAGGTCAAAGTTCAAAGGATCAAAGCTTTGTAGCAACTTTTGGCCTGACTGAATTAACTGTACCTGTTGTATTTGTTGTATCATCAATGGACCAAATTATTAGCTGCATAGATACCAGTGGAATAATCAGCTTTTATTACATAATTAGTATAATATACAGGTTCATGCCAGATTGTACTAATGAACACATTATAGAATCTCATTTTTAAAATATAGTCAATGATTGAATTATGGTTCCTTTTCATTCTTAATTTTTATTACATTTATTTATGTATCCAGCTGGTGAAGGAGACACATGTGTGTCACAGTACACATGCAGAGATCAGAGATCAAGTTTTAGGAGTTAGCTCTCTCTTTCCACCCAGAGGACCTGGAGATAGAACTCAGGTTATCAAGCTTGGCAGCAAGTGCAATCTTGCCAGCCCCTCCCTCCCAGCCCTTAGCATAATGTACATTGTCAATTCCTATTGAAAACCTTTACAAGCAGCTGTCTGGAAGAGAGGATAAGCAGAAGAAAATTGGTGGGTAGCAGAAGAGAACAGAATGTTCATGAGTATTCAGAGGAGAGAAGGGGGAGGCCTGTTAAATGAAGTGCTTACAGCAAAGACATCCTGAATATGGACCCCCAAGGCCATATATTGGAAAGGGCTGGTCACCAACAGTAGAATGGGTGAGAATTGTGGCACTCACATTCACCACAAAATTTGAATGTTGTGGAGTAAAGAAAATATACAACCAACTCTAGCTACAGAGCAAGTTGGAAGGATCTCTCGCCATACCTGAGGGATGAAGGGAGGATTTACAGCAGGAGCTGAGAATGTGACTCCATTTACACAAAGGCAAGCACCAGGAGTTTAATCCTGTTGCTTAGGAACACAAACACGGGTGGTAAAAGTTCAAAACAAGGAAAGACAGACAAGCTCCACACTTGGGGACAGAAGGCAGGAGGGAGATGACTTGGAATGGACCTCTGGAATGCTGACAGCGATCTGTTTCTTGGTAAATGATGGTTATACTGGCATTTCTTACAATTCGTGTTTCAGCTGCCTGAAACACTTTTCATTCTTTTGCATTCTCCCAGTTTTTCAGCCTCTCTGACTACAGGCTGAGCACCAAACTTCTCTTTCCTCTGGCTTAACCTTTGCTATTTCTTGTACTTGGATAGAAACTTTAACTAGTTGTTGTTTTGTGTGTTTTTAAATGAATAGAACTCCAGTCCGATGAATTCGCCGTAGGTGCAGTTCTATTAAGGTACATGGCAATGCAGTCCTTACTTTCACACACAGACACACCCTTTGGGAAGAATGAGCAGAGGTAGGTGGATATTCAGTTACCTGTGTTCTACGTCTCTGCTATGAGCCCACACACGAGCTCTGGCTTCGTTTTTTGCCTTCTCTGTGAACCAAAATGGTTGTCCTGAGCATGAGCCAAAGCCTTACAAACCAGCACCAAATTTTACAAGAAATGTGACATTGGTTTTCTTCTGGGATGTGGAAAAAAAAAAAAAATATATATATATATATATATATATATATATATATATAACTAGAAAAAGAGAAAAATACATGTCAAAGAAAAACAGGAATCAGTATTCGGTTTGCAGCTTATAAAATGCCCTATATCGTGATTGCCTGTTCCACTGGGAAATATAAATATTAGTTAACATTTTTATTTGAAAATTGCACACAGAGAGAGACAGAGACAGAGAGACAGAGACAGGAAGAGATTGCTAAGTATGAAGTCTTGCTGTTACCTGAAGAGGAGCAGGAGCACACCCAAGCTGCCGTGGACCTCAGTCTCTCCAACTCCAGCTGTCTCCCCGGCTGTCTGAGCTCCTGGACTCTGGGCAGGGCCTAATGTAGTCTGAGGGAGGTGACAATCACTGTGATGTCACTGGTGAGACATCTCAAAGGGACAAGCTCCAAAGGTTCCAGCCTAGTTGTATTCAGGGGGACATGGAAATATGGTACCTAGGGCTCTGCTCCTTTGACTCTCAATTTAAATGAACAACAGAGGGATGCGAAAACTCAAAACTCTTGTTGCCAGCCTACTTTTGACGCAGTAGTGTAGGACTTAAGTCCATCTTTTACCTCTTTATAAATCCCTCCATCATATGTTCAGGGCATCATAAAGCAAGAGCAATGGACTAGTTTTAGCAAATAGCTGCCTTCACTACTCGACATATGAAGCTATAAAAGGGTGATTTCATGTCATCACCCATATCATTAGCTGTTTGAAATGCGAGAATTCTCTGCCTTGTTCCCACATTCCCACACCAAGCTGCAGAATCCCTTACATCTCTTTCAGGACTGACTTTTTTTTCTAGCAATAGAAGTTATCCCCCTTCCCAGCCCCATCTCCTGCTGCACATAGCTTTCCATCGAAGTAATGCACAGAGAGTTCACATGTTCAGATAATTTCTCCTGAAACAGTCATTGGAGCCACAGCTTGTATCCATCAATTAAACTAGCATAGCAGTAAAACAGACTGCAAGCCGGGCAGTGGTGGTACACACCTTTAATCCCAGCACTTGGAAGGCCGAGGCAGGTGGATTTCTGAGCTCGAGGACAGCCTGGTCTACAGAGTGAGTTCCAGGATAGCCAGGGCTATACAGAGAAACCCTGTCTTGAAACAAACAAACAAAAAAAAAAAACAAAAAACAAAAAACTAGTGGGAATGTGAGTCCTAGACTAGATAGAAATATCTAGAATATATCACTTTTATTTCCTTTGTGTTGTATTTTATCTATATGAATATTTTGCCTGCATGTAAGTGTGTAAGTGTGTGCATCACATGTGTGCACTGTGGCCTGGGAGGCCTTGTCCAGTCCCAGACAATTGTAAGCCACCGTGTAGGTACCAGGATTCGAACCCTAGACCAATGGTAGAACACCTAGTGCTCTTAACTACTGAGCCATCTCACCAGCCCAAAGAATATATCTTAAAAGAATGAAATGGCACTATTTCCAACAACAAACACTGGCTCAAATCAGACAAGGACGAGTTTGTAACAAATCAGATTTGAGGACGTAAGTGAAGCCTCTAACATGTTTAAATGGATTTAAAAGCCATCAACTGAGGAATTTAAGTATAACTCCAGTTGCTGAACTGTTCAGTAGGTCTTGTCTTTAAGAACAATAGGTTAAATCTCCTCTGAGAGTCCCCAGTTAGGGTCAATAAAAATAAGTCATTCCCAGAGGCAGGGGCAAACACAACTCGCTGCATGCTTGTATCCACAGTCAAGCCTTTCTCATCATCCCTACCGCCCCAGAGGCACCAACAAAAGGAGGATTTTCCATTCCATCTCTTCATTTCAACATGAGCCCTTCTAAGGGTGGTCTAATTACAACATTCTGTCACCACTTGTCTTGTAAAACGATAGCTTGCTGAAGTGACAGAGAATATTAATTATAGCACAATCGAACGTTGGCTGTTATCTGCTGCCATCTGGCAAACTCTGTGGCTGTAGTCAGATTTCTGTCTTTTGCCTCCCTCCAAGCTCTTGCCAGCTTGCTTCAAATGCTTGGGGATGTTTTCCTAGTCACTAAGCCACAGCTGTCCTTTTTCTATCTGTTCAAAACTACTATTTGTCCACTTAAAATGCAACGCTTTCAGTGTAGCATATTTAAAAACATAAATGTACAAGAAATTTTGATTTCTACTGGTGTGGACCTAATAGTGGCTGCCAAGCCTGACAACCCAAGTCCAATCCCCAATCTACATAGTAGAAGGAAAGAAGCAACTCTCACATGTCCATACACATATTTGCATGTAAATTTTTAAAAATTAAATAAATAAATGTAAAATAATTTTTAGAGAAAAAATTAACATTAATTAAAATTAAAAATATGCTTTCTTGTGCACTGGGAATTACATTACACAAGAGCTATACTGAGATTAAATACACTGAGAGTAATGCCCCTGAATCAGCCTCCTCAAGTCTGATTGAGGTTGATGAAGTCAGCTCTTACAAGTTTGATTCTCTGCCTTTATACATGTAGATGCAAAGTTGAGAGAGGTTGGGAGTGAGGAGAAATAATTGGAGGACTTAAAAATAAGGGATCATTATGGTCAAAATACATTGTAAAATATATAATAAATATAAAATACATA